>NW_020174705.1:5300714-5423405 GCF_003031525.2 Neophocaena asiaeorientalis asiaeorientalis
AGACTCTAGGTCCATCTACCTCACTACAAATAACTCCATTTTGTTTCTTTTTATGGCTGAGTAATATTCCATTGTATATATGTGCCACATCTTCTTTATCCATTCATCTGTCGATGGACACTTAGGTTGCCTCCATGTCTTGGCTATTGTAAATAGAGCTGCACCGAACATTGTGGTACATGACTCTTTCTGAATTATGGTTTTCTCAGGGTATATGCCCACTAGTGGAATTTTGGGGTCGTATGGTAGTTCTATTTTTAGTGTTTTTTTTTTTAAACATCTTTATTGGCGTATAATTGCTTTACAATGGTGTGTTAGTTTCTGCTTTATAACAAAGTGAATCAGTTATACATATACATATGTTCCCATATCTCTTCCCTCTTGCGTCTCCCTCCCTCCCACCCTCCCTATCCCCCCCCTCCAGGCAGTCACAAAGCACCGAGCTGATATCACTTTGTACCAGTACCATACTGTCTTGATTACTGTAGCTTTGTAGTATGGTCTGAAGACAGGGAGCCTCATTCCTCCAGCCCCGTTTTTCTTTCTCAAGATTGCTTTGGCTGTTTGGGTTCTTTTGTGTTTCCATACAAATTGTGAAATTTTTTGTTCTAGTTCTGTGAAAAATGCCATTGGTAGTTTGATAGGGATTGCGTTGAATCTGTAGATTGCTTTGGGTAGTATAGTCATTTTCACAATGTTGATTCTTCCAATCCAAGAACGTGGTATATCTCTCCATCTGTTTGTGTCATCTTTAATTTCTTTCATCAGTGTCTTATAGTTTTCTGCATACAGGTCTTTTGTCTCCTTAGGTAGGTTTATTCGTAAGTATTTTATTCTTTTCGTTGCAATGGTAAATGGGAGTGTTTCATTAATTTCCCTTTCAGGTTTTTTTTTTTTTTTTTTGCGGTACGCGGGCCTCTCACTGCTGTGGTCTCTCCCATTGTGGAGCACAGGCTCTGGATACGCAGGCTCAGCGGCCATGGCTCACGGGCCCAGCCACTCCACGGCATGTGGGATCTTCCCAGACCGGGGCACGAACCCGTGTCCCCTGCATCGGCAGGCAGACCCTCAACCACTGCGCCACCAGGGAAGCCCTCTCTTTCAGTTTTTTCATCATTAGTGTATAGGAATGCAAGAGATTTCTGTGCATTAATTTTCTATCATGCTACTTTGCCAAATTCATTGATTAGCTCTAGTAGTCACCTGGTAGTATCTTTATGACAATCTGTGTATAGTATCATGTCATCTGCAAACAGGGACAGCTTTACTTCTTTTCCAATTTGGATTCCTTTTATTTCTTTTTCTTCTCAGATTGACATGGCTAGGACTTCCAAAACTATGTTGAATAATAGTGTTGAGAGTGGGCATCCTTCTGTTGTTCCTGATCTTAGAGGAAATGCTTTCAGTTTTTCACCATTGAAAATGACGTTTGCTGTGGGTTTGTCATATATGGCCTTTATTATGTTGAGGTAGGTCCCTCTATGCCCACTTTCTGAAGAGTTTTTATCATAAATGGTGTTGAATTTTGCCAAAAGCTTTTTCTGTATCTGTTGAGATGATCATATGGTTTGTAATCTTCAATTTGTGGATATGGTGTATCACATTGATTGATTTGTGTATATTGAAGAATCCTTGCATCCCTGGAATAAATCCCGCTTGGTCATGGTGTATGATCCTTTTAATGCATTGCTGGATTCTGTTTGCTTGTATTTTGTTGAGGATTTTTGCATCTTTGTTCATCAGAGATATTGATCTGTAATTTTCTTTTTTTGTAATATCTGGTTGTGGTATCAGGGTGATGGTGGCCTCCTAGAATGAGTTTGGGAGTGTACCTTCCTCTACAATTTTTTGGAAGAGTTTGAGAAGGATGGGTGTTAGCTCTTCTCTAAACGTTTGATAGAATTCACCTGTGAAGCCATCTGGTCCTGGACTCTTGTTTGTTGGAAAATTATTAATCACAGTTTCAATTTCATTACTTGTGATTGGTCTGTTCATATTTTCTATTTCTTCCTGGTTCAGTCTTGGAAGGTTATACCTTTCTAAGAATTTGTCCATTTCTTCCAGGTTGTGCATTTTAGCACAGAGTTGCTTGTAGTAGTCTCTTATGATGCTTTGTATTTCTGTGGTGTCTGTTTTAACTTCTCCTTTTTCATTTCTAATTTTGTTGATTTGAGTCCTCTCCCTCTTTTTCTTGATGAGTATGGCTAAAGGTTTATCAATTTTGTTTATCTTCTCAAAGAACCAGCTTTTAGTTTTATTGATCTTTCCTACTGTTTCCTTCATTTCTTTTTCCTTTATTTCTGATCTGATCTTTATGTTTTCTCTCCTTCTGCTAACTTTGGGATTTTTTTTTTTGTTGTTCTCTCTCTAATTTCTTTAGGTGTAAGGCTGGATTGTTTGTTCGAGATTTTTCTTGTTTCTTGAGGTAGCATTGTATTGCTATAAACTTCCGTCTTAAAACTGCTTTTACTGCATCCCATAGGTTGTGGGTCATTGTGTATTCATTGTCATTTGTTTCTAGGTATTTTTTGATTTTCTCTTTGATTTCTTCAGTGACCTCTTGGTTATTTAGTACCATACTGTTTACCTCCATGTGTTTGTATTTTTTACAGTTCTTTTCCTGTAATTGGTATCAGGTCTCATAGCTTTGTGGTTGGAAATGATACTTGATACAATTTCAATTTTCTTAAATTTACCAAGGCTTGATTTGTGACCCAGGATGTGATCTATCCTGGAGAATGTTCCATGAGCACTTGAGAAGAAAGTGTATTCTGTTGTATTTCAATGTAATGTCCTATAAATATCAGTTAAGTCCATCTTGTTTAATGTGTCATTTAAATCTTGTGTTTCCTTATTTATTTTCATTTTGTATGATCTGTCCATTGGTGCAAGTGGGGTGTTGAATCCCGTACTATTATTGTGTTACTGTTGATTTCCCTTTTTATGGCTGTTAGCATTTGCCTTATGTATTGAAGTGCTCCTATGTTGTGTGCATAAATGTTTACAGTTGTTATATCTTCTTTTTGGATTGATCCCTTGGTCATTATATACTGTCCTTCTTAGTCTCTTGTAATAGTCTTTCTTTTAAAGTCTATTTTGTCTGATATGAGAATTGTTGCTCCAGCTTTCTTTTATTTCCATTTGCATGGAATAACTTTTTCCACCCCTCACGTTCAGTCTGTATGTGTCCCTAGGTGTGAAGTGGCTCTCTTGTAGACAGCATATATATGGGTCTTGTTTTTGTATCCATTCAGCCAGTCTATGTGTTTTGGTTGGAGCATTTAATCCATTTACATTTAAGGTAATTATTGAAATGTATGTTCCTTTTACCATTTTCATAATTGTTCTGGGTTTATTATTGTAGGTCTTTTCCTTCTCTTGTGTTTCCTGCCTAGAGAAGTTCCTTTAGCATTTGTTGTAAAGCTGGTTTGGTGGTGCTGAATTCTCTTAACTTTTGATTGTCTGTAAAGGTTTTAATTTCTCCATCAAATCTGAATGAGATCCTTGCTGGGTAGAGTAATCTTGGTTTTAGGTTTTTCCCTTTCATCACTTTAACTATGTCCTGCCACTCCCTTCTGGCTTGCAGAGTTTCTGCTGAAAGATCAGCGGTTAACCTTATGGGGATCCCCTTGTATGTTATTTCTTGCTTTTCTCTTGCTGTTTTTAATATTTTTTCTTTGTATTTAATTTTTGATAGTTTGATTAATATGTGTCTTGGTGTGTTTCTCCTTGGATTTATCCTGTATGGGACTCTCTGTGCTTCCTGGACTTGACTATTTCCTTTCCATATTAGGGAAGTTTTCAACTGTAATCTCTTCAAATATTTTCTCAGACCCTTTCTTTTTCTCTTCTTCTTCTGGGACCCCTATAATTTGAATATTGGTGCGTTTATTGTTGTTCCAGAGGTCTCTGAGACTCTCCTCAATTCTTTTCATTCTTTTTTCTTTATTCTGCTCTGTGGTAGTTATTTCCACTATTTTATCTTCCAGGTCACTTACCGGTTCTTCTGCCTCAGTTATTCTGCTATTGATTCCTTCTAGAGAATTTTTAATTTCATTTATTGTGTTGTTCATCATTGTTTGTGTGCTCTTTAGTTCTTCTAGGTCCTTGTTAAATGTTTCTTGTATTTTCTCCATTCTGTTTCCAAGATTTTGGATCACCTTTACTGTCACTATTCTGAATTCTTTTTCAGGTAGACTGCCTGTTTCCTCTTCATTTGTTTGGTCTGGTTGATTTTTACCTTGTTCCTTCATCTGCTGCATAGTTCTCTGTTTTCTCATTTTGCTTAACTTACTGTGTTTTGGGTCTCCGTTTTGCAGGCTCCAGGTTCACAGTTCCCATTGTTTTTGGTGTCTACCCCCAGTGGGTAAGTTTGATTCAGTGGCTTGTGTAGGCTTCCTGGTGGAGGGGACTGGTGCCTGTGTTATCGTGGATGGGGCTGGATCTTGTCTCTCTGGTGGGCAGGTCTGCGTCCGGTGGTGTGTTTTGGGGTGCCTGTGAACTTAGTATGATTTTATGCAGCTTCTCTGCTAGTGGGTGGGGTTGTTTTCCTGTCTTGCTAGTTGTTTGGCATGGGGCGTCCAGTACTGGAGCTTGCTGGCTGTTGGGTGGAGCTGGGTCTTAGCTTTGAGATGAAGATCCCTGGGAGAGCTCTCGCTGACTGATATTATGTGGAGCCAGGAGGTCTCTGGTGGTCCAGTGTCCTGAACTTGGCTCTCCCACCTCAGAGTGTTAGGTCTGACACCTGGTCGGAGCACCAAGACCTCAGGCACATGGCTCAGAAGAAAAGGGAGGAAAAAAAAGAATGAAAAAAAATAATTAATAAACAAACAAATAAAATAAATAAAATAAAATATAAAATAATGAAAATAAAAACTTAGTAAAAGAAAAAAATTAAAAAGTAATAAAAGAAGAAGAGAGCAACCAAACCAATAAACTAATCTACCAATGATAACAAGCATTAAAAACTATACTAAGATAAATATAAAAATCAGAACCAAGTCAGTCGCAGACAGCAAACCCCAAGTTTACAGTTGCTCCCAAAGTCCACTGCCTCAATTTTGGGTTGATTCATTGTCTATTCAGGTATTCCACAGATGCAGGGTACATCAAGTTGATTGTGGGGATTTAATCCACTGCTCCTGAAGCTTCATGGAGAAATTTTCCTTTCTCTGCTTTGTTCACACAGCTCCCGGGGTTCAGCTTTGGTTTTGGCCCCATCTCTGCATGTACATTGCCCTCAGGGCTTCTGTTCCCACCCAGACAGGATGGGATTAAAGCAGGGGCTGATTAGAGGGCTCTGGCTCACTCAGGCCAGGGGGAGGGAGGGGTACGGATGCGGGGCGAGCCTGAGGCGGCAGAGGCCAGCATGACATTGCACCAGCCTGAGGTGCGCCGTGCGTTCTCCTTGGGAAGTTGTCCCTGGATCGTGGGACGCTGGCAGTGGCGGGCTGCACAGGCTCCCTGGAAGGGAGGTGTGGATGGTGACCTGTGCTCGCACACAGGCTTCTTGGTGGCTGCAGCAGCAGCAGCTTTAGCGTCTCATGCCCGTCTCTGGTGTCTGAGCTGATAGGCGCGGCTCGCGCCCGTCTCTGGAGCTCATTTAGGCGGTGCTCTGAATCCCCTCTCCTCGTGCACCAGGAAACAAAGAGGGAAGAAAAAGTCTCCTGCCTCTGCTGCAGCTCCAGACTTTTCCCCAGACTCCCTCCCGGCTAGCTGTGGCTCACTAGCCCGCTTCAGGCTGTGTTCACGCCACCAACCCCAGTCCTCTCCCTGGGATCCAACCTCCGAAGCCTGAGCCTCAGCTCCCAGCCCCCGCACACCCCAGCAGGTGAGCAGACAAGCCTCTCGGGCTGGTGAGTGCGGGTTGGCACTGATCCTCTGTGCGGGTGTGCTTTGTCCTCTGCACTCCTGTTGCTGTGCTCTCCTCTGTGGCTCTGAAGCTTCCCCCCGCCACCTGCAGTCTCCACCCACGAAGGGGCTTCCTAGTGTGTGGAAACCTTTCCTCCTTCACAGCTCCATCCCAGACGTGCATGTCCCATCCCTATTCTTTTGTCTCTGTTTTTCCTTTTTTCTTTTGCCCTACCCAGGTACGTGGTGATTTTCTTGCCTTTTGGGAAGTCTGAGGTCTTCTGCCAGTGTTCAGTAGGTGTTCTGTAGGAGTTGTTCCATATGTAGATGTATTTCTGATGTGTTTGTGGGAAGGAAGGTGATCTCCACGTCTTACTCCTCTGCCATCTTGAAGGTCCTTGCCATTTATTTTAAATGATGTATACATCTTTGCCCCAAAGCTCTTTGAGGGCAGTGGGTAGATGTGACATGCAGAATAGATGCCTTTTTGGCCCATCGTAGTGACAGGCCATGTTGTGCTCAAGTGTCAGCCTCTGAGAGGCCGTTAAGATAAATGATGTCTGCTTACCTTTTACCCTGGAGACCACAGTGTCATTCTCCAGTCTGAAAGGCCACTTGTAAAGCTCACAGAGTTGCCTTAGCTATTAAACAAAGAACAAAAATGAAAAGCTAAGCTCTTTCCCCAAGGAAAAGACATTACCTTGGATGGTCTCTGTGCTCTTCTATGATTCCATAATGCTTACTATGCACGGGATGTAGAGACCCCATCTCTCCTGATGCTGGGTCTACAAGGACATTCCTTCGTCTTGTTTTCCCTTTGTGTATTGTCTCACCATTTCCACCCTACCTTTCGATTTGTGAGTTTTGAGATAAGCACATGGAAACAGCTCATACTGATGCTCGTAAGGGTTAAGTCACACACAAGAATGGATTTTGCTTTATGCGCAGCTCATAAAAAGAGATAAGTTGTTATTTGCTTTTTATGCATGTAGGAAAATGGAGCATGAGCTAATAGTACTTTCTGTAGAGGAGCCAGAAGAAATTTAGTATGTATATGAATTTAATGTAAAATACGAACCCAAATGTAAATATTGGTTTCCTTCCAGGTTTTCAAGACTTCAGAAAAAAAAAACACAGAAAGGTTTTCTTTACTTGTTATACTTCTGCTGATGGAAAGCATCCTTCCAGTGTTGAAAAGATGGATGGCTTTAAATACAGAATATATGTATTTTAAACTTGGTGGTCTTTAAAATTAAGAGTGGAAACTTTTCATTGGATTGAATGTTGCATGTAGCATATTGCAGGTTTTGGAGTATTATTTGATCCTATGATTGTGATCCAAATCCCTTATTTTAAAGAAAAATAAAGACATGATTCTCCTTTTGTAATTCAACACAACAAAAAATTCCCCTTTATTCAGTGTGCACTTGACTGTTAATCTCTTTTTAAGTTGAGATTACACATATATGATGGAAATAATATGAGGGAATTATAGATAGTAATAAATATATTTTCCCTTATCTTCTTCATAAAAGACTATAGTGGTGCGCAGATAGCTTTTCCCTTTGCAAAAACAAGATGCTGGGAGCATTGAGGGAATAAATTCAATAAATTAGTGATTGAAATGAATCTTTTAAACTCTTAAAAAATAATAATAATCACTGATGTCTATTGAGCACTTACTGTGTACCTGGTACTTTATGTATATTAACTCGTTTAATAATGATAACATTGTCAGGAAAATACTCTTATTATTTCCATTCTACACATGAGGGAATTGAGGCTTAAACAAATGTGTCTCTGATTGTGCTGCCATTCAGTGGAAAGCTCAGAATTGAAGCTCAGGCTACCCCATTCTAGAACCTTTGTTCTTAACACAGTAGTATATCAGTTAGCTTCTGCTACATCAAACTACCCCAACGCTTAGAGGCTGAAAACAACCACGAATTCAGCTCACATTTCCATGGGTCAACAATTTGGGCTAGGATCAGCTGGGTGGAGGGGCTGGATGGACGCTTAGGGAGGTCAGATGAAAGAGCTGAGGTTAGAAGCTTAATTTCTTTACTCCTAACAATCCAAAGGGACTTTTATTTGCTTGATGGAGCAAATATCTTATGCGGGACCTTAAGGAAAGAACTACAGGGACTTGCCTGATGGCGCAGTGGTTAAGAATCTGCCTGACAATGCAGGGGACGTGGGTTCGAGTCCTGGTCTGGGAAGATCTCACATGCCATGGAGCAACTAAGCCCATGCGCCACAACTACTGAGCCTGCCCTCTAGACCCCGCGAGCCACAGCTACTGATGCCCGTGCGCCTAGAGCCAGTGCTCCGCAACAAGAGAAGCCACTGCAATGAGAAGCCCGCGCACCACGAGGAAGAGTAGACCCTGCTCCCCGCAGCTAGAGAAAGCCTGCATGTAGCAACAAAGACCCAACACAGCCAAAAATAAATAAATAAGTAAATAAATAAATTTATTAAAAAAAACCAAAACTACACACCCGAGCTGTGACTTTCTGGCAGGCGATACCCAAGGACATCCCTAAATGTGGATGTGTGTAGGACAAAGAGATAGGATAAAAATATGAGGGCGAGATCCTCTTAGAAAGTATGGTATTTATAATTACTGTAATTTGCTGACTTGGCCTTGTGCTGATCTCCGTCCAAGCCGCGCTAGATGTTGGTGGAGAGTAAGCAGATGTGGTCCTCTGACGTTTTGGGGCATGTGGTCTGGGAGAAGAAATACTGATCTAGTAAACAGTTATACCAGTTACTACTTGTGATACATGGTAGGCATAAAATAGAGTATTAAGATAAAAACCAGTTAGTGGAGAGTCTCTTTAGATAAGTTGGTGTGGAAAGCTTTTTTTTTTTTTTTTTACAAAAGAGGGAGAAGGTCCAGGAAGTTTATTTATTTTTAAAAATTTATTTATTTATTGGCTGCATTGGGTTTTCCTTGCTGCTCTCAGGTTTTCTCTAGTTGCGGTGAGCAGGGGCTACTCTTTGTTGTGGTACGCGGGGCTTCTCATTGCGGTGGCTTCTCTTGTTGCGGAGCATGGGCCCTAGGTGCCCAGGCTTCAGCAGTTGTGGCACAGCAGGCTCAGTAGTCGTGGCTCACGGACTTAGTTGCTCCGCAGCATGTGGGATTTTCCCAGGCCAGGGATCGAACCTGTGTCCCCTGGATTGGCAGGCGGATTCTTAACCACTGCACCACCAGGGATGTCCCATGGAAAGGTATTTTGGAAAAGCGATAATTAAACTGAAATCTGAATGTTGAGAAGGATACAGCCACGCAAAAAAAAGTGAAGCAGGTTTGCAGATGGAGGGGTGTGTGTGTGTTGGAAAGATGAAGTTGTAAGTGGAAGTTTCCATGCTCACACTGCGTGATGAGACCCCCCTGTGGATCTTCTTATTTCCTTAAATTCCTAAAGAATCCCATAAGAATAGAAGGCATTCTGCCCAGGTGCTCTATAAAGATAAGGAGGGGTGCCTATTGTAGGTGTAGGGCACCAGATGGGGAGTAAGATTCTGCTTCCCCTCTTGGCTTTGACACTTATCCACCGCCTGTCCTTGGGAGGCACTCCACCTACCAGAATTTAGTTGCTTCATCTCTAAACCTGGGTCACAGTGATGTCAATTCCGATGGTGGGTAAGTGCTATGTGGGTAATGTGGAAAAGTGAGTTTGAGGCCACTTAAGATCTCTGCAGGCCAGAGTTCTGTAATTGATTAGGGATGTCTGCCATGGACTTAGAATGAGGAAGTAGTGTGATGTGTGTTGTATATCTGCCATTGTCTGATAGCCTTCCCATTTTCCATCACAGTGTTTTCTATGGATTTTACTGCTGATTGGAAAAATTTTGTAGCTTTCCAATTTTTTTGTTCTGATTTTTAAAAATGCAGCAATAATTGAAAAAAATTAAGGAGGGGACTAAATACATCAAAACAATACTCTGCACACTTGCTTCAAAGGGATCAAACAAAGCAAATCATGCACAGGAGGGAGCTGGATTTATACTTCTCTCATTTGTAATATTATTAGTGTGATTAATGTACAAAGACCAGTATTTCCTGAAATTCATAATTTGCTCTATTCCTTCGTGAGCTTTGTGTTTCCCAGAATAATCATGCTGATCCATTTCCTTAAAAATGTATTGAATGCCTAAGAGCTCATTTAGCAAGGGAGCAGCATAATTGGACACAGTAGGGAAACATCAGAGAAGTGGTTTGCTTCCTAAGGAGATGAGAATGTGCTGTGAGTCCCAGCCAGATGGAATGTCACGCCAGGAGGGACCCCATCTCTGTACGGTGTCAATGAGCAAAATGTGCAAAGGCTATTTATGGAATTAGGGCTGGAGGACAGTGGCTCGTTCTCAGATGAATGGAGGTCTTCCCTGGATTATAAAATGTATGTTCTTTTGAATAATGGGACAAAATGGGAGTAGAATGTTTCAGCATTTTTTTCCCTAACACGACAGCTTTTTGGCAATCCTGGTGATTTTACAACTGGATTTCATCTTCATGAAATTTTGGTGTGGGCGTGTGATCGTTTCTACTCCGCCCTGTCCCATAAGTAGCCACTTTAAAAGCATCTCTATCTTACCTTTGAGCTTGGGTCTCTTGTTATACAGGTGTCCAGAAAAGCATTCCTATATCCTCAGCTTTAGGAACTGGAAGAAAGGAGGGAGATCAGAGTCCTAAGGTCAAAACACATTTAAAGTTCACGCTCTGTGCTGTATCTGCATGCCTGTGTGTTTCTTTGTTTCCCTCAATCCTGTGCTCTCTCCTTTTCCAAAATAACTTATTAACGCGGTGACTTTGGGGTCTCATTCAGAGTCGCTTCCACCTGGATTGGTAAGAAACATCTGAGACCAATCAACCTGTTAGGTGTTAGAAGTGCTAGCTATGCTAATATTCTGCATATTCATTACCCACAGGAAATGAGGCTTTGGAAAATCTCGGGATGATCTGGGCAGCCATGCTGACAAGCCCAGGGAGTGTCCTTCCTGTTGAATTCTACAGAGCTTGCTTGGCAGGCACATGCATGGACCTGGTACAGACCTACCAGGGAAATTTACATAGTTTACTGAGGCAGGGCAGAGGGCAAGACAGAAAGAGCTGAGGCTGGAAAGTAGGGATGGGCCAAATGAAGAAGTATGTTATGGATCCTGAGTGAATTTGCGTTTTACCCTAAATTCACCTGATATCAGTGGCATTTCAGAGAGGTTCCTTTAGCCACAGCTTAGAGGGTGAGTTGGAGAAAGTCAACACTGGAGGGATGGCAAATTAAAAGAGGTGACTGAAATAAGATCTTCTTTCCATCAACTTCTCTTTGGCACCACCCTGGACCAAATTCTGACCCCGCTTTGAGGGGGTGATGACAGTGAGCTCCTGAGAACCCCTCTCCCTACTCATCCCAAATTCTCCACACTGCTATTGTGTAATCTGATCACGTCACCCCGTTCGAAAGCCTTCAGGGATTAGGAGGTCACATCGCTCTCCAGCAGGAGAAGGAGATCCTGAATGTGGCCAGCAGAGCCTTGTGGATGTCGACCTTGCTTCGTAAACGTAAATAGAAATCATTGAAGGAAAAGCACGTTGGAAAGGAGTAGAAACAGGGCACTCTTTGTGGTGAAGGAAAAGCCCTGCATCTTGACGTTGGTTGTGGTTACATGAATCTATACGTAGGATAAATTTTCACAGAGCTACACACACGCACTGTGTGTGTGTAAGGTCAGCAGATTGCACCAATATCGGTTTCCTAGTCTGAATATTGTCCTGCAGTTGTGTAAGATGTTTCCATTGGGGAAAGCTGAGTGAACAGTCCATAGGATCTCTCTTTACTACTTTTGCAAATTCTTGTGAGCTTATAATTATTTCAAAATTTAAGGAAGAAAAAAGATTTAGAGATTGGGAGGGATATTGGTAAATTCAGTTAGCAGGGCATTGAATGTAATTCGATCTCTACTGTGAAGACCTTAACTAAATCTTCAGCTCTCCTTCTTGACTCAGATCTTGGCCTTAACTCTTTAGGGGAGAGGAATATTCCCCCCTCCCCCTCTTCGTTCTTTTGGCTGGTCAAGTCATTGAAATGACATAAGGAAGATTAGCAGGAGGAGATAAATTTGCTATGTACATACGGGGAATTCATAGAAGCATGAAGACAGTAAGGCAAGATGAGGTATATATGTCATTCTGGACTGAGGAGCAGGGGGTAGGGATCTGGGACTTCAAAGGGAAGTAAGGTAATTCACAGGAAAATGCAAAGTGTTAATGGTTGGTAAACAAATGTTTGCTGGGCCACCTAGAGACAATGGGGCAGAGAGGGACTTTGATAAAGTGGGCCATGCTACCTTCCTCCCTGTCCGCCACCCCTAGTTCATATTTTACTATATTATCTATGGTGATAGCACCATCTTGGGACTAGCCTTTTATCTAAAATTCTTTTAGGCCGTAAGGGGGAGTCCAAAGGTTCTTCCTGAGTCTTTTGGGCCTTGCTTGGTTTTCAGCTGGAAATAATCCACAGCCAGAATGGCACGTCTTGGGGTGGCCTGCCCTGAACCCCATCAACTCTTTCTTGGTTCTTCTTGCATTCTAACAGTTCGGGGTTCTGCTGACCTGTCCACCTGGCTTTATTTTCAACCTTCTTCTATGTGGACATTCACATTTCAGAAAAACCTGGGACTTACTGTACCTCATTTTGTGTTGGTCTCATTTGTGAAATAGGACTCATAAAAGTACCTACCTCATAGATCTGTGAAAATAAACTAAGACAATGAACTCAAAAAGCTTACCATAGTGCCCGAAATTAGTAAATACCCAGTAAATATTGGCCTTGTTGTAATATAATTTTTACCAGGTGCTCGGTGTGTGTGTGTGTGTATGTGTGTGTGTGTGTGTGTGTGTGTGTATGTTTGTTTATTTAATCTATAATAAATCTAGGTTGGATATTTTATCCCCATTGTACAGGTAAGAAAAAAATGGCTCAGATTGATTAAGCAATTTGTCTAAGGTTGCACAGCTAGTGAATGGCAGTATAGAGATTATATTTCACATCTACTTGCACCCAAATCCCTGTGTCTGTCACTGCATTGCATTTTATCTCTAAACAAACTCAGGGGATCCAACCCTGATTATAAACGCAAAAGGAATGACCTAACTAGATAATTCCTCAACAACATGAAGTGTCTAAAGAGTGCTTTGGATTTGCTTTTGTTCTGCCTGAACTATAATAATGACAGTCATTAAAATCTTGATGGCAAGGGTGTTTTTATTATAAACACATCTTCCTATAGATTTTGTTAAGTATGCTCTCTTTGTTATCTTGCTAAAACAGAAGGGTGTTGTATTGAGAAGAGAAATTCAGGAAATTACAGTGTTAGAAGATCAAAGTACACCCTACTTTCCTCGTGGAATAAGTTTGTGGGAAAGAAAATGGGCAATGCGGGATTTTTAGCTAAAAACCAAATGGCCAGACCTGCCTCACCTAGTCACTAGCTAGGTAACTTACCTAGCATATCACTTACCTCTCTGAGTCCCGCTTTGATCAGCTATAAAGCCAGAATAAAAATAGCCTCTTTGGAATTAGAAATGTCTATAAAGTGCCTGGTATTTAGAAGGCATCAGAATGTTGCTATTACCGTGGTGGCACTAGGTCTGCATCCAAACTTAACCCATGCTATAGTCAGGCATCTTAGAATGAAGGTTTTAACTTTCTTGGAAACTAAATGTATCCCTTTGGAAACTCCCTCTTCCTCTTCTGGTTTGCCCTTAATCCAGGAACCCACATCACATGACAAGTACCCAGCAGCTCCTCTTCATACATGTTAATTGCTTTCCTTCCTGATGCTGGAGAATTTAAATAGTGACTCACCCCACAGGGTACCTCCTGGAGGGAGAAAATGCCCAGAAGAGAAAAGAACAGGTTCTACTGTGCTTTGTTTTGATTTCTCCCTATTTCCAGTTCCTATCCACAGCTTTCAAGACTCAGACAGAGTGTTACTAAGTATATATTAGAGCTTCCCAACCCTGACTTCAAATTAGAATCAATTGGGGAGAGTTTTAAAAATTATCAAAACTTGGACCCACTCTTCACCAATTAAATTAGAGTCCCAGGCATCCGTATTTTTTAAAAGCCCCCCAGCTGAGTGATAATATACAGTCAGGGATGAGAATCACTGAAGTACAGGAAGCTTATCCTAAACCCTGCCCTCTCTCCACCCTCAGCCATATGCAGGTATACTGCTTTCATGTACCATATTCCTTAGTTATTGATTGGAATGAATAAATTAATAGGAAGAATGAATGAATACCCATCTAGGTCATTAAATAATTGTCATCTTGTACTTTTTTTATTTTTTAATTGAAGTATAGTTGATTTACAGTATTGTGTTAGTTTTAGGTATACAGCAAAGTAATTCTTTTTTTTCAGATTATATTCCATTATAGGTTATTACAAGATACTGAATATGACTCCCCATGCTATACAGTAAATCCTTCTTGCTTATCTATTTTGTGTATAGCAGTTTGTATCTGTTAATCCCATACTCCTCATTTATCCCTCCCTCCCTCTCCCCTTTGGTAATCATAAGTTTGTTTTCTATGTCTCTGAGTCTGTTTCTGTTTTGTATAAAGATTCATTCGTATAATTTTAAGATTTCACATATAAGTGACATCATATAGTATTGTCTTTCTCTGTCTGACTGACTTCACTAAGTATAATTTCTCTAGGTCCATCCATGTTGCTGCAAATGGCAATGTTTCACTCTTTTTTATGGCTGAGTGATATTCCATTGTGTGTATATATCACATATATATATATATCACACCTTTTTAAAAATATTTATTTGTTTTATTTATTTTTGGCTGTGTCGGGTCTTAGTTGCAGCACACAGGCTCTTCGTTGCGGCCTGTGGGCTTTTCTCTAGTTGTGGCACGCGGGCTCTCTTACCACATCTTCTTAAGCCAGCCAGTCGTCTGTTGATGGGCATTTGGGCTGTTTCCATGTCTTGACTATTATAAATCGTGCTGCTATGAACATTGGGGTGTATGTATCTTTCTGAATTAGAGTTTTCATTTTTTCCCAGATATATACCTAGGAGTGAGATTGCTGGATAATACAGTAGCTCTAGTTTTAGTTTCTTAAGTAATCTCCATACTGTTTTCCATAGTCATCTTGATTTTGCTTTTATGTTCAATCTCCTCTAGCCAACTTCAGATTCTTCTTAAGCTCTGCCTCAGGGTAATTTCTGTGGACCCCACAGAGCCGAGCACAGTGCCTTAGGGAGAGTACACACTCAGTAAATACCTGTCACATAAGTGAAAGATTTATAATGAATGCCTGTCCCGTGACAGAAAGATTTATGGAGTCAACCTGTTAAGAATAAATTACTCTTTTCCCCCGACTTAAAAATTTTTCTTCCTGTGAATTTGAATAATATACATTTTTCTACTTTTAATAAAGCTGTGTCCATGAGTGGCCTCTGAACCTACTAAGATGGCTCTACAGCTTATCTCAAAGTAACCACTGGCTCCCACCACTGGGTGGGCTCCAGCCCTGTAGTGGGAGGAGAGCAGAGAACCATCTAAGTGCTGAGTCACTTCACCCAGGACATTGGAGTGAGTTTCCCTCCCCTTCCTGCCTCGTGGTGCCCTAGACCCTCGCTCAGGCCTGAAGGCTCAGACTCACTCTTTGACGACCTGTCAAGCTTTTTGATCTCATACTTTGTCTGGGGCGCAAACTTCTACTAAAACCTCAGCGCAGACCTTCTCCCAAGGTAAACCTTGCTAGACCACCTGCAGTTCCCCTCAATTACTGTGACTTCATTTGTTGTGATTTTTCACCTAAAAATGCCATCGCTGTAGGAAGGGGCTTCCCACTCCCAGAGCATCAGGGTCCTGGGTGTTTACAGCTCAGTCTCATTTGGGCTTCTTTATTCCAAGTGGTCAAACTCCAACTCTTTCTTGATGCACCTGACTTTTGCAGTCAGAAATATGCAGACAATACGCAGCTTCTCCTTTCCCATCTTACTTCCGTACCCTAAGTTCCCAGTGCCCTCTGCGTATCCATGGTTCTCATGACCTCACAGACCCTGATGCCTTTCCCTCCTCCAGCACAAAAGACCCTCCTTCTGACCACCTCCCTTGATCAATACTCCCCATTCCACAGTGAGGCTTCTTGATGTAAATGTGCGCATGGGCAAAAGCAAACCTCAACAGCTTTTGAGTACAAACAATGAATGAAGAGAAATCCCAGTACCCACCTCCACTGGGACAGATAAAATAAACACAAAAAGAAAATCTCCATTCAGACTGTGGACTATTGGAATGTCCAACGAAACCATGTCTGTTTTGTAAAAAGTGTATTTAGCGTATGGACTGTTAGAATGTTGCTGGCGGAACTCTTACTGTCCACATGGGTGGTAGACTTTTCAAATGTAGAAGATCAAGCATATGGTTGTGAACATTGAACATCACTTTATGAGTGTGTCCATGGTAGTTAATAAATTGTCAAAAATAATAAGACTTCTGCCAAGAATAGAAGCTATAAGTAGAAAAAAAATCAGACTGCTGTGAATTTTTTTTTTTGAAAGATAATTTTCCTTGTAAGTAATTTCTGTGAGCAATACACAGCTCTTCGATGGTCAAATCTACATTCCCAGCTCCTGAAGTGAACAGCCTCTGAATTAGAATGCTCCCAAAGACATGGAGTTAAATAGAGATGCAGCTACAGGGTGGCCATTACTTAAGTAATTTAACGAACACTGATACTGAGGAAATAAATCAAATGCAAACAATCAACACCAATCAAGGAAGCTGAGCATTTCAGGCACTTAAAATGTATTAAATGAGTGTTTCAATCACAGTGGGTACTTTTTCACAAACTCTCTTAATCAGCTAGCATCGTTTTACCAAAGTGGCCCCTGCATGTAAATATGGTGGTCTGAAAAAAGCTGGTCCATTCACACACAAACACCATTATCTGCTGGGGATTTTCACAGATAGGATAAACAGCAACAGATGAATTGGGAAAGGTCAGTGAAAGTCAAGTTTAGAAAAAAGATATGAAACAATATTTTGCAAGTGGTTAAAAAGAATAAGAATTTCAAACATAGAATAAAATTTAAGGTCTACTTCCAGGTGGCCAGATCACCTCTTAGAGGCAAACATTTTTGGTTTCTTATGTATTTTTTCATGAAAGTTCGATTCATGTATAAGTTCTTGTATGTGCATCTTTATTTGTATATTTATTATGTGTACCTATGCTATATGCATGTATAATTATCAATACATAATGCTTAATACGTAAAGTACAATAATACTTTTAAGTACATAAATCATATACATATATGGATTATATAATATTTCTATATGATTTATTTAGTGAAATATATGTGCATGTGTGTGTGTGTGTATGTGTGTGTGTGTATATATATGTATATATGGTTTGTTTAAATAGGGATACACTCAACTCATTGTTTTATACCTTTCTCTTGGTATTTAATCATGTACCATGAAGACCTTCCTGTATCGGCCTTTATAGGTCTGTTGCATTCTGATTAAGGTTTACATAGTATTTTATTGTATAAGTCCATCATTATTTATATAATCATTCCCTTGTAAGGAAGTTAGATTATGTCCAGTTTGGGGAACTATAGTTTCCTAAACACACACAAATATGTGTACACACATTTGAGTATATAGTTGGAATTACTTGGGATTTTGAAAGCCAAATACTTGGATTCCAAGTATATATTCTAAGTGTCCAAGTACATCTACATACACATATTCATATTTTCCAATTTACATGTATTATTTTATCTAATTTTCATTTAAGTATTAGTATTGCATCTGTTTTACAGACTAAGAAGCAGAGGAACAGAGAGGTTAAGTAATTTGCCAGAGTTCACCCAGATAATAAACACACGACCCTTCTTTTAAACCCAGGTCTCCTTTTAGTTTTGACTTTATTCACCTTTTATCACGGTACTGGTGTTTGAGTTTTTGACCAATGTTAAAAGAGTCATAATATAATTGTATACATTTCAAAGAACGTGTATATCTGGAAATATTGGGGAAAATATCATATTTTTGGTTTTGTTTTCTCTCCAGAGTAAACACCAAGTACATTTTAACATCAAAAGTTGTCTGAATCGAAAGGGTTAATATTAATGTTAACAGAAAGTAAAGGTGAATGTTCCTACTTATGTAGGGTCTTATGACATGCTTATTAGTAGCTGCGCTTGGGGAAATTTGTATATACATTCCTAGGAGGAAGCATTTTTATTTGAAAATATTAGGTGAGTTAGAAGTGTTCTGTTTGTCCTTTCATTTCCACTGTACATCTTTGCATCTTTAAAGAGATTTTATTCTTTCAAGGAGCTTTAGTTGATTTGGGGGAAATAAAGGTATTTTGATTCTTAAAATTCCAAGTACTCCTGGAGGTTTGGAAAGCATAGTTGAAAGTTCTTCCAATAATATGGGCAGTAAGTGCATTTACAGTAAGGGTCCTGTTATTTAAGATTAAGGTTCACAACTTAGTATGCTTTCTTTTCCTTCCCCTTCCCATGCTTCCAAAGAAGGCATGTTTTATTTGTCTGCCCAGCAGTTCTCTCTCCAACAGGAAGCAGGATACCCCTTCCTTTAAGTGCAGGCCACCTGAGGTTGGGTGGGTGGACCCACCTCAGATTCAGAATGGTACATAATCCAGACCTGACCAGTCAAGGCATCCCACACCCTGGCCTCAGGACCTGGTTCAGGCAGACCAGTGAGACTCAATTCAGAAGTTGCTGGGGGAAATAGCTTCTTGATGTGGCTGGTTAGGAACTGTGAGAATGGGAACTTGGAGTAGCTATGGGTACCGTGATGGGAGATATTGCCTAAGATGAAGGACAGTACAGAGATAGAAAGAGAACAAGTCCGGATGAAATCATACAGACACCTGTGTTTGAGCTGTATCTACTACTGGATGTTTCAGTTACATAAGCTGGTAAATACCTTCCCCCATCCCCTTAATGCACTTTGAAGGGTTTTCTTGTACTTTGTCTCTTAGATCCCTGACTTACATAGCCTTCTCTCATCCAGTTATCAGTGTTTCCATATATCTAGTCATCCTTACTAAAATCCTTGGAAATTGTTTGACCACTTATGTATGTATGTATGTACTGGCTGCATTGGGTCTTCATTGCTGCACGCGGGTTTTCTCTAGTTGCGGCGAGCTGGGGCTACTCTTCGTTGCGGTGCGTGGGCTTCTCATTGCGGTGGCTTCTCTTGTTGCAGAGCACGGGCTCTAGGCGCGTGGGCTTCAGTAGTTGTGGTACACGGGTTTAGTTGCTCCTCAGCATGTGGGATCTTCCCGGACCAGGGCACGAACCCATGTCCCCTGCATTGGCAGGTGGATTCTTAACCTCTGCGCCACCAGGGAAGCCCCTGTTCGACTTTTTAATATAAAATAAGTAATATCTGTCACCCCACCATCCCTTCTGATCTACCCTCTGCTCTCCTTTCAAAGTTATTTCACTAAAACTTCCATTTGGTTATGTCCCTCCCTTTATCAACAGCTGTTGGTGGCCTGTCATTTTCTGCAGAACAAAATCTTTATGTTTTAGCTTGGTAGTCAAGGCCTATGGGCATCTGGTCAACCCAGCCTTTGCATCTCAGTGCCCCCACTTACCTCATGCAGTGTTTGTTGCAGGGAGATCAGAGAATTCACTGTCTCCCCCACAGACGGCATACATCTTCATGACTTTATGCCTTTGGTATGCTGTGTCCTCCTTCAGGGATTACTTTTCTCCCCAGTCTGCCTTGGCATATTCCAATCTCCTCGGGTACAGTGAGTGCTCATTTTTCAGGAGTTCTGGAACCTTTAATACTTCTGACAGTATGATATTTATTATATTGTATCAAAGTTAGTCATCAATATCTCTTCTTCATGCCCTTGTTTGAGGGTTCCCTGGCAGCAACTGTGTCTTCATCTTTGGGTCCCTAGGGTGTATAACATTGCTGAATCATAGCGAGAGCTCATGCATGTGAGTGAACTTAGAAATAAATGAATGATGCACTTTTTGCTCTCTATTTCTTTGTAAGCAAGTCACGTGCATCCATGAATATAAGCAAAAATGATTTGTTTACTTTTTTCTTATTTGTACTGTCTTGCAGGTTTTCACTCTTGCAAAATATATTTTATATATATATGTGCGTATATATATAAGTGTGTGTGTATATATATATATACATAGAGAGAGAGAGAGAGACAACTGCCATGAGGATTCTTTTAATGCAACCTGGCACTAGATACCTTGCCAGATACAGTTACCTTGAGGATACTGATAATGGCTGTTTATGGTTATTTAAGATCCCTCTAAGGCTATGTACATTCATCAGTGATTTTCTTTTTCATTGATCTATTCGTTGACTGTTATTAAGCGCTTCATAGAGTCCAGACCGTGGGCCAGATCACAGCAGGCCAAAGACAACAAAAGTGTACTTTCTACCTCTAGGGATACCATAGTCTCCAGTCCAACTCCTATCAGCTTTTACAGTTGGATCTCTTTGCTGCCCTCCACACATGAAATATAATCACTATTTATTAATAACCTTCTGTGTGCCAAGGGTAATAGCAGGTGTTTTATGTATGCTCGTGATGACTCTCTTAGCAACTCTGAGAGGTATTAGAAACCTTATTTCATGGAGGAAGAAATAGAAGCTCAGAAAGCTGAAGTGTCTTGACCAAGAACTCAGCAGTGGAACTGGTATTTGAACCGTAATCAATGATGGCAGTGCCACTACACCATAATGCCTTTCCACGGTCATGTTCTTCTTTCAACAAGAACTCTTGGGACGTGGGACATCTCTCCCTTTTTCCTTATTCAAAATTTTAAGCTTTCGCAAGCCCACTCAAATGAATATTTCAATGAAAATACGCTGCTGAGCTTGACTTCTCTCCTTTCTAAATCCTCTCACTTAAAGTTTTTACCTTTCTTAGAGATTCTTTTCCATACGCATATTGTTGGTATCTGTATAATTAGAATTATCTTGATTGCAAGTAACATAAACCCATTTCATACTACTTTTTCTTTCTTTTTTTTTTTTTTTTGCGGTACGCGGGCCTCTCACTGTTGTGGCCTCTCCCGTTGCGGAGCACAGGCTCCGGACGCGCAGGCTCAGCGGCCATGGCTCACGGGCCCAGCCGCTCCGCAGCATGTGGGATCTTCCCGGACCGGGGCACGAATCCGTGTCCCCTGCATCGGCAGGTGGACCCTCGACCACTGCGCCACCAGGGAAGCCCTCATGCTACTTTTAACAAAAGGAAGTACAAACACCTAAATGACCATAGAATATACTGGATAATAGATTTGGGAAGATTTTTGTGTTCACCTACAAAGTCTAATAAGTGACTGCAGGAAGGAGGGTGTCAGAGACTGAACCCCAAGTTTTTGTGCCTGGAGCCAATGGCTCAATACTGGGAGGACATTCCCCTTTTGTGCTTACCTTGCATCTCCACTTGTCTCTGCCTCTCAGTCGATTGGCAGCTTCTCTTGCTGAAGATAAACTTCCTCTAAACAGCCAAGAAAGAATGAGGAGACAAATCCAACATTTTATCTTTTGAGCATTGTGGTGTCTTCCTTCCCCAAAAATCCAACATTTTATCTTTTGAGCATTGTGGTGTCTTCCTTCCCCAAAAAGCATTGTGGTGTCTATCATCCTTGCTAGAAAAGCCCCTGGGAACAACCTACATTGGCTTGGCTTTGAGCTTATCCTTAACCCAACCTTTGAGGCTGGGAAGGAGAGCAGTGCTGTACTTGGCAGCTTTGTGGCGACACCACGGGTTGGAGAAGTAATAGGCTGAAAGCAAGAGGGGTGATTCCACCAGAAGAGAGGAAATGAGACGATATGCTGGGAAACAAGATATTAGATGCCACAGCCCACTGTAGAAGGAAGAGTCAGGATTTGTACTAGTATGATTATGTGGACAATAGGTAGAGGGCATTTGTCCCAGTCTGTCTGCTACTGCCTTAGTTTATGTCCCTTCCTGGAATCCTGTCCAGTACAGCATTTGTCACTCTCAAAAATATCCAGGTTAAATGACACACTATATGGCCACTCTAACAATCAGATACAATACTTGAAACTGTGATTGTGGGAAACTCAGGGAATGACCTTCTTTCCCTTGCTCCTAGGATCAGTCCAGACATAGACCAGTCACCCAGTCTTCAACAGATTGAGAAATAACTTGGAGGAGTGAGCCAGGCACTGGTCTGGAGTCAGATGGTCACCTCTCTAGTCTCGACTCTGCCAGTTAATTGGTCACTTATGTGATTTGAAGTCCATCATAACACCTGTCTGAGCCTCACCTTTAAAACTGTAGAAGTACTAGATGCCCTGTCTCCTTCACAAAAGCATTAGGGAGAGGAAATTTGCTGATGCTTTGAACTGTACAGTTCTGTCATAGTTATAATAGTAATACTAACAGCCAACATGAACTTCGAGTGTTAATCTATCTACACATCTTGCCAAACTCTTTGCATGAATTACCTCATCTTATCTGCAAAACAGCCCTATGAGATAGTATTATCACCTCTATATTACAGATGAGAACACTGGAGCATAGAGCAGCAAAGGTATTCGCCTAAAGTCATGCAGCAAAGACTTGGCAAAGCTCAGATTCAAACTGACCAGGGCTTTTCACCACTGGGCGGTGCTGAATTACTTTCAGATATGGAGTGTGTGTGTGTGTGTGTGTGTGTGTGTGTGTGTGTGTGTAGGTATGTGAGGGAGAGAAAGAGAAAGAGACGACGGAGAGTTTTCTTTCCCATCTCTGCCTTATTTCACTGACTCTGCTCAGAGGAAATCAGCGGCCACGTTGTCCTGAGTAGTAGTCGTCCTCCAAGATGGCAGAGCAGCCCAGCACTGGTTAATGGCTCTGGGATGGTCCCATATTGAGGGACATCCATCCCTTTGTGCTCTGACATTGATGTTACTGTCAGTTGACAGTGAGCTTTATCATCAATCCCTTCAAGTACAAAAGGCCACTGTTTGGAAACTGTCATTAAAAGCAGCCCCTCTCTTTTTAAAAGCAATCTCTCCTTTATTCCTTCCATAATAGGAGTCAGTGTACCAGAAGAGACTGACCTTAAGTTGAGCCTGTTTAGTTTAAAAAAAAAAGAAATAGAATAGGTTATGTTTGTAATGTATTTAACATTGGAGGCACAGAATTAGAATGGAGCTGGGAGTAGGAGAAAATAGAAGCAGGACAGGAGAAAAGAGTGGTGGCCTTGGGTTTTCTTTGCTTTTGGATAATGGGCATTTCTCGTTAAATCAACCCAGTCTGTTTCACAGCCTGTCTCCTTGTGATGTATATACTCTTTGGGCAGGGTTGTGGGCTGCCTGAAGATCTCTTTTAGCCATAGGACATGGGTATAAATAAGCTTTATGTAGCCATAGCTGCTAAGAGTGCTTGTCGATAGAGTGTATTCTAAAAGGATGGGGCAGGACGTTCATTGTTATGGGGACGCAAGGAAGGAGGGAAGAGAGAAGATCCCAAAGGGAGAGAACGATTCAAGTTCTATTGAACAAAGTTCCCCCATGGTCTTTGTCTCTTTTTAATGGCCCTTTGTGGAGGTGATTTTGTTTTAATTGAAAAAATAAAGGTGCTTGTGGTTGAGAAGTGGCTCGGTATGGAAGTTAAGAACACGGGTTTTGCAACCAGACTTCCCAGGTTCAAATTCAGCCTTTGTCACGTATGTACATTGTACAACTAGTGTGCAAGTTGCTTAACCTCTCTGTGCCTGTCTCCACGGCGATGACGATACATGCTAGCTGGGAGGATGAAATGAAACGAGTTGACACGTGAAGAGAGTTTAGAGGAGAACTGGGCACAAAATAAGGGCTCAGCCAACATTTGTTCTTATTGTTAATCCTTATCCTTTACTTTTCTTATTATTTATTATTTGTTCTTCTTCTTATTTACGGGTTCGTAGACATAAATAAGGCCATAGACAAAAAGCAAAAATCGATCCTTCCACATTTTGAGAGTACAGTGAGGGAAGCCCAGTTGGGATTTAATTTCCTTCCTACCCATCGTCCCCTACTTGAGGCTGGTAGGAAAAGCCTTTATGAGGAGGTAGCATTTCAGTAGAGACCAAACAGATGAGATGGACTCACTTGTAAGACAAGCATCTTAATTAAAGGAAATAGAAGATGCCTAGATTCTGAGGAAAGAAAAGAGATTGTTGTTTTGGAGGAGCTTAAAGGAACCAGGGTGGCTGGAGTGTGGTGAGCAGGGCAGGGGGTGGCCTGAGTTGAGGAGAGACAGGGAGGCAAAGGCCAGATCAGACAGGGCGTGCATGCCAAAGTGAGGGCATGGCTTGTGTCTTAGAGCAATGAGAAACACTGGGAGATTTGAAGGGTGGCCTGATTGGATACACATTTTTTTAAATTAATTTTTATTGGAGTATAGTTGCTTTACAATGTTGTGTTAGTTTCTACAGCAAAGTGAATCAACCATACGCATACATATATCCCCTCTTTTTTGGATTTCCTTCACATTTAGGTCACCACAGGGCATCGAGTAGAGTTCCCTCTGCTATACAGTAGTCTCATTAGTTACCTATTTTCTACATAGTATCAATAGTGTATATATGTCAATCACCAGAGGAATGAAAAAAGATGTGGTACATATATACAATGGAACATTACTCAGCCATAAAAAGGAACAAAACTGGGTCATTTCTAGAGATGTGGATGGACCTAGAGACTGTCATACAGAGTGAAGTAAGTCAGATTCACATTTTAAGATCGCTCTGGCTATAGAACAAAAAACGGCTTGTGGGGTGGGGCAGAAAGACTGAAAGGAGGCTGTTGCAGATGAGTGGGCAAGCGGGGACGTTGGTTTACTGGAAAGTACCCGGGTTAGAGCACAGCCCTATCGCCCACCAGTAGAGGTCTGGTGCCCAAGCTATGTGTCCTCACCACCATGTTTACTTTACTACATTCATCTGCCATTGCTTATCTGTTGTTTGTTTTTACTAGGCTGTAAGGGCAGGGACTCTGTCTTCTTTCTGCTTCTTTATACGCTCAGTTCCTTGCACAATGCCAAACCCGTAATAGGTGCTCAATACCTGTTTATCGGATGAATATGTCCAGTATGGTGCTCATGGCAGTGTTTAATTTTCCCGTCTCTAGGATTAGAACATCCAGTGATCTCCTTCATGAATGAGAAGGTCATTCCTTTTGAGCTTGTGGTGGTGGTGGTGGGGAGCTGGGAGTCTCAAGATCTTCGGGTCACAGGAGATGAGAGCATCGTGCCCCTTGGACAGGGCTGAGGCAAACATGGCTCAGCTGTGTGTTTTCTGCAGCAAGACGTCCCTTGAGCCCCACATTGGTGGCATCCCAACCAGGAGCCCTAGTTAATTTTCATACAGAAGAAGCCTTTGAAACCCGGGCCTCTTTCATGCTCTGGGAAGAGTTGAGAGGGGTCAACCCTGTTTAGATTGGTTCTCGGCACCAGTCGGGGGAGCCTGCTGGCTGTTCTCAGCGTGGAGTGTGTTGCAGAGAGGAGATGAGCCAGAAACAGACCAAAGAACCAGGGCACTTCCCAGCTGGAATCAGGCCTGTCTTGTGTGGATTCATTATTTAGTTGGAAATTAATCCCCAGAATGGCAGACATAGTATATTTGAATGTGAACCGACAGTGCGTTTCACGGCCAAGTGAAGGTGGTTTTTGGATTATCCACCCTCGTTGATCGTCCTTGCCTCTTCTGAACCCTCCCATTAGTGCAGATAATTGAACTAGACCCGGTTTTGTGTCTTCGCACCCAATTTGATGTCCTTACAGCATTTGGGGTGGGGTGGGGGAGAGTGAGATGATCTCGTCCTGCTTGCTGTTATTTACAACAGAACTGGTGTAGTTTACACACCCCAGTGACTCTAGCTCTTACTTAATGAGAGCGTCCCACGTTCCAGCCATTGTGCTCAGCACTTCACTGGGATTGTCACATTCCATCCTCACAACGAACCTACAATAATAATAATAATAACAGTAATAGAAAGAAGCAACAGAAGCACTTATTTGGCATCCACTGTGTGCCAAGTGCTGTCCTAAGTGCTACCATGATTAACTCACATAATCTTCAAAACAACCCAAGAAACAGTAACTCCAACCCCAGGGAATGGGAGTC
Source organism: Neophocaena asiaeorientalis asiaeorientalis (assembly GCF_003031525.2). Taxonomy (NCBI): domain Eukaryota; kingdom Metazoa; phylum Chordata; class Mammalia; order Artiodactyla; family Phocoenidae; genus Neophocaena; species Neophocaena asiaeorientalis. The sequence continues at coordinate 5,326,737 of NW_020174705.1, forward strand.
ACATGGACTAAGATCTGGATGGTAGGCTTGGTATTGAACCAGGTAGAAGCCCTGCCTATGCTGTAGGTACTGTTATCGTCCACTCGTTACAGAGAGTTCAGCAAGGTTAAATCACTTGCCCAAGGTCACACAGTCAGCCTATGGCAGGGTCAGGAATTGAACTTATATTTCTGTCACCAAAGCCCTTGCTTTCTTTTACTTATAGCTACTGAGAACCAAAAGCCAGATATTTATTATTTGTGGGTTTGGGACACTTGACACTATGACAGAGAGAGCATCTTCCAGATTTTTATTAAAGTACAGTTTTGCAGTTGAATATCATGTCAGGGTAAGTGTGGGGATCTGTTCGGTCCTGTATTTGTTTGGGAAAGTCAACCTGAAAAAATTCCAAAAACCCCAGTTGGTCAAAAGAACGAGATATTATATTATAGGATGTTCTTGGTTTGTTTTCTTTTTCATGCCAAGGTTTTTTTTTTTTTTTTTAACTTCTGTTCCTGACTGTGTATAACCAGGAGGCAGAAGGACAACAGTGGCTTTGTAAATTTGCAACAGATATTCAAATAAGATACGTACATATTTAGCATAGAGCAGCAGATGAGGTAGTCTGGAAGATTTAAATTCTGCATGAGGAATAAGCAAATATTCCTGATGACAAGACATTCCAAATATGTTGCTTTCAGATGGGTGTGAATGGGGAGTGTAGGCACAGCCCATCCAGACAGTTAATAATAGAATGGATTGTTCAAGAACAGCAATTTCTTGTGTGTTTACCATGTGACAAATAGTATGCTAGACTACCTACATATATAATTTATTCCTCACAATAGCCCTGTGAGGTAGGTACTATCGTTATCCCCTTTTACAGATAAGGACATTGAATCTCTGATTGTTAAAAGAGATGACCATATTCTCCTCTCTCTTTCTCTTTCTCTCCTCCACTCCCTGTTCCTCCCACCCTCCCTCCTTTGTCTCCCTCTTTTCCTTCTCTTCCTCTCTCTCTGTTACACACATATATCCTTCTAGTAAATGGCCAAGCTGGCATTTGAACTCAAGTCTCATCTAACTCCGAGTCCTATTCTCTTAGAGGTCAACATTAGCAGTTTCAACAAAAAGGTTACTTTAAAAAAATTATTAATTAATTAATTGATGGTCGCTGCACAGCTTTCAGGATTTTAGTTCCCCCACCAGGGATTGAACCTGGGTCACGGCTGTGAAAGCGCCGAGTCCTAACCACTAGACCTCCAGGGAACTCCCAAGGTTACTTTTTAAAAGCAATCTAACTTATTTTCCACCGTCCCTTATAATCACCATCATTTTAGCATTGCCCAAAGTAATCACATCTGTGTTTGGTGTACCGCCTACTTTGGAACGCGAGATGGACTACACAACCCATATGCCCCAACTCCTAGGGAACTCACAGCAAACCTCTGAGATAGGAACCACTACAATCATACCTGTGACTCAGATGGGAAAGCTGAGATCCATTTTCCAAAATCACATACACAGATTGCACCAGTACCAGGCCTTTCTGAGCTCTAAATTTGCACTCTTAACCACATGCCATTTGGTCTCCCAGCCAAAGCTAAATAGATGATTTGTGAATAGATAGATCGGTATGTAAAGATATACATATGTATATACATACATCTCTCTCTCTCTCTCTCTCTCTCTCTCTCTCTGTCTATCTAAATTTAGAATTGGAGATTGTGCTGCCTGCCTCTTTCTTCAGAGTCATCTGATCAGTTCACTGCATTCGGAGGAACAGCACACTTAACTCCTTGCTTACATTGGTATTCCTCTTTGTAGCAGCCCCTGTCACGGTAGCAATTGGAATAAAACCTGAAGGGTACTGCAGAGAATATAAATGGGTTATTTTTCTCTTCAACTCTGAGTAGGACAAAACTCTCATAAAGAACCAGGGAACAAAGGTTCCGTGACAAACATACACCAGGGGACTTAGCTCTCTCTGACACAGCCTGTGAGACATAACGGAAAGAGAAACTTAGGATAAAAGGAATTCCGGTGAGAATTTTAGGTTGCCTTCCTTGATGGAGGTTTCGTGGTCCTGTGTGTTTATAAGCATAGTCATTAATAGCATTTATTGAATATCTAGTCAGTAAGCAAAGCTTTTGTAGGTTGCCTGCGCTTACGATTCAGGAGTTATGGATGGATGTGAACAAAACAGATGTATCCATAGAGAACTTTTATCTCTCTATGTATCGATCTACATATGTGGTTGTTTCCATCAAAATTATGGAGGTAGTCATTAAAAGTCATAAAAATATACAGATGCCTATCATTGGAAGTAAGACCTTTTTGAATAATAAAAAACTGACGTGCAATTAAACCCTTTATTTTGAGAGGTGGAATGGTGAAATGGTTGAGTGGGGGCTTGGTCAAAATGTTGGCTGAATTTGAAGCTTGATTCCAGAGAACATGATTGGGGCAAAGTGAGTGACCACTTTTACCTTCAGTTTCTTTTTCCATAGAAAAGAGGTTCTTTAATATCTGTACAACCCTCCTAACCCTTGATCCATATAATCCAGTCTCGTTACCGAACTCAAGTCAATGGAGTAGAGCAATGAATAATCAAATAGACTTCAAAAATGAAAATACTATAAGACAACTTACTGATTTCTCCTGGAAAAAAAAACATATTAAAGGGAATCCAGTTTATAATCTTAAGTGACACTTCTCATGCCCTCTTTCCTTCCCTGTTCTCTTGGATTTAGGCTGTGTCATGACCTGTGCCCACCCTCCCCCCACCTCTCTGTCCTCTGCCATCAATCTTCTCCCTTTCTTTCCCATCTTATTATTATAGGTGTGGTTTGTCCTTTCTCAGTGAGCCTTCCTACGCTGCCTCCTCCTCCTGTCATTCTCAAAGTCAGCATCACATATGTCCAGACACCTGTCTGACAGATCAGCGGGCTAGGGAGGGGATACACTGAATGACAGATCTGTTGATCAGTGACGGAGATGGGCAGAGCCTGAGAATATTCCCATGCCGACACCGTTTGGTTTAATCTCCTCGTGTGCTATGGCTTCCACTTGTCGGAGGCACATGATGAAGACCAAGCCCCAGAGTCTTCATTCCCAGTCACAGGAAAGCCCTGTTGGGTACTCCGGATGCAGCAACGTCCAGGTTAATTCAGGGTCACTTTCTCCAGCGTCCTGCTACTCCAGGCTAGATGTGGAAGCAGGGCACATGTTTTGCTAGACAAAGGGTTTGAAAGGACAAATGGCCTAAAAAGAATAGAAGAAATGAAAGTCGCAGCTGTGGCTCTGGTGAGGCTAGCGCGTGAGATGTGTGAATAAATGATTGTGACTCTAAGAGCAAGGAGAGTAGCCCGTCGTACAAATGAGGGCGGGTAGGTGCCTGCAGGAGAAGGATGCACTGCTCAGCGTCCTGTGTAGATGGTGATCATGTTGACTTCGAGATCCACTGAGAAGGTCATCCTGAAAGGATGATAAAATATGTCAGTCAGGTGGAAAGGACAGCCCAGCAAGGGGCAGAGGATGAGTAAAAGGACTGAGGCAGGAGGAGGCAGGTGTCCCCAAGGTATGCTGAAGGCACTAGGCATTCGAGAGATCATATAGCACCAGTGGGACACAGAAGTGAACCAGAGGAGCTGGTGACACCAGATCTTGTGGACGTTGAAAGCCAGTCTCAGTCTTTGGACACCAGTTGCACTTGTGAATTTTGAAAAGCGTGTTGACCAACATCATCCACGTGTGTTTAGGACAGGTGTTTTCAGCCTCGGAACTATCATTTTCCACCAGGCGATTGTTTGTTGTGGGACCCTGTCCTGTGCATTTCAGGGGGTTGAGCAGTATCCCTGGCCTTACTCACTAGATGCCAGTGGCATTCTCCCTCCCTCGTATGACGACTAAAGGTGTCCCCAGATATTGCCGTATGTCACCTGGGGGAGAAAATCACCTTCAGCTGAGAAACTGTTGTTTAGGAAAGCGTTGCTCATAGCAGTGTGATGGGAAGAAGAAGGCGTATGGGACCAGGAGCAGGGAGCCCCTGAGAAGGCTGTAGTACACATTGGAGAGGGAAGTGATAAGGATGCGTGGACTCCAAAACATAGCCTAGCGCCTCCATCACCAGCAGGATTACCATGAGTATATGTCATATTTCTAGGAGCTCTGAGAAAGGCTGTTGGGGTTTTCTGGGCTATTTAGAAGGAAGTGCGTGTTTCGTTTTTTGATGTATTTTATTTTTCTGACCTGATCAAGATGGTCTCACAGTCAAAGGAACAGTATATTTACTGTAAATTACAGCAGAGATGTTGGCCAAATCTCTCTTCCCACCCTCCACCATTAAAAGGCAATGTTAGCAACATCTGATGGTGAGTTTCTGAAGAAGATTCACACTGCCCTTACCCTGGCATCTTTTGTAACATTTTATTTATTTTTAAAACTCCTTAGAATTGTGCATTTTTGTCTATGTTCACTCGGTCCTCCACAGCCAGCTGGCCATTAAAGAAATTTAGAAAGAAAATTGCTGAAGCATCTCTGCTCTTGTTTGTATTGCATAATCAACCAAAATAGCCCCAGAAGTGATTATACTTGAAGTTACAGCGATAGCAAAGATGTGCTGTCATTCACCTTGACCCCATTTTAGGACTATATCATTTACTCAAATTTTATTATCTGTCTAAAGCAAGGATTTCTCTTAAGAGTGAGTGTGTGTGTGTATCCACTGATTAATTTTGTATCCCATTTCCAAATAAATCTTCCCCAGTCACATCTCTGTTCATGTCATGCCTCTGCTCAAACACTTTCAATAGGTCCCTACTGCTTTTCGGATCAACTCTAAGCCACTAAGTGGCACTGAATGCCTGCCATGGTCCAAACACTCAGTTTTCCAGTCTTATCTTCCCCTCATCTGCTTTGTGCATTTCACTTTTTAACTAAGCTAGGTGAATTTTTTTTGAATGTTACAAAAAATAAAGAATCAATGAATGAATCAACAAGATTCCAAGTCCATTTATAACATTTGGGGAATGGTACAGAATAATAAGGCACGGACTTTTCTCATACTCACTTTCCACATCAAAATCGTTATTTGTTTCTGACAGGACATCTGGTATTTAATTTTACTATGTCAGACAGGAGCTCTCGAGCTGCACATTCCAAGTGTGTGCATCTATGAATTTTTCATTAATTACTCTGACTGAAATTGGATACAAGCCTAGCTTAGATGATCACCCATTGTTTATTTATTCAGTTTGTTATCCAGGTTACCTACTATCCAATTAAATCTATAATTATTCCTTTGCTTTTGCTTCTTTCATTTGCAAAAGGCTTTTTGCCTGAGGTCTTTTCAGCATCCTTCCTACCCCTTCCATCCTTCTTGTGGAGTTCAACAATGGAGCTCGTGGAAAGTTCCACACAACTCATATACCAAACGAGCGTGACCTGCCTCCTTTTTGATAAATGTACACAGACATATCGGTGTGTCTCCATTTCCACTTCCTTCTCTTGAATAAGCTCGTGCAAGATCAAGGCAAAATGTCTTCCTTCTTCTTCTCTTCTACAAAGTCGCTTAGCCTTCTTGATTCACCACCAGTATTCTCTTTCACGCTATCTTAGGGTACGGATTAGAGACAAAAGCACAAGTGAACTGGTGATTTTAAAATGTCTGATGAAAGCAAGAGCATTTCCCGTTTTCAGATCTCTAAGCATGGTCCTGTTTCAATAATTCCTTTGTCTTTGTGAGAAATGGCATTCGAGAGTTTCAATTCTGGTGAACAGCCACCACCATCAATCTGCAGGCTTTTGATCCCAGATGCCCATTACCTCTACAAAATCTGTTGAGCTGGGAGAAAGTTCTCCCATTGAAAATAATGCTGCACTTTATATGCAGCCTGTATTCTATGACACTTGATAGATTGCCACGGCATTAAACATACTTTGTCATTGCTGGACAGAGGCAACTTTGGTTTACGGATGCCCTATATTACTTTCTACCTGCCTCTCTCAGCGAGTACAGAGAAATTTCAGGATCAAGCTTCTCCATCTGATTCTAAATGACACATGGTTGACCCCAAAGTACTGCCACTAGAGTTTTAGATATTCTAAGCCCTTGGAGGTATAGGGGCCCTGGCTTCTGTTCCCTCCCTGAAGCTCTGCCTGGGTTTGATGAACTCTCTCTGGAAAGGCTCCCCTGGGAGGTCTTGCAGACAGCATGAGGACCCTTTTTGCTTTTATAGCAGAGGGAATTCTGGAGTCCTAACTCTTGGGTTCAAATCACATCCCTGTGACCTATTAGTCTTGTGACTGGGTGCACATCGCTTAATCACTGTGTGTGCCAGTCTCCTCATCTGCATAACGAGGATGCTAAAGTGTGCACATCTCGGGGCTTTGTGGGGATGAAAAGGGATGGTACGTGCAAAGGGCTGACCGAATTATTGGACACAGGGTAAATGGCTCATGTCCCCACAGTTAACCACATGCGTGGCTGGTAAATGCACGCCTTGAGGGAGGTTGAAGGACCTGTCAAGTCACACAGCTCCATCCAAACTGCACATGGCCTAAATCGTGGAGTGGAGTGGACTGGGGCCACGGGGCGAGTGGCATAGAGTGGAGTGGGAGGAATGGAGTGGCAGGGGTGGGACAGAACGGCAGGAGGAACCTGTTCATAGGTTTTCTTTGTTTTAAAATGTTTTATTTTGTTTTGTTTTGTTTTTTGCGGTACGCGGGCCTCTCACTGTTGTGGCCTCTCCCGTTGCGGAGCACAGGCTCCGGACGCGCAGGCTCAGCGGCCATGGCTCACGGGCCCAGCCACTCCGTGGCATGTGGGATCCTCCCAGACCGGGGCACGAACCTGTGTCCCCTGCATCGGCAGGCGGACTCTCAACCACTGTGCCACCAGGGAAGCCCTAAAATGTTTTATTTTGTATTGGAGGATAGTTGATTAACAATGTTGTGATAGTTTCAGGTGTACAGCAAAGTGATTCAGTTATACATATACAGGTATCTATTCTTCTTCAAATTCTTTTCCCATTTAGGTTGTTACAGAATATTAAGCAGCTTTCCCTGTGCTATACAGGAGGTCCTTGTTGCTTTGTTCATAGGTTTTCATTAAAAGCCATAGAGAAAAACTGTCACATATCTATACTAAGAAAACATGCATCCTTTGAGGAAATGAAGATGGTTTTGCCTAAAAGAGCAGTGATATTGATTCTTCCTTTGCAGAGGGACAAAATATGTATCTACTAGAATTATGAAAAATATCTTCTCCTTAGAATGCCGTCAACTTGTGAGGTGTCAAACCCCTGCCTGAGAGGTAGAAATTATTTTGGAATATACAACAGAACATTTAAGAGAAACAGAGACTGGAGTCAATTTCTGCATAGGCTTGTCGACAGGCCACGGGAGAGAGTATGGTTCTCACATCCCCAGTGGAAGAGAGGAAAATGGGCAACTGTCACTTCCTTCCAAAAGGCAGAAAAGCCGTGGCACAGTCCCATAGCTTGTGTTTTACCAAAATCGATGTCTCCGGGTCCTGGTGTTATTCCCATATTTCTGTTCTTCCATCTTGAGCAGAGTTGTTTTTGCTCTGACTACCTACTTCCAAAATAGAAGTCAAAGCAAAAGCTGCTTTCAAACAACTGGCTATTCCAGCCTCTCCCAGATGTCAGATGATGAGTGCCATCATTTCCGTGGCTCCTACATGCAGCGCGAGAGTCATTCTGACCGTGGCGCAGTCTAACAGAAACGGGAAGATGAGCCATTTGCTGGGTCATCGTCATCCTGGGAATCAGGCCTCCAATTCTCAGCCATTCCACCAAGGTCCACCGATTTCATTTTAGAAATGCCTCCATTAAAGTTTTTTCTGGGCCTGTTGGATCAGCTACAATTAGGTTAAGTTGCAAGGTGATAGAAAACCCGAGAAAACAGTGGTGTTAACAAGTTAGGAGTTTACTTTTTTCTTGCATTAAATGAAATCCAGAGATCAGAAGGGCAGGGCAGGTGCAGAGATTCCTGGATGGTCCTTCTGTCCAGATACTCCACCATCCTCACCCCTTGTCCTCCACCTTCTGACGCAAGATCTTCCGTCATCATATTCTCGTTCCAATGGGTACCAAGGAGAATTGAGGAAGCTAGGTCTCATTTACTCTTTTTTTTTTTTTTGTGGTACGCGGGCCTCTCACTCTTGTGGACTCTCCTGCTGCGGAGCACAGGCTCCGGACGCGCTGGCTCAGCGGCCATGGCTTACGGGCTCAGCCGCTCCGCGGCATGTGGGATCTTCCCGGACCGGGGCACAAACCCGTGTCCCCTGCATCGGCAAGCGGACTCTCAACCACTGCGCCACCGGGGAAGCCCTCATTTCCTCTTTTTAAGGCCTTTCTAGAAGTTGCTCATACCAATATCACTTACGTTTAATTAGACAGAATTTAGCCACATGGCTACACCTATCTACAAAGGAAGCTGGTAAAAGCAGTATTTATTCTGTGTAACTATATGCCCTGCTGAAGCATTGGGTTTCTTCTTAAGAAATAAGTGGGATTTTGGAAGAACATGAATACCCCTCTTGGTCACATCCATCTTTCTCTTTAAATTGTCTTTTTCATAAACTTTATTCCGTTTCTAAGCTTCATCCAACTCTGACAGAAAGATGGGCTGGAGTTACAGAAAGATACAGAGGAAATCAAAGTTCCACCCTTAAAAAGGTTTTGACGTCATATCAGGAGATCAGGGCAGCATCCCTACAAAGGCAGGTTATTCAGGAGAGTAAAAACTAGGTGAAGTGTGGGTGAAACATTCTGATCATTCCAGAATTCTCTCGTTATTCCTTTTAGATGCAAAAAGATGATATGCTAGAATACAGCCATTTCTGTCGCACCAGAATTTGATGGTTAATTTAATTGGCCTGATATGGTAGTTAAAAAATGTTGCTTGGGGCTTCCCTGGTGGCGCAGTGGTTGAGGGTCCGCCTGCCGATGCAGGGGACGCGGGTTCGTGCCCCGGTCCAGGAGGATCCCACGTGCCGCGGAGCAGCTAGGCCCGTGAGCCATGGCCGCTGAGCCTGCGCATCCGGAGCCTGTGCTCAGCAACAGGAGAGGCCGCAACAGTGAGAGGTCCGCGTACCCCAAAAAAAAAAAAAAAAAAAAAATGTTGCTTGGGGGCTTCCCTGGTGGCGCAGTGGTTAAGAATCCACCTGCCAATGCAGGGGATATGGGTTTGAGCCCTGCTCCGGGAAGATCCCACTTGCCACGGAGCAGCTAAGCCCGTGAGCCACAGCTATTGAGCCCATGCGCCTAGAGCCCATGCTCCGCAACAAGGGGAGCAACAGCAGTGAGAAGCCCATGTGCCACCACGAAGGCCCTGCTCACCACAACTAGAGAAAGCCCACGCACAACAACAAAGACCCAACGCAGCCAAAAAAAAAAAATGTTGCTTGACACAACTCTGTCACTTTTCTATCCATCTCATCCTTCCTGCCTTCTTGCTTTTTAATTTTTTTAGATTTTTTTTTTTAACGTGGACCATTTTTAAAGTCTTTATTGAATTTGTTACAATATTGCTTCTGTTTTGTGTTTTGGTTTTTGGCCACGAGGCATGTGAGATCCTAGCTCCCCGACCAGGGCTCAAACCCCCACCCCCTGCATTGGAAGGCGAAGTATTAACCACTGGACCACTGGGAAACCCCTTTTTTATTTTTTTAAATTGAAGTATAGTTGATGGTCACATCCATCTTGATGGAGACGGTGTTTATGGCAGCAACATTTCATAAGCATTGGTTGAAAAAAATTTTTGTGGCTACTTTACTGTCAACGGGATTGTGAAGGGTTTTCCAACAGTTGTGAGCTCACGTTTATTTTCACCCCGTTATTAGGCCTGGATTATCTTAGATTCTGGGGAGAATCACAACAAAGGGCTGAGAGCTGTGCTTACTTTATTATTTCTGCTCTGGGTGGAAAGAATAGGAAGCCTAATTAATCCTTTGTGAGCAGGGATCGTGTCCTGCTCATCTTTGGTTTTTTTGTCTTCAGTATCACTTCATCCAAGAAAGCACCAGGGTTATAGTGCAACACAGGCTAGCTCCCTGCCCTCATAGAAATCACAGATCTCAGTTAGCACGACTAAGGAAATAAGTGGGGTGAAGTTGCAAACTGGCACTGGGTCGGGGAGCAAGCCAGTTTAGATATGGGGTAGACAGGGAAGGCCACTTTGAAGAGAGGACAGTAGACTTTGGCCCAAAGGAAAAGGTAAAGTCCCCCAATCAAGGAGGCAGGGAAAGAGTTGCAGCCAGGAAGACTGGCGTGTGCCAAAGCTTGGCATAAGGATGAGGCGGGTGTGTTCAGGAGAACACGGCAGGTCAGAGTATTTGCACAGCAAGGGTTAGCGGGGAGGCGAATGCCCCAAATAAAGAAGGTGTCCTAGGGTGCCGCTCAGTATCGGAGTGACAGACTTTCTCACCCTTCAGGAATTTTGTGTCAAATCCCTTGTGTACGTGTCCTCGGTCACCCAGGTCTTTCCTGGAATCATTCCAGCATAGAGTGTCCGTGCGAAAACTGTTACGCCAGCACGGGATGGTAGGGAGAAGGAAGTTTCTGTTTTAATGTGGAAGTCCGGCAGGAGAGGCTTTGATGAAAACATGCAGCTGATTGGGGGAACAAATAAACGTATTTGGAGGCACATTTCTGAAATTGCCTGATCGGAGCAGTGCAGCCTCCAGTTATGAAACCATTTCCCTCAAGTTTTTCTTTTCAGCAGTCTGTCTTTTCACTCTGACAGACGTGGTGTATCTTGTGCCTAATTCTACAAGAACCAGCTTCTTCGTTCCTCCCCCTCCCTCCTTCATCCCCATCCCTCTCTGTTTCATTGGAGCTTAAAGCTTCTGCTGCTGTCTGCTGGCTTCCTAGTTGGCATGTGTGTCACTGCATTTGTTTTTGTAATTTGGGGAATTTTCTTTTTGTTTGCAAATTTGTCATTATCCTCCACAAAGCTCCCTGCCATGATTTGGTAACTATCTTGATATCTTCCCATGGAAAGCGCCATTCCATCTGCGAACTAGTTGCTTTCATCCCAAAATGCCATTCCGGAGGAGAAAGTTGGAACCGAAAGAATTGGCAACAGTGACCACCACCAGCAACATCCACTATTACAGGATTAATAGGAATTAAATCTGCTGGAGCCGTGAAGTGAGCCAACACTTTACTCGCAAGTAGGGCTAAGGGGGAAAAAAAAGGATTTACATCAGGACCATTGTCCTTGACTGTGTTTGACCTTATTTTGACTGCTGATGAATTTGTACTGGAAGCTCAATAATTGTACCCTCATGTAGTCTTAAGACTTAATGGTGAACCTGCTTCCGCAACAGGGTGCACATCGCTTTTGGGGTCTCTTCTTGTACAATGTAATTTATTGGGCTTTTCAGTGTTCTCTTGGAGAATCCATGCACATCACTCTTTGAATGTCAGCTTTGCAGCTTCCTGCCGTGAGGGAGAAAAGCTGAAGTCCGAGGGAGTGGGCAAGCCCTTCCATAATGCATTATACACCATGCATGGACTTTGCTTGACTTTCTTCCAGCAAAACTGCACAATGTAGGCAATCAGTTCTAGGGTCACTGAAGTGGTAGTTCTCCTTAAACAGTCAATGGATTATACTGTTCTCTTGTTGAAAGCCAGTCAGCTAGTCTTAAGATGAAATCCGAACCCTCCCAGTGGCCTTAAGGCCCTGAACAATTCGATGGCATCCAGACCCGTCGACCCCATCTCCCTCCTGCTCACCTCCTTGCTCACACCACTCCAGCCACACAAGCCTTCCTCCTCGGGACCTTTGCACGTGCTGCCCCTCGGCTGGAGTGCTCTCCCCTTTCTACCTCTTCAGTGACTTGGATCGCAGATAGATGCACATCCTTGGGGAAGCCCTGACCTCTGAGTACCCAGCATGCTGTTCTCAAGCAGAACCTGTATTGTTTCTTCTTCTTATCATGGCACCAGATCTTTTAATGGTTTGGCTAGTTTACTTACTTGATTTCTCTCTCTCCCAGGGACTTTGTTTTCCTTGATTACCACTGGGTCCCAGCATCTAGCATACTCCCCAACATGTAGTAAATGTAAACTGAGAATGTGTTGGATGATTGAATAAAATAATTCGGAGCTCTGTGTAGGGGGCCACCTCCAACCCAGTGTGAATCCATGGATGAGAATCAATACATACCCTCCAACCTCGCCCTACCCCCCATTTCATTTCATTCTATTTTAGATATGACAAGTGAATTGTGGATGGATGGTCCAAAGATGCCCCTCATTCAATTTTTTCCTATGAGTCATTCAGCAAGCAAGTACCTGGGGCAATGCTCTAGGTCATAGGCACCCGGAACCCTAAAATGAACATTATGTCATTAGTAATTCATGTTTTGTCTGGTTACCCTGTTGTCTTTCCTTATGCCTCCATTTATCTTGACATTTTGGACAGCTCACACCATTTATTACTTAAAGGGGAAGAATCTAGTTTTAAATATCCATTTAAAGACCTGGACACTCCTTTACATCAGTGCTTCCCAAGCCCTTTTTGTGTGGGGCATGTGTGTCCACCACCAGATTTGCTTTGGTGCATCCAGCGTGGGAAAAGGAGCTTTTCTTTGCATCCTCTCTTCACTCCCTTCCTTGCGCTCTGTGCTCAGCCTTATTTAACTAACTCCTTGGAATTCTTCAAATCCCTCTGTCTCTCTCTTCTCTCTCCCCGAGGCTCCTCGATCCCTCTCCTCCTGTCTCTGTTTTGCACTTTGGAATATTCTGTCTTATTATACTCACACCACCTTCTTTTCACACACAGAGGTCTAACTCATGTTGTGGATTCATGGTAGATTGACTATTCCTCACAAAATGTTCTGAGTTCTCTCCTCCTGGTATTTCTCACTGAAGGAGGATTTTACACGCTCAACTTTAAAAAAATCAGGAATGGCCATGCAACTTGCTTCAGCTGATGAAATGTCGGGGGAGTGAGATGTGTCACTCTGGGCAGAAGCTTTAAAAGCCAACATATGATTCATCACATTCCCTTTTCCCTTTGCTGAGAGACCAAGGAGTCACTTTTCCATCAGCCTGGGCCTTCAAGAGAAGATGATGTATAGCAGAACCGCAGTCAAGCCACAGATGACACACAGCCTGAGTAAGACGTTGACCTTTGTTACTGTAAGCTACTGAGATTCCAAGGTGATTTGTTATAGCAGCATACCTAGCCTGTCCTGAATGATACTGGGTTTTAGTTTTATCTTAGAAGCCATTTCTTTGCAGAAGCTTCCTCAGACCTTCTAAGTTTGGGTCTGTTGCTTTTTACGTGTGTTCCCACGGCAGTCCCTCGTAGCCATCATCACATGATATTATAATTACTTTTTCATCTACCTCCCCTATTAGACTGTGAATTCTCTGCAGGCAGGGGACTTCTGTGATTCACCTCTGAATGCCCCACTTTCAGCAGAGTGGCTGGCCTTTCATAGGTATTCAGTAAATACCTGGTGGATCAAAGTAAAAAGACAAGTGCAGAGACGTCCACTTCTCCATTGCCATCATGAACGTTTTTGGTGGGATGGATTCTAGCAACAAGAGTGGCCATGTCCATGTAAACATGGTGGTGTCAGAGGAGTCCCATGCTGCCGTGGAGAATGTGGACACCCGTGTGAGATGAATGGCTCATGACAAACCCTAGTCAGGATCCTGGTTAGGAAACTGAACAAAGAGAGAAAATCCGGGGCAATGCTGAAAGGAAATATCTTTAGAGTGTATGAGCAAAAACAAAACAAAACAAACAACACAACCTTATCAGCTACATTTATTTAAATTCACAGTTCAGAATCTGATCATGAAAGGTCTTGTTTCCCAGGTCAACAAATTGAACTCATAGTTTATGGCCATTTGTTACACCCATCACAATTTTACATCTGATAAACCCTAAGCACTCCTATCTGTCTATATATCCCTGCCCTGTTATCACTTATGAGCCCGGAGTGGTTTTCGGGACCTCGTATCTCTTCCTCTATGGGCTGTGAGGAACAGAGTATCACAATATCCAGTTGCAACCTAACTGGAGTCTTTGGTTAAAACCGGTAATGGTCCTTTATCAAGCAGAGAAGTCACAGCCTCAAATAACAGCCTTCATTTTTCACCTCAAATTTTTCTGAAGCCACTAGTGGAAGACTGGAAAACCCTGAACATTGTGAAGCTTCAGTCCTACAGATACTAGAATAGATCCACACTTAAACAAAAAGTCTGTTTTCTCCTCTTCCCATGAAGAAGTAGACTGAATTCAGTTAAAAGTGACTCAGACTTACCAGGTGTAAAAACCAGGTGCCTGGCTTCTCTGAGCATCCATAGGTAGAATCCACAGGTGGGACACGTGACAGTTTCTCAGCCTGCAAAGAAGACTGAACTTCATAGCTTTAAATGGGCCATTACCTTTTTCATATTTATCCCAAACTGTTAAGGTCAGTGTTAAAATTTGACCTTTTCCCTGCCAACCCGTTAGAAGTAATTAAGCCCCTGTGTCTTGCAACACAAGGAAGCTATGACTTTGTTATTAAATTCTCATAAAGAGCCTATTAAAATTAAAATTGCTTCACTCTCGGGCTGAATGTATTAACAGTATTGCACTGGATAAACACAAACCCTCAGTGCAGTGTTTTAAAATGCATGAGTTGAGGGCAGAGCAAGCTCTTCCAGCTACCTCCTCTGTAGCAGAACGTTACGCATTTAGTGACCATTTCTCCTCGTATTTGTTCAGATGTTTCCATTTTAAATCTGTGTCTCTAGATTTAAATCTGTATGGGGGAACTCAGTTCACTGTTAGCACTTATGGAGCAGGTCCAGGGAAACAGAATACTTATAATGACCCCTGCTCCCGTCACCCTAATTATTAGCTCCGAGGACAGTGCTCAGACCCTAACCTTCCTGGTGGGGAGCACAGCTCGGGATTATTCTTTTAGCTAAGTCCAGGATAGCTGTGTATCACCTGCAAAATGTGCTTACAAATGCAGATTTAAACAACCCACCATAGACCTCCTGAATTAGAATAGGCAGAGGTGATTCCTTCCTGAATCTACTGTGTAAACTAAACTCTCAAGGGATTTACAATAGTGAAGTCTACTTTGAACGCTGCTAGAATTCAGTTAGTTAATTCGATCATTCAGAATATGAATTGTACAGCTGTTACGTGCCAGGAGTTATGCTAGGCCTCGGGGACACAGTGGGAAACTAAAGACCTATGTGCTTGTCCTTATGGGTATTACAGTTTATTAAAGAAACACAAAGTAAACAAAGAGTAAATAAATAAATACAGGAATAAGTGGATTTCTGCATCTGGGAAGATAAGGTAGACACACTTTTTCCTGTTCCTCCTAAGTGCAGATAAAATCCTTACACATAAGCATACAGATTCAAATAGCTGAGAAAACTCCAAACAGGGTAAATCCAAAGAAATCCACACTGAGACACATCATAGTCAAACTTCTGAAAACTGAAAACAAAGGAAAAAAATGGTGAAAGTAGAGAGGAAAAGAATACTGTGCCCAGAGGGGAAAAACAATTTGAAGGACAGCAGATTTCTCATCAAAAGCCATGGAGGCAAGGAGGGAACAGTGTGACATTTTTCAAGTGCTGAAAGAAAGCACTTGTTAACTCAGAATTGCATTTCCAGGACAAATATACTTCAGAAAGAAAGGAGATATTGCCCAATGAAGAAAAACTAAAAGAATTCCTTTCCAACAGACTTACCTTAAAAGAATGGCTAGAGGAAGTTCTCTAAAGAGAAAGGAAATTATACAAGAAGGAATCTTAGAACATCAGAAAGGAAGAAAACAAAAATAGGGGTAAATGCAGTAAACTTTCCTTCTCTGGTGTTTTTAAAACTATGCTTTATGATTGAAACAAAAACTGTAACACAGTCTGATATGGTTCAAAATGCACGTAGAAGTAATATTTAAGACAATTATATTACAAATGAGGGAGGGTAAAGGGAAGTAAGATTTCTGTGCTTCACTGAAGCTGCTAAAACGGTTTCATGAGTAGACTGTTATAAGTTGTGTATGTATAATGTAATACCCAGAGCAACTACTAAAATCATCTTTAAAAAGAGATTCGCTCAAAAACACTATAGACAAATTAAAATTTCCTTATAAAAGTTATTCAGGTAACTCAGAGGAAGGCAGAAAAAGGAAAGCAGAAATGAAAGAAAGAGCACAAACAGAAAAAAAATAAAATGGCAGAATCCAGCACTAATATAACAATAATTGTATCTAATATAATAAATTAAAGATTGTTAGAGTGGATTAAAGTACACAACCCAACTCTATGCTGTCCAGAAACTTCTTTCAAACTTAATTATATGGATAGATTGAAAGCAAAAGTATGGAAAAAAGATACAGCTTGCAAACACCAATCAAAAGAAAGCAGAAGTAGCTATATTAGCTACTACATTAATTAGATGCTACACTAATATAGCATCAAATAAAGTAGACTTAAGAGTAAAGAAAATTACCAGAGACATAGAGAGACAGAATATAATGATAACAGTGTCAATCCAACAAGGAGAACAGCAATCCTAAAGGTCCATACATTAAACAACAGAGCTGCAAAATATGTGCAGAAAAGAATTATAGCAGTAAAAGCAGAGATACTCAACCCATCAATAGCAGAAAACACGTTCTATTGAAGTGTCCATCGGACATATGACAAGATATACTATAGCCTGGGTCATGAAACAAACTTCAACAAATTTAAAATAATTGAAATCATATGGAGTGTGTTCTCTGACCACAGTGGAATCAAACTCAAAATCAATAACAAAAATATAAAGATCTCCAAACACCTGGAAACTAAGTAACACCGTTCTGAAAAAAATCCATGCGTTAAATAGGAAGTTTCCAGGGAAATAAATAATTACATGTAATTGGATGAAAATACAACATGAGAACCTGTGGGACACAGCTAAAGTAGTGCTGAGGAGGAAATTTATAGCAATGGATGAATACATTAGAAAAGAGGAAAAGCCTCAAATTAATAATCTAAACTCCCACCTTAAGAATCTAGAAAAGGAATAGCAGAATCAACCCAAAGTGAATAAGCAAGGAAGTAATAAAGATAAGAGCAGAAATTAATGAAATTGAAAACAGTAAAGCAATAGAGAAAAATCAATGAAAGGAAGAGCTAGCTCTTTGAAAAGATCAATAAGTTGACAAGCCTCTAGCAAAACTGACAAAGAAAAAAGGGAGAGGACACAAATGATAAATATCAAGAATGAAACGGAGAATATCACTACAGACTTTGCAGATGTCAAACGGATAATAAGGAAATACTGTGAGCAAATCTACACACACATATTTGACAACTTACGTGAAACGGATGACTTCCTTGTGAAACACAAACCATCATAATCCCTTCAGTATGAAGTAGATAATTTGAATGTCCCTGTAACTATTAAGGAAATTGAATTTCTAATTTAAAAACTCCTAATAAAGAAATCTCCAAACTCAGGTTTCATCAGAGAATTCACCAAATGTTTAACGAAGAATTAACACTAATTACATGCAGTCTCTTCCAGAAAACAGAAGAGAAGGGAACACTTCCCAATTCATTTTGTGAAGCTAGTATTATCCTGATACGAAAACCATACAAAGCTAGTACAAAACAAGAAAACGATAGACCGAGATCTTTCATGACCATAGACATAAAAACGTATTTTTTTGGTCTATAACAAAATATCAGCAAATAGAATTCAGCAATATATCAAAAGAATTATACACTTGACCAAGTGGGATTTATTTCAGGGATGTAAGACTGGTTCAGTAGTCACAATTAAATCAAGGTAGTCAACCTTATTGACAGGCTAGAAAAAAGTCATTTGATCACATACGTCAACATAGAAAAAACATTCGATAAAATTCAACACCCGTTTGTGACAAAAACTATTGGAAAAATAGGAACAGAGGAGACCTTCCTCAGTGTGATATAGAACATCCACCAGAAAAACCTGTAGCTAACCTGTGGGCATGGAAATGATAAATACAATACATTTACGATGACTCAAGAAAAGATAGGTAAAAATTTAACAAAATGTGTACACAATTTATTTACTGGAAGCTATCAAATGCTGACAAAAGTAATTTTGCAGCACCATTTACAACAGCCAGGGCATGGAAGCAACATAAATGTCCATCAACAGAGGAATGGATAAAGAAGATGTGGTACGTATATACAATGGAACATTAGCCATAAAAAGGAATGAAATTGTGCCATTTGCAGAGATGTAGATGGACCTAGAGCCTGTCATACAGAGTGAAGTAAGTCAGAAAGAGAAAAACAAATATTGTGTAATATCTCTTATATGTGGAATCTAGAAAAATGATACAGATGAATTTATTTACAAAGCAGAAATAGAGTCAGATGTAGAGAACAAACATATGGACACTAAGGGGGGAAGCGGGGGGTGGAATGAATTGGGAGATTGGATTGACATATATACACTACTATGTATAAAACAGATAACTAATGAGTACCTACCGTATAGCACAGGGAACTCTACTCAATGCTCTGTGGTGAAGTAAATGGGAAGGAAATCCAAAAAAGAGGGGATATAGGTATATGTTTAGCTGATTAACTTTGCTGTACAGCAGAAACTAACACAAAATTGTAAAGCAACTATACTCCAGTAAAAATTAATTAAAAAAATTAAAGGAGAAACTTACTATGTTCAGTGTATTAGAAGACTCAACAGAGTAGAGATGACAATTCTCTACAAATTGATAAACAGATTAAGTATAAAGTGAGAAAAATGAGTCCACCCAATCTCAAGACTTATTATGTAGCTACAACAATCACAACTATGGTATTGGAAGAAGAATAGACACATAGGTCAGTAAAACAATATAGAACCCAGAATTAGACCTGCACAAATATGCCTAACTGATTTTTCACAAAGGTGAAAAAGCAATTCAGTGGAGGAATGATATCCTTTCAACGTGTGGTGCTGGAAACTGGGGAATCCGATTGGACATCCTCAACCTAAATTTCACATATTATAAATGGATTCTGAACTTGAACATACAACATAAAACTATAAAACTTTGAGAAAAATATAGGAGAAAATCTTTGAGATTTTAAGCTAGGCACAGTTCCTAGAATTGACATGAAAAGTGCAATTTATCAAAGAAAGAAAATGATAAATTGGATTTCATCAAAATTTAAAAAAAAATCTTTTTCTCTGCAAAACATCCTATTAAAAGGATGAAAAAATAAGCTATAGACTTTGGAGAAAACTTTTGGTGAAGGACCAGAATCTATAATATATAAAGAACTCTCAACACTCAACAATAAAAGAATCAAACAACCTAGTTACAAGGTGGACAAAAGACATGAAGAGACATTTCATGGAGGAGAATATACAGATGGCAAGTAAGCACATGAAAAGATGCTCAGCGTTATTAACCATTAGGGGAATGCAGATTAAAACCGCGATGTGATTTTGGTGCACACCTATTAGAATGGCTGGAATGAAAAACAGTGAGCCCTTAATGCTGGCAAGGATGTGGAGAAATTAAATTGCTCATACGTTGCTGAGACAAGTGGTATAGCCACTTTGGAAAATAGTTTGTTTCTTTAAAAACTAAACATGCAGCTACCATGTGACCTAGCAGTTGTCCTTCTGGGCATTTATCCTAGAAAAGTGAAAACTTATGCTTGCACAAAACCTGTACAGAAACGTTTATAGCATCTCTATTCATAATAGCCAGAAACTGGAAACAACCCAGATGTTTCAGTGCTTACACAATACAGTACATCAATATCATGGAATATTACTCAGCAATAAAGGAATAAACTATTGAATATGCAACAATCTGGATGACTCTTCAAAGAATTATGCTGAATGAAAAAAATACCGTCCCAAAAGGTCACATACTGTATGATGCAATTTCTGTAAGCATCTTGAAATTTCAAAATTACAGAAATGGAGAACAGACTACTCATTGCCAGGGATAAGGAGAGAGTGGGAGAGGGAGGAAAGTATGTGTGAGTATTAAAGGGCAACATGAGGAATCTTTGTCTGATGGGAATATTCCGTATCTTGTCTGTATTAATATTACTATAGTACAATATCCTGATAAACTACAAGGGTTTTGCAACTCTGCCCATTGAGGGAAACCAGGTAAAGGGTAGACGTAGGCTGTCTCTGTATTATTTCTTAGGACTTCAGGTAAATCTACAGCTATCTCAAATTAAAATGGTCAACTATAAGTAAAATAAAACAAAACACTTAAAGCAATAGAAAAAGAACACTTATCAAGTTAATAAAAACAGTAAGTGCTGTGAAGAGAATGAACAGATGGAGGACAGCTAGACATAGCGAGGTAGCAATGTTCAGAAAAAGCCTTTTTGAGGCGGGAACACTTCATCTAATCCGTGAATGATTTGAAGGAGCCAGCTGTGTAGAGTAGGAGAGCATGGCAGGCAGACGGAAACCTTCAGAGGCCCTGTGTTGTGAGAGCTCTTAGCCGAGGCCCTGTGCTGTAACAATGACTGCTGTTATTTAGACAGTGCTATACTTCCCCCAGAATTTTGTCACAAGTCTTATCTCATTTGAATATTAAAACTACCCTGTGGCATCGGAATTATTAACTCTTTAACTTCCCCTTAGTGTATGAGGATGATAGGCTGAAAAAAAGTTAAGTGATGTGTTCAGATGTGCTTGATATGGTGAACTTGGGACTCAGATCTGGTGCCTATAGTTCTAAAGTCCATCTTTCTTCCACTGTGCGCTCGTGATGGTACTATATTATTTACTATAATAATGGAAGGGGCAAATACATAGAAACCTGCTTTTTAATAACGAACAATTTATTAAGGAGACGTAATTGGCATAATATTAGCAAGAAATAGAAAAGCCTTTATGTTTTTGCTGCCAGCTAGTATGGTGAGGGTGATTGACAGTGTAAAATACAGAAGGTTATTTTAAACAATTTTCTCAACACCATTTACTAAATAATCTTATTCTCTCTGCCCCTCTCACCCCCACTCAACTTGCTTGTGGTGGCAACTTTATTATATTCTAAATTATCACCTGTGCTAGGATGGGTTTCTATATATTCTGTTCCATTAATTCGTGTGTTGATGCTGGTGTCAAACCCTTTTGATTATTATAATTTCATAGTTTATTTTAATTTTGTATATAGCAAGTCTTCTCTCATTGGTGAAAGGGATGAACTTTTTTTAATTCTGATTTTTCTTTAAAACATCACCTCTCATTAAATGAATACCTTTTCACCTGCACGGAAGAAAAAAGATAAATGCAGATAACTCAAAGTAGAAGGGAAAGAGTGATTATATTACAATGTTTAGGACTGTGGCTCGAATCTTTTTAGATCATCACAGGCTAGGCGCTCTCCTACCCTCTCAGTTTTGGGAACATGCTAATTAGGCAATAACTGCATGTTGGATGATTGAGTGTCCTTCTTTTCATGTTGGATTCCAATTTATCTCGTGCGTTAATTGGTGATATAGATATGTCACGTTAAGTGCCCACGTAGTTCTGTTCTGTCCTGTTATTCTTCATCAGAGCATCCTGTTTCTCTCCTTCCTAGCACTTATTACAGTCTGTAATTATTTCTTTTCTTTGCTTATTACCTGTGTTCCTTACCGGAGTGGAAACTCCATGAAGATAAGGGCCACGCTCATCTTATTTCACACTTTCTATTGTTCTTAAAACAGTGCTTGACCTCTTACAGGTGTTCAGGAACCATTCCTTGAAAAAGTTGTTCAGTGAATTTAGTGTAAATAAACTTATTTTTCCAGAAGGATTGGGAAACAAACTCTTCTCTTACCCAGACATGGGTTGTCAATTTGTAAAACAAAAATAATGCCATCTCCATAGAGATGAATCTGTCAGTGATTCAGAAAAATAATTCATGTTTTGTAATGACTCATGAATTGGATCATCAAAAAATCAATTATCATAGAGTTCTGGGGAAACACACTGAGTCCTTGGGTTCGGAATGCTGTCTATAACTGCTTGTATCCCATATTCTTTAATGTGGAGTTTAGGAGAGAGGGGTGGTGAGTCAAAACAGAAAAGAGGTAACTTTAGTAACTTTTGCCTTGCGTGGATTGAGTCATGGTGTCGTAAAGCCCTTGAAGAAATGTCGTTACCAACATAGCACTGTCTTTCACGGCTCACTTTTACTAGGCCAGAAATTTAATTTCAAGTAATCGTTGGATAGGTGATGATGTTCCGCTGCCCCCTCGAGCTGAACGAATTAAAATGTGATGTTCTCTTAGTTTGTAAGTGGGTAGGAGTTCATTGGACATAGCTCATTAGTCACTTAATTTTTTGCGGTATGAATGGGACGTCTCTTTGCCATTTTGCATGAAGGGACTTTATGGCAAGCCATAAAGAGGGACAGTAAATTTGCGGGCATGTACTCTGGGACCATATCACCCTTGTTGGCTCAGTCCCTTTTCAGGGATGATTTCAGTCAATTTCCTGCCCCGGTGCCAGGGAGTAAGTGTTCACCTTAAAATTCTTTCTTCTAAGAATGATTCTTCACCCTGCAACGTTCTTCCAAGTCCTTTTTTTTTCCTCCAGACAAGGGAAATTGTGGGGCTCAGCAAAAAAATGGAGACACAACTCAAGCAGAGTTTAGCGTGACTGCATAGAGCATAAATCTATGCATCACTTCTTACCTTAATGAACTGCACTTTTGTTTCAGGGTTGGTGAGTCTAGATGGGGCCAAAAAGTGAAAAGGTGACAATTTCATCATTATCCATGAATTTTCTTTTGATCTTTTTCTTACTATCTTGAGTCTTTACAGATTTTGTTTTATTTTTAGGATGTAAAAGAGTCACACTGTGTCCTTTTTTTCTCCCTCATAATCTTTTATATGTAATTTAAATGTAGAGAATTTGGAGGTGCTCACATATAGCTTAGGTGGGAATTATTTTGGTTTGTGTCAGAAGCTCAACCAACTACTCTTGACATTAAACCGTAAACTATTGGTGATTTTAGTGGAGATTTTTTTTTCCTTCGTGAAGGTTGAAGTCTGTCTAGCCCATTATGTGAATCTGAATCAAGGTTGGTGTTTTATTTGTCATTCCTTTGGTCCTAAATTTCATTAGACATTTTCTTAGGGAAAAATTAATTGATCCTGGGGGTGGTGATGATAAATCATTGGAGGTAAAGCCAAGTTAATTTTTGCACCACCTCTGACTTTTCAGTCTTTGTGGAATTAACTCTGTTAGGTTCTGAGAATGTTTATGGGTATTATAAAACATTTACATCTTGATGTATTAAGGCACTTGAGTCGTTTTTAGCCATTATTAAGGGAATTATATTAGGATTAATCTTGTTGTCAATCTGTGCACCTGGCACCTGGCTAAGAAATGGCTGTTTTATCCTCATTAAAGCCATAAATAGAACTTTATTAACTAGCATGCGCTAAGTGCCAAGGCGGGTGGCAAAAACCCTCTCTAGTTTGGAGGAGACCTGGATTCCTGAGCATCCAAACTTAAATGAATAAGCCTTTGACATTTTGTAAAGAGCTTCCTCTGCAGAAAAGTGCCCTGCCCCCTTGGGGTTTCAAAATACTGCAGGAGATGAAGACTCCATGGAAACTTAAACAATTGGGACTGACAGATTTAATCCCTTTGACATACTTGTGAAATTCTCACTAAATACATTCTGATTCTGTATTGGTCTTGAAGAAAGAATGCTGAGAATGACTGTATGGAAGGTTGTCGTGGAGAAGTGATAGGTAAAATATTGACGGAGATAGAATATTGACGGTCAACCGAGCAATGTATTTGCTCTCGAGTGAGGCCCTGGATGTTGGGGTTTGGTTTTATTTATCTGAATCTCCTTTTGCCATCAAGATTAGTTCTAATCGGCTTAGATGAAACCTGGCTGAAAGATTATAAACAAAAGATAATGATAAATGGTAATGTTCCCACTTGGCTGGGATCTGGGGTGAGTGGAAGAGCGATTCATAATAGCTTGGTCTAGGTGAGGCTTTTTTTTTTTAATGATCTGGAAGAGAAAGTAAATTGCATGCTAATGAAATTTTCAGACAGTACTAAATTGGAAGGTGTTATAGACAGGAGTGTGGGTCAAGAATTATACAAGCCTCCCCTAAAGAGGTTAGAAATAGTAGAAAAGATGACAATGAGATTACACTTGGAAAAGACAGGCTAATTCCTCTTTTCGGGGGTTGGAGAGGGGAATAAGAGGAATCCTGAAATGGAGCTGGTGGGAAAACTCAGAAGAAAAATGTTCTATGCAGTTTTCACTGTGGTGTTGCTCCAAAGACTCTCCCTTGTTTCCCGGCTGCAGTGGAGTGAACGGCACGCCCCCAGATACAGAGACAGCAGCCACGCTGTCCTCCTTTCCCCCAACTTCCGGGGCTGCCTCTTTGCTCCCTCTCTTCATTTTCCTCTCTCTTCCTTTTTTCCTTCTTTCGTATCTATCAGCTCACCCACCCCTAGTCTGGAGCATTTATTTCTGGTACCTTCAGTAGGAGAAAGATGGAGACAGATTGGAGAAAGGTTGGCAACGGAGAGTGAAACAGATTAAAGGAAGGGAAGGTTTGATTTATGAAGAGAGATTAAAGGCGTTGAATTTGCATAGCCTGTCCAGGCAGCATCTAAAGGAGGACACATGCAGAGGCACTTCGGTGATATAAACAGGAGGGTGGTCGTGACACTGTGTAGTCCCAGGAGCAGGGGTATTGCCAAAAGTAATTAAAATAGGGAAATTATATAATCAGAATTCATTGCGGGAGAAAATTAAGGGTTGGAAACAGTGTTCTACATGTCCATCCCAGTCAGTGCCTGAACCAGGGACATCCCAAGGGCTTTGGCTATGTTGAACGTGTAGCCACTTATGAACAGGAAACCCCAGGAACAAGCCCAAATGCCTGAGCCTTCATATGTAAAGTGGCTATTTCTTTTTGCTTTGGGTTTTTGGACCTGTGTGTCTAGGAAGGTGCTCAGCCTAACGGATCTGCATGTTGATAGCCCACCGGCACACAAAAAGACAAGAGAACTCACATCAACTGAGCACATGGTGAGGGGTGTAATGGGCTATAAATTATAATAATGTTGAGCAGCTAACATTCAGAGATGCTTACTCTGCACCAGATGCTGGGACAGGCAATTTACACATACTATCTGACTGAATTGTCACCGTAACCTTATGGAATGGGCACTGTCACGGTCCCATTTTACTGACGAGGAAAGTGAAAGGTTATGTACACTGGCCACTGTCACTCAGCGTGGGAGTGGTAGAGCTAGGAGATTGCAAAATGATTCCAGAGCCCATACTTTAAAATAATCTGTCAGGTTAGTAAATAGGTCATTGAGAAAACCGTCATGAATGTGCCAGGGGAGAAATAGCTTCACTGAGGGCGTGGACCTTGAAGGGCTTTGTTCTGGAATTCATAGCAGAGGAGGGAGGGTAGTATCCAGGGTAAAAGAAACAGACATGGAGTGGGGCCTTTGCACAGTTTTGTGTGGCAGCACTGAGTAAGGAATAGCACTGGTGGTGTTAATAGGAAGAGCAATATTCCTAATAGTAGCAAATGAATTCTGTGGGTGCTCACTGGGTACCATGAATAGTGTTGCTGCTTTCTATGTATTTCTCACTGGATCCGCATAGAAAACACCTGAGGGTCATGAAGATGGGAGTGATTCAGTAACTTGCCCGAGATCTCACTGCTACTCTATGAACTGGTCCAAGGGTGAGCCCAGGCAATTTGACAAGCTGCCCTGCCTCCTGCCTGACTTGAATGGAGAGAAAGTGGAAGAAAAGTAGGCCATAATGGGCATATAGGGACAGGAATGGGTAAGTGTTTATCAACAGCCAAAACAAAGACTATTCTTTGTTTGTATTCTCTTTGGAGTGGTAAGTTACTGTGCTTCTGAGTAGAGAAAGAATATTACCTGCATATGCCAAGAAGTAAAAGCTCTGAATTAAAGGCATCACTTCTTAGTTTTAATTCTGAGAGAAGCTGTCTTCATCTAAATTCCTGAGTATTGACTAGTTCTTGGGAAAAGTTCCAGATTGTGCATAGATCAGCATGCCCGTCCTAAAGACAGATGGACGTGGTGTAATCTCAAAGTGAAAAATCTAAGGGAAATTTTAACAAGGTAATTTTCGTCTCCTTTTCTGAACAGTGAATTTTACAGCTGCCTGTGACTCCAGGGTCTTCTCCACAACTTCTACTGGGTCCCTTCTCTTAAGGGACATTTAAGCAACCTGTCCATCACATTCCGGGATGTCCATCACATCCCGGAAGTCTTCAGAACCATGGAGGGCGAGCTTTGCATACTAATAATGCCTTTTCATTTGCTGAGCATTCCGTTTTCTATAGAAAAAAATTTTTTAGAAAAGAATTCAGAGAGATAGTGGCTTTTAAAAAAATATTTATTTGGTTGCACTGGGTCTTAGTTGCAGCAGGCGGGCTCCTTAGTTGTGGCTTGCCGGGTCCTTAGTTGTGGCACACAAACTCTTAGTTGCGGCATGCATGTGGGATCTAGTGCCCTGACCAGGGATCGAACCCAGGCGCCCTGCGTTGGGAGCACGGAGTCCCAACCACTGTACCACTGGGGAAGTATGCTAGATACTTCAAGAAGCACTTTGTTTTTGTTTGTTTGTTTATACATCTTTATTGGAGTATAATTGCTTCACAGTGCTGTGCTAGTTTCTGTTGTACAACAAAGTGAATCAGCCATATGCATACATATATCCCCATATCCCCTCCCTCTTGGGCCTCCCCTCCCACCCTCCCTATCCCACCCCGCTTTGTATACATTGTTTCATTCAATCCATCCTTACAACCTACATGTTATGTAGGTTCTAGTACCCTCAGCTCACAAGTAGGAGAATCCACACTTCAAGAGATTAAGGAGTTGTATACATTGTCACACTGTTGCAAACTGACTAAGCCAGGATTTGATTCAGTATCTAGGTGATGCTAAAATCCTCATGTCTAACTCTTTGTTTCATACTACAGAGAATAGGGTAAATTTTCTGTGTGTTCTGGTTTATCCCATTTCTTCTCAAGCAGACTCTGCAGTCGAAGTGGAAACATCAACAATCCACTTCTTGGTTCGGTTGCACTGGCTGAACTTCACATAATATGTATAAGTATCACCGAGCGTCAAGAACAGGAAGAAAATGAACATTCCCTCCAAAAGCTGGGTGATTTTAAACCAGGAAGGGTGTCTGCCTTCATAGATTTGGCCCCAGTTCATCCAAATGTCTCTACATGCCATTAGTCAAAGAGTGACAGAGATTCACAGTGACACACTGTAGGAGGATCTACAATGGATACATCTACATATACACATACTTTTTCTTTCTTTCTTTACCATCCTCTAATTAGAAGCTGCATATCTCTGGAAAGGCCTCAGTAGTTTGACAGTGAGTGGCAGGTGTGGCCAAATTACCTGCAATGGCATTTTAAATTTACTGCCTACTCCTGGCTTATCTAATGTGAAACCAGCTTTGTTCCTGAAGCTGTTCTTATTTGGAGGGAAAAAGAGAGGGAAGGCTTTCCAAGTACATGACTGCAATGTAGTAAAGCAATTCTTTGTGTTGATCCTTGTGGGATGTAGATAGTGCTCTAATAGATGGAGGGAAAGAGCTTTACCTGTGCTTGTTTTGAATGTCATTCTATAAAGAGCATTGACTATTAATTAGATTCACACAGCATCTAGGCCATGGGTGCTTAAATGGTGGATGGTAATAATTTCACCCCATTATTCATATTATCTACTTAGCAGCTAGAAAATATAATTCCTCTTTCAATTTTATCCCTGTTCATTCGTTGGCTTTGCCAATGGCACTGAAATTAACTAGTTCGCTCAATCTCTTTGCCTACGCCATCAGGACAGCTCTGGGGGTAGTTCAGAAATCAATTTCAACCAGTTCACACCTGTACCTAAAGCAAACCCTGATGATGCTTGCTGGTAAGCCGCCAATATTTGGAAGAATCATTGTGCTAATGAGGCCTTAACATATACTATCCTGTCTAAATACAGCATCACATTCAGAACCGGTGGTGGAGATGCTGGCTTAAGGAACTACAGAACTAGAGCAAATGTTTTTATTCATTGAAGGCCATTTGCTTACCTGTATGCCGGAAGAAGAAACCACAGCAACAATATTTATAGCCTTTAATATGGTGTCAGTGTTCCCCTTGAGTCAGGGCAAGTCGGGCATGATTCCAAAAAGTGGGGAGGACCTTCGTTTCTTTCATGCCACCTTGTAAACTGGACAACTGTTCAATTACGGAGCAGAATGCCCCTGACCCTGGAGCCTCTTGCGGGAACGGAAATTATTTCCCCTCATCAGTCACTGGTATTCAGTTAAGTGGCATTCATGCTGGGTTGTCTTAGAGGTACTGGGACCCTGTTCACATTATATACGGGTGCATGAAGAAAACATTGTTCTTCTTATTAAAGGTTTATTAACTGCAGTTTGTGAAATGGGGTGAAAACAAATACACTTCCAAGTGGCCTGCATGTTTGTCATTCCCTTGCCTGGCACATAAAACCCTAGAGTATGGGGGAATTTGCTGAAACAACGGTTGAGAAGAAACATTCAAAATAGGTAGGCTTACGCTGAGAAAGGAACAGAAACCTCAGAAATTTGGGTTTTTATCATTGTAGTTTTGCTTCAGTACTTACTGTAGGGAATCAAGAAAAAGTAAAATTAAAAATAATGGTTAATGGGACTTCCCTGGTGGCGCAGTGGTTAAGAATCCACCTGCCAATGCAGGGGACACGGGTTCAATCCCTGGTCTGGGAAGATCCCACATGCTGCGTAGAAGCTAAGCCCGTGTGTCACAACTACTGAGCCTGCGCTCTAGAGGCCGCGAGCCACAACTACTGAGCCTGTGTGCCTAGAGCCTGTGCTCCGCAACAAGGGAAGCCACGGCAATGAGAAGCTCATGCACCACAACGAAAAGGAACCCCCGCTCGCTGCAACTGAGAAAGCCCGCGTGCAGCAACGAAGACCCAATGCAGCCAAAAACTAAATACATAAATAAATAAACAAACAGACAAACAAACAAATAAATAAATAAATTTTTTTAAAAAATGGTTAAAAATATTGAGGGATCTGTCACAATGGTACTGGGATGGGATGGGGGCGTTCTGTTCATTTGCAAGTTTGGAATTGCGGATACTAAATATATTAAGCTCAGTAGGAAGTTCTGCATAAATCACCATGACAAACACATTTTATTAGAAATACGGAAAGAACCGGGACTTCCCTGGCAGTCCAGTGGTTAAGACTCCGTGCTTCCACTGCAGGGGGTGTGGGTTCAATCCCCGGTCAGGGAGCTAAGATCCCACATGCCATGTAGCATGGCCAAAAAATATGTATATATATGGAAAGAACCAAAGAGTGGAAAGTTTAAGACTATTTCTGAAAGTGTGCATTTGGAGGGCATGTGAGCTGAATTAAAGGAAGGGGGAGCATTCATTTTGGTACAGATGGGTACAGCCTTCGTACTGATAGTATATGTCCATGTCTGTGGGAGCCCAGAGCCCTGAAATCCCACATCTCTGTATATGGCTAAAGGTTTTCATTCCCCAAACACCTCTTGGGCATTGCTGAGGGCTGATTCTAATGCACAATGAGAGAGGTATGTCTGTCTCATGCATTCTGAAGCAGTGAGACCTTCTACTTTTCCTTCTGGTGAGAGTTTGTGTTTAAGGATGTAAATGACCATCCCCTTGGCTTGGATCTCCTCCCTGCTTATCCTGTTCCCAAGTACTAGCCCATCAACCTTCATATTTTGCAGTCTCCACGGCCAAGAAAGGAGAATAGGGCCTGTCAGCAACATCAGAGGGGGGCTTTGATTCTAGGTAGATTCCATTCTTCCACTGTCCTCTTTGTGAAAGCTCTAGTTGTACTGGAGACATCAGGGTCTACCAAGAAGCACCTTACCTACATGGATGTAAACGTAACCTGCGGAGGAATGCAACAGTAAATCATCAGTCACGGAATTACATAAATGGAGGCTTCTTGTCTAAAAGTGGTATGACATGCAGTCGGGAAGCATTATTTATTTCAGACCAAGCCAGTATTATTAGAGTAAGCTCAAGGCAGGTGAAATGTATTGCATCAAAATATTAATTATACGCCACCTTGGCACCAATAATAAATGTTCACCTATGGCCTTCTTTCCAGGGAAGATGCTGAATAGGTTCCAAAGCAACACTCTGAGTAATTCAAGGGAGCCTGAGTCTCAGCAGGAGGGCTCCACTGACATCAGTGCTATGGCATCCATTTCTAACCCCCACAACTGTTTTCCTCTCTTTTCCAAAGGGCTCTGAGTGCCGAGTCTACTTGTATCTTAAAATGTGTCATTAAAGACACATTCCCAGTGACAGTAACTTGGGAAAAGTTCAGAGTCTTGACTCAGACATGCGAGAACTTTTGAAATGTCTGACCTTGGTGTGAATCCAAGCTCGGTGACCTTCCTTCTTCCTGGTTGCCTTGGGTGAGTTTCTTCCAGTCTGTACCTCTATTTCTCCTTAATATTAATAAACTAAGATGCTTGTACCTGCTTTTCATGATTGCTGTAGGAATTAGACTTATTTACTACACTTAGGACATGGTAGTCTCACAGTTAACATTGTAACTCTGATGATGAAACCATGGTCATGAGGAATGTAAGCTTATGTTTTGTGAGTTCTAGGAGTTAAGCAGTCATATTCTTTTTTTTTTTTTTTTTTTTTTTTGTGGTATGCGGGCCTCTCACTGTTGTGGCCTCTCCCGTTGTGGAGCACAGGCTCCGGACGCGCAGGCTCAGCGGCCATGGCTCACGGGCACAGCCGCTCTGCGGCATGTGGGATCTTCCCGGACCGGGGCACGAACCCGTGTCCCCTGCATCGGCAGGCGGACTCTCAACCACTGCGCCACCAGGGAAGCCCAGCAGTCATATTCTTAATCAGTGCTATCTGAATTATCAATAGCCCTGCATGGACTCTAAGCAGATGTCTCTTGTGCTATTGGTAATTTCCATTAGAGTCTTTTTATTTACCCATTGAACTGGAGACTGACCCGAGGCTACCCCAAAGGGGGAGCGGTGACTCCCCAAATACTGCATAGGCTTCCCTGGGTAGCAGAGGCTTCCTCTGGCGACCTAGGTCTTGGGTGACAGATATCCCCCCAATGCATCCCATTCAATAGGCTTTGACACAAGGAAGACTGGACTTGGGGGAAGCTAATTACCCTAAATGATATTGCTGATTTCTTTGTTCCATCTCTGTATCCCTGCACTAGAGTTCAAGGTCTGTGAGGGCAAGGACGTGTCTTCTCCACTCACGGCAGGATTTGACAGGCGGGATATATTAGAATGAATGAATGAAGAGTGAACAGATTGGAGAATTAGATCAAGGGGTCTAAACCCAAATGCCTACAGAAATCTGCACATTTTGAGTTGGGCTGGCTCTAAAATGCTAAGGTAAGGGTGAAGCCCGTGACAGTCCGAACACCCCACCCAAGGGTGTTTAAAGTCATTTGATACTCACAGGTGGCAGCTAGAGAAAACACATTTGCATGAAGTCTCCAAGAGTGAACTCAGTAACTTTATTATTCTCAAGTTGAAATGGAGGGTTAAGGGAACAAAGTGACTAATCCGTATTTAAGATGGCCAACGAGCGCTGCCCGAAATAGTTATGATGTTACTTGCTCTGTCTCATCCATCTGTTCAGACTCAAAATTACGCTGGCAATATTTTCGGGAGAAAACAAACATGTTAACAGTCCTATATTATAATTGGTATATGGCAATATGGTATTCATTAAATTAGCCAACGGATGTGTTTTGAGTGCCTACTGTGTGTCAGACATGGTGCTGGGCGTTGCGGCTGCAGTACCAAATACTACAACATTCACAGTCTCATGGATTCCATCCAGCATCATTCTCACCACTGCTAACACAATGCAATGCCTGGCACATAGTTGGGCTTTAATAAACGTTTGCTTGAGTAAACATTTAATAGCAAGGAGGAAATGGAAATCTTTGCAGATTGCTAGCTCAAAGTATCTGTGTATATGCGCATATGTAAACATACACAAACACAGACATGTGTAACATATAACATGGCATGTTAAAACTTTTCTCCATTTCTCGTGTCTGAATGTCTAAAATTAAGCATATTTACTTAAATGTTAGAGAAACTTAAAAGTATCATGCTATTGTTCCTGAACTAGAAACATCTATAGGAAGTATTGGTAGAACTTAAATTCTTCTGATGAGATTTTCAGTGTAGCTTACACACATTTCCCTTTCCTATAAAAAATTAAACTCCAATTTCTTATCAAAGGAAAAACAGGCAGTGTTAAGTATCAGTGCATTCTGCACACTCCAAGCTTTTATGTCTAGAAACAAACATCTATAAGGCATTTGGCCCCTACATTCCACTTCAAGACTTGATGTAACTCTTAGCTGCATGTAGTACCCAGATGAGATGTGTGTGCTCTGATTCAGTATACAGACAGGAAGATTATTTTCCCTTAAAATTTTATCTCTAAGTTGTTTAAATTTATGGAGAAAATGTTTGTGGTCAACAGTGCTTATCAGAATGATGTAAAAAGTTATTTGTTGCAGTGTTTCTCAAGCTGTTTTGTGCATACAGATCACCCGCGAGATTGTGTTGAAAATGCGGATTCTGATTCAACAGGTCTGGGTTACAGCCTGAGATTCGGCCTTTCTAACCAGCTCCGCCATGATAGGAGCGTGTCAACCCATGGATCACACTCTGAGTAGCAAGGGTTTTTGAGCCTGTGGGTGCCACGCCGTATACTTACTACTGGATGTCTGTAATTCCATTCCAACCCATGTGAAAATCCTGGGGTGGGTACGGTGATGGCTTGTATTATCTCTAGGTTGAAAAAAATGAAACTCAGTGACGTAAGGTGCACTTCCAGGAAAAAGCAGAGCTGGGATTGGAATCCGGGAACTCTGGCTTCAAACTCA
Organism: Neophocaena asiaeorientalis asiaeorientalis; assembly: GCF_003031525.2. Taxonomy (NCBI): domain Eukaryota; kingdom Metazoa; phylum Chordata; class Mammalia; order Artiodactyla; family Phocoenidae; genus Neophocaena; species Neophocaena asiaeorientalis. The sequence continues at coordinate 5,359,729 of NW_020174705.1, forward strand.
TGCTGTTAAGACTGTCCACTGCCTGTCTTCACTGCTTCAGTCGCTGAACCAAGGTCTGAGGTCTGTAATCAGACAGGGGCAGAACATCTCGATATGCTTCTGTGCTGGGGTGAATTTTAGAAGGTGCTTTTGGTAGTCCCTGGTGCGGATTGGTGGATTGTAATCCTGGAGCTTTACAGTCTACTGGAACCGTCAGTAATTCTCGGACATTAGTTTTCAAGGTAGTGCTTCTCGTTAATACTCTGTCACCCCGGGAGGGTACGGAACCATTTGCTTTAGCTCCCAGTAATGTGAGAAAGGTTAATTAACAATTACATGTGGCTCCTGACTTTGAACAGAATGAGCTTTTATCATTTTTACCAGTGATGCCCTTTGTTTGTACACAAGTTATAGAATGACTTTTGGGGAGTTATTTTTAGATTAATACAGGAATGTACTCATCTGTTTAGCAATGAGGATGATCTTTCCTTCAAATCGCACCACTGAGCAGTCTTTGCAGATGTCAATGTCAGAGGTATCGTTTCCTTGATTTGTTGGGAAGAGTGAAATCAGATTGATGGAGGAAGTTGACCTTCTACCTCTGACTGGTGCTGCAAAGAGTAAAACCCCACCGAGGCATGCCTTTTGTGTAACCAATAGGATATGAGGAAGTCATTCATTTCGACTTAGATGCTAACTGGTACCATCCCAATCAGCTCCCATTTTAATCAAAGAAGAAGGGAGACATCCGTGAGCCCTTCAATGCTTATATTATAGAACTATAGCTGTTCGTTGGAAATTGCTCGAATGCTGCTTTCTTATGCCATTTTGAGTAGCTTTCCATTTAATAGCATGACCAGCATCTGTCTCATCCACAAACAATACTAATTTTGAACCAAAATATAGCTGCAGTAAAAAGAAGATGCAGAGAATAAGAATTATAAAATGGAAAGGTAGAGATAGACGCATCCTGGGGAAAAATGCCTCCCAGGCAATTTGAAGGAACAAAATAATGCAAATGTTTTCTGAATGTAGTAAGGATTTGAGGCCATTGGTAAAGAGAGCAAATTGAATGAGTAATATAAAGAATCAGCCTACAATAAGAGAATAATGATTTCATGAAGCAGTGTAGGAAGAGAAGGGAGGACGGGGAAATCTGAATACCTTTGATAGTTGGAATGAAATGGAAATATAACAGCTTAACGAGGGGAATAGAGAGAAGAGGCAACAAGGTCATAAGAGAGGACCAATGCTTTTAAGCAAAATGAGGGGAAAAGTGTAGAAATGTGGAAAATTGTGGCCACAGCATTTTTAGACAAAGGGGGAAACGTCGCTTGGATTATTGCGTTTAGAAACTACCTTGTCATGAATTCTGCCACTCTGCCTGAAAGTTAAATTAGTCACGTGTGATAAGAACCGGCATGGATTGTAATGATAAACAGCAGTAATTTCAGTATGAATAATACGTGGAATGTGGGAAACAAAGGAGAGTAACACTAGAGCAGTGTTTCTATTGTGGTTAAGATGCATTTAACACACTTGGGGGACAAAAGGATTTCGTACCTATTAGGTGCTCAATTAATACTGAAAGTGTCTATGGTGGTGAGGGGGCAGCTTTTATTATTGTGTGAAATGTACAATTACAAATAAAGGATATGATCCTTTCTACTCCAGACACTAAATTCTTCTAGATGAAGGTCATGCAGTCTCTTGCCAGGATTACACCACAGGAGGTGGTGGAAACTACAGGGATGAGATTTGTTTTTTCTCCTCCCAGTCTCTCCCTTATTCACTTTTTTTTCCCCTCCTAAAGTTTAGGATCTCCTAAAAACTAAAGACTTCCCGTTGGTGTGTGTGTGTGTAGTTCAGATCTAAACTGTATAGGGTAAAAGAATGTCTTTTTCTATATAAATTTATTTAATTTATTTTTGGCTGCATTGGGTCTCCATTGCTGCACACGGGCTTTCTTTAATTGCGGCGAGCTGGGGCTACTCTTCGTTGCGGTGCACGGGCTTCTCGTTGCAGTGGCTTCTCTTGTTGAGGAGCACGGGCCCTAGGTGCACGGGCTTCAGTAGTTGTGGCACATGGGCTTCAGTAGTTGTGGCTCGCGGGCTCTAGAGCGCAGACTCAGTAGTTGTGGTGCAAGGGCTCAGTTGCTCCGCGGCATGTGGGATCTTCCCAGACCAAGAATCGAACCCATGTCCCCTGCACTGGCAGGCGGATTCTCAACCACTGTGCTACCAGGGAAGTCCCTAGAATGTCTTTTTCTTTATGACCAGTATCAGTGAATCCTGGTGTGCCTTTGAACTCTGGCATTAAAGTAAGGAAGGTGCAGTTAATAAAGAAATTGGTATTTTTCCAATGAAGTATCACATAGAATAATCTGGTAGGAATAGCTCTAGTGGCTTCTCATGGGAGGAAACAGTTTCAAAAAAATTTTTTTTAAAGAAAATGTAATTATATGTGAATTTTTCTTTGGTGGGAGGTAGCTCTGAGAATTTACCAAGAAATTAAAATTGCTCAATAATCCAGTGTCAAACAGAGATATTCAGACATTAAAACCAACCTGTTAATATCCATGTTTCTACTGGCCTTAAGTCCTGCTTTTTCTTGTAGAATTTTAGATAACGTCTCAAAGAAACCAACAGAACGATTTGGAGAGGGGACCTCTTCCCATCCATTTGTGTTTCATCCCAGGAAGTTTCTACACTCAGCCTGATTTTTTTGCCCCTTCCAGATGAGTAGTCTTACTGGCACACTGTCAAACAGTCACTGAACTGTCCATGCCTCATGACTTCACACCTCCCTGTTACCAGCTTTGCTGTTCTCCAGATGTGGGTAGGAAAAGACTTGCCTGAAGTAAATAGTTAACTAAACCTCAGCTTGGGAGCTGCATCCGTGAACACTCCCGTTCTCTACTTCTTACAAAACACAGTTCAAAAAAATTCTAGAATGACATTCAAAGTCCTTTTTGATGTGGCTCCAGCCTGTTTCATCCTGTTCTCCACTACACACAGTGACATACTGAAGGTTACAACGTGGTTGATTCTGGGCTCCTACAATTCTCTTCCTCCCTGACTCTATTTATGCTTTTTCCCCCACCTGGGGGATGTCTCCCTTCATGTCTAAATCATATCTACCCTTCATAATCCAGCTCAAATATTAATATGCTTTACATATCCAGAAGGTATTGGAGCTGGAATTTAAACTCAGGCACTCTGGCTTCAAAGTCTACATTCTTAGTTCTACACCAGACACCCCCTCAAAACTTACGTCTCCCAAGAAACTGTGCTGATTCTCCCTAGCGTGATTTAAGCTCTCCCTCTTCCGAGCATCCTTATGACTCTGTCTGGGCTCATCATTTTAGGCTTTAAATATGTGTTGACCAGGTCCTTTGATAAGCTCTCAGAGCACAAAGTGGAATAATTTCCTCCCTTCAAGAAGCTCACAGTCTAGGTTTGGAGAGAGGCAAGCAATAAATATCTATGAGATAAATCACTCTGAGATAACTTAGATACACTGTTATCTCAGTGGGGGCATGTGAATATAGGATCGTAGAAATCCAAGGGAAAAGAGACTAGTTTAGCCTCCATGGGCTGGGAAGAGATACTCCCAACTCCACTTGGGAAATGATATTTGAATTGGACCTTGAAGCATGGGTGTGGTTTTCCTCTACAGAGGGTCAAGGAATGGGATTCCAGCCAAAGGAAAAAGGATGAGTAAAAACTTAGATACCGGAGGAAGTAAGACATACCAGGGGAAGACCTAGGAGATGTGGCAGCTGGATGGTAGTGGACAGCATGAGATGGTCAAGAGACAAGTCTAGAACCATGAGAAAGGTCCGTTTGTTCTGTACAAGTGAGTGATGGGATCATCACAGCTACGGTTTTCAAAGCTCAGTGTGTTGGATGAGATCTCTCCCCCTTTGGAAGATTTCTGCAATTATAATGAAAGCAAGAAGGGAAAATCTGCCTTACTACTTGGAATGTCATCAGAGTCAACCTTTTATTCCCTTCTTGTGGCCAATACACCTGCATGGGTTTGTACCATCTCAAAATTCCAGGCAGGGGGGGCAAAAGGAAGAATTGCATAAATTTTTACCCTAAGAGTGAAGGAAAAGCATTTCAGTGAATAAAATGAAGCTAGAATGTTTGCCTTACACTCTAAATAGTTAAACCAGACATCAAAAACCCAAATGCCTATGGAGAGCCGAGCAGGTAACACATACGAGTGACATGGCTCGAGGCAGTTGAGACGGGTGGAGGCTGGGGAGAGCACACACCTTTTCTAAAGGAAGCAGCAGCTACTCAGCTCATGGGATTCTTGCCATGCAAAACATGGTCTCAGTGCGGTTGGATATTGCGGTTTACCAAGTGAGTCAGAATTCTAGATATTTAATGTTGGTTTTTAAGCGTCAGCAACTTTTTTCGTAAGCTATTTTAAATGGTGAGTGGTCCAACGTTATATACATATGGGCCATTTAGACCCGTCGACTTCAAGTTGTGGTCTCTGATTTGGAGTAAACAGGCTTAGTTCAGAATTTCTATAAGACAGGCAAAACTAGGTATGAATGCGCCTGCTGGTAGAGTAAGTCTAATCCGTCAGCAGTGACTAAGCGCCTACTTCATGCTAAGCCCTCTGTGAGATTCTGTAGAGGCTATCAAATTAGCTAGACGGGGTAGAGACTTCTTAGGTTAATGCATGTTGGAAAATTGTGTTTTGGCAATTGGCACATAAGTACCAGACTGTCCTTTTGCACGTCTCTCTGTGATGATGTGTAATTCCAGAAATGTTCCTCTTATTTTGAGTACCTGATGGGGAAAATAATGAGCATAGAATGTGGTGAACTGAAGCAGAATTATGAGCTATTGTGCTGTATTTTTAAGTTATTCCCTATCATTTAAGACTGTTAAGCAATATGCATTTTTGTTTAGTTATTTTGTTTCTTCTAAGCCCCACTAGCACCACCACCATCAAATTGCTGTATTGCACTGGGGATTTTCATGCTGATTCTGCCTTACTTGTTTTCACCATGACTCTGCTCTTTCCAGTCTCCGTCTCTCTCTCTTTTTCTCTCTCTACTCTGGCTCCATTTGTGGCAGAAAGCCCTTAAGTGAGTCTTTACACTGGAGGTTTGTACGCTCAGCCCATCAGTCTGTGTGCTATTACCGAGTTTTATCCTCTGAGTACATAGCCTGTAGCTGGGTTTGAATATTAAGTGTCAAACTCCGGTGCACCGGTGAGAGATTTGCAGCGACCAGCAGGTCCCTTCCACGTCCCTAAAAGCAGCTGGGCACTCTCCTCATTGACAAGCAGGCTCATTTCGCACGTGTCACATTACTGGGGTGAAGCTGCTGATACAGTGCATGATGCTGAGGGGACCAGTACCTGCATCTGGCCTCTTTCCTGAGATGAGGAGGGGAGAGGGACACCCACGCGGGAGAAAAGCGTGTAGAGCCGGCTGTTCACAAATGTGAAGGTTACTTCAGAGAGCCCTGGGAGCATTTTGTCAGTTTTGTTTGCAAAGAGATAGGGAGTGAAGGATTATGATCCTTGGCGCCAATCACGTCCCCCAGGCCACCAGACGTAACATAACCATTTTCTTTGCACATTTCCGTGTGGTTATCATGGAGGGCAGGAAGGGAATGAAAAGGCTTCGCTGAGGAGATAATCATCAAACATCTCTCCCTCTTCTGCAAAGGAATCAGCCCTGGGTTCACATGCATTGAGTCATAGCAGCAGTCGTTCTTTGCACAGACATTTATTGAGCAACCTGTTGTGTGCTGGGCACCTTGCAAGATGCCGTGGGTATGGAGGTGAAGGTTCCACCCGACTTCACAGAGATCCCCTCCACGGATCTAGTCATTAATCCACTCATCCAGTCACCAATCACTGGTTGTCAGCTTGGTGCCAAGTTCAGCGCTAGATAGTCAAATGAGAAAGAGCACAAAAGTTTGGTTCTGGAAGCAGAATCCTAGCTTTATCACTAAAAAACCTGGGTGACCTTTTTCTTCAACGCCTCACATCGCTTATCTGGAAAATGGATATTAAAGCAGTTCCTGCCTCGTAGATAGATGTAGCGATCAGGGGAGATGATATTTTAAGAATGCTTAGCACACTGCCAGGCACTAAATGTTAGCGATTAGAGTGCCGTAAGCTCGCCATCTAGCGGGAGACCACAAATGCGTGACTGCTAACAGAGCACAGGGTGACATCCGTGGACCTGCTGTCACATGGTGGCTTAAATCCCAGCCTCACCACTTACTGGTGACCTTACAATTGTGGTGGTCTTGGGCATGTTACAAAACTTCTGTGAACCTTGGTTTCCTCAACTGTAGAATGAGAATGATATTAGTGTTTATTAGCTCAGTTCTCCGGCACGGTGTCCTCAACATAAGCCATCACCTGCTATGGTTTTCCATCCCGCTGACGGAACTCAGAGTAGCACCCAGAGCTCCCCACACGCCTCCCATTTGTATGTACCACACGTAAATCGTGTATCCCTGAGAGGTCGAAAACAATGATCAATTTAGTTGACAAATTTTTATTTTGTCTTTAGGTTTTCAGAATAATCAGGGTGGAACAGCTGCCGAGGCTTGATGATTCCTTTTCAAATCAAGTTCAGTGCAGCTGCAAAGTATCTGAACTTTGCCTTTTGCTAAGCAGAACCTGACGGGTTCAGTTAATATAGCACACGCATGTGATTCACCAAGACCTTTTTTCTGGGTCGGCAACAGTGCTTATTAAAAAGTAAAGAGACCTTTAGTGCTAATGTACCAAGCAGGGTTCGAGAATGACAAGCCAGCCACCTCAGGAGAGCATTTCCCAAAGGTTAGCCCTGGAAATGAAACAAATCATGGTGCGTTCACATATTTGTTGGATGCAAATACAGTGTGATGTTTAAATGTATCACATTGCCCTTTGGGTGTTCATGGAAAATTTGGAATTACAATCTGTTTTGGTTCCTGGGTGACCAGGCATCCCACACACAGTAATTTGGCACTTAAGAGGCCAAAGAGTTTCACTGGGAGGGCACATGATGGAATTGGTAGTAGCGGATGGAAGAGACTACAGGGACCTTGACCCATCCCCTGTTGTCTTGGTCCTCATCTCTTGATACCCTTTGTGCCCAGGTTAAGGAGCCTTTGCAACCCACAGTCGGATCTGGAAGCTTCCTGGGGGATGGCGTAGGTGGTGGGAGCTTCAAAAGGGAGGGTCAAGCTGACTACTAACAACGCAAAGAAAATGCAAGTGCCTGAAGCGTTTTGACATCCCCAGGGGTTCAACTGAGTGGGCTGATCATTTTCTCTTTTTCCCTTTCAGTGTGTCTTCTTTTTTTAGGAGATGATAAACTAATTAACATCATTCTTAAGTGGCTTCAATTAACAAGGCAGATCTAAAGACTCTTAAATACATTAATTCATTTATTCCTCAAAACAGTCTTCTTGAGATGAGTGGTATTGCTACGATTCCCATATTACAGATGGAGACCTTGAGGCTCAGAGAAGTTAAGTAACCTGCCCCAAGTCACAAAGCCAGCCAATGGTGAGGCAGAAATAAAAGGCCGGATAAAGTGGTTTCAGAGACTGCATTTTCCAGTAGCTCCCTGAGCCTCTATCTCCATCTTCTCACTCCCAGCCCTTTCTGTACTGCGTGGCCAGTTATCCGCCTAAAAATACAGGTCAGAATATGTCCTGCTCTTCCTCAGACATCCTTCATGGATCCTTCATGCCTACCAGTTGAAGCCTAAACTCATTTATTTACAGTGGCCTAGAGCCTGGCCTTTGGGGTCTGATGGGTTTCATTTAAGCGCACAGCTCCCCTTTATATCACTCAGGTGTCTTTCATAACCCTCTGAGCTCGGTTTCCTCAGCTGTGAAGCTGGTGTTAGAAGCTCCTACTTCACAGATTTATTGGGGAGACTCCGCCCTCTGTTAGTCTGTGTAAAGCATCAGGCACAGTGCCTGGCACGTAGTAAGTGTTCCTCACATTGGTGCTGTTATTAGGTACATCCAGTGAAGCCTCCTCCATCTAGCCTCATCTTTCCAGGATTACTCCCCCCACTAACCTTCCCACATTCATTCTGGCTCCTGAAGATCGCTCAGGATCCCCCCAGGACACCGTGGAGTGCCATGCCTCCACCTGGGGAGCCAAACGCTCTGTTTAAACCGCAGTATTTCCAGTTCTTCAGGCTCCCCTTGTCTGACCGCAGAATAAACAAAACCTAATTATTCTCCGTGAGTCATCTCAGTTGTCACTTTACTGTGTATGTTTCCTCCACCACCACCCCCCCGAGTCAGAACATGTCCCTCTACCCTTGCTCTGCTTGGAACCTGGTTTTGCTGTTGCTTTCTATCAGCTATTATTAATGTGAGCTCGTTTAGAAAATGGAGCGTCACATTCATCTCCGAATCCCGAACTGTACCTGGCCCCATGCTTTGATGGTTTTCACAAAGCGGGAGCTCAGCAAATGCCGAATGGATTAATGAGTGGATGCACACATTCAAATGAATAAAAATAACTTACATTATGTTCCCTTTAAAAACATTTACTTCCTCTGAATTGTCACTGAAAAAATCCTTGAGGATTAGAAATAGAAGCTGGAAACTTTTGGAATGTAGATTTTTTTTTCCCCTTTTGCTTCTTCAAGTTGTAGACTTAAGATGCCTACATATTTTAAATCTGAAGGAAATTCTGCTCACCCAGACTCTAAAGCCATGTGGAATTACCAGGAGTTTCGTATGTATGAATGCTGTATTTTGATGGCTGTCACATGGTCTAGAAGAATATGGACCATGGGTGGAAATCAAGTGAACCCTTTTTTCCTGGCTGGGGGTTTGCTTTAGGATTAAGGACTATTTTCTCACTAAGTGATACAGACCTTATTAAAGCAAGTGCCTTTCTTAATGTGATCCTTTTCTAATTTCTGTGAAAGGTTGAAGCGTTTTAGGTAAGTTGGAGCCTTCTCTGTGAAGTGAGTGAAAGTAACTCATGACTGTTGTCGTGAAGGTTCTTCAATAAGAAAATATTACAGAGAAAGTTTAGAAGAGGGTCTGGAACTTATAGTAAATGGTCTATAAATGCTCCATCTGAGCCCAAAACGTGAGGCTTCACATAATAGAAGTTGCTCGCATTTATCAAAGTGGTACGTGTGTGCAAGCATTTTGTGAAGTGTTTTACAGGCATTATTTCCTTCAATCTTCAGACAAGTCCTCTGGTGTAGGTGCTGTTCACCACATGCCAGAGGAAGATGCTGAGGTTCAGAGCGGTCCGTAAATGTCCCAATGTCAGACACAGAGGAAAACTAGAACCCCAGTTTTGCTTACTTTAGGTCTTGAGTTCTTGCCATTAAATGTTATTTTCGGGCTTCCCTGGTGGCGCAGTGGTTGAGAGTCCGCCTGCCGATGCAGGGGACGTGGGTTCGTGCCCCAATCCGGGAAGATCCCACGTGCCGCGGAGTGGCTGGGCCCGTGAGCCATGGCCTTGAGCCTGCGCATCCGGAGCCTGTGCTCCGCAACGGGAGAGGCCACAGCAGTGAGAGGCCCGCGTACCAGAAAAAAAAAAAAAAAGAAAAAAAATGTTATTTTCTCTCATGACAAAAATCAGAGAAGCAGATATTTTTGTCTTGAATATTTTGTCCTATATCTCTTGTGGCTGAGTCTACACTATTTATCACTTACTTGAAATCATGCTGTAAAGAAAATATCAACCAAAACAAGTTTGGATAAGGTCTCACATTAAACATGTAACTTTAGATGATGACCTGATGTGGCCCTCGGAACATTTACCAAACTGTTCATGACTTCAGTCTGGCTTTATGACCTCCCCTTTTCCCTCATGGAGACGCTGAGTGCTGTAGTGATCCACCTTTCTACCTGGCTATTTTCCCTTCATTTCATTGTCTTTGTCTTTCTGTAACATTGTGCCGCATGGCTTGGTGGTGCTTTGCTGTGAAGGCTTGGCTGTGGGGACTTTTCTTGTATCTTCAGAAATTCATTGCATTTCTTTTAAAATTAGACATTTCCTTCTGACTAGATGTGTTTTCTGTATTTTTGTTTAATCTGGGTGGGGTGGGGAGTTTCATACGAAGAGGTACTCGCAGTATATTTTATCTCGCTATCGACTCCTGTTGAGACTTACATACACTTTTTAAAAATTGAAATATAGTTGCTTTAAATGTGTTAATTTCTGCTGTACAGCAAAGGGATTCAGGTATACATATATATACATTCTTTTTTTATATTCTTTTCCATTAGGGTTTATCACAGGATGCTGAATATAGTTCCCTGTGCTATACAGTAAGACCTTGTTGTTTATCCATTCTACGTATACTAGTTTGCCTCTGCTAATCCCAAACTCCCACTCCATCCCTCTCCCACCCCCCTCCCCCTTGGTAACCAAAAGTCTGTTCTCTAAAGACTTACATACACTCGTAGGGTATCTTTGCTGATTCACTCATTCGTTTTCCTTCTCATGAGAATGCACGTGAACCAAATCATCTGGAGAAATTAAAAGAGCAATTAAAATCATGAAGGTCCAAACCCTTTCTTTTGCCAATGAGGAAACTGAGGCTCAGAGTTTAAGTAAACGAATCAAGGCCAAACAGCTAGTTAATAGCAAGGATGGGATTAAAACCCTGTTAGTGACTACTTTAGGAAACAATTTTTTTAAGCCTTGTGTTTTTCAGAATACCAAATTTAGGAGGGATTTTTAGATGGAAAGAAGGTAGCAGCGCATCTTTGAAAAGTACTCTCAGCACTAGAAAAAAAATAAATTAAGTATTATCAGCAAAGGCATGTGATGTATTTTACATAGAGGTCTCTCCCAGACTTGGGAGCAGACCCTGCCACAGTGATTCTGTTGCGATCTGATGCTTACTGTTCTCATACGTAAAGATAACTGCACCAAGCTTGCCTTGATAGTTTTACTATTTCCTTGAGATTACATTCTGGAGATGATGAGGCCAGCTTGAATTTCCAGTGTAGTTGTGAGACCTTTCTTAGGTTGAAATGAATTCTCGTAAGCTGATTATCTCTCTGAAGAAAATATGATGTCCACTTTTCACAGCCTAGTGCCTACCATGTTAGTGCCATTTTTATTCTGAGACATCTCCCCTGGTCTGAACTACATAAGGTAATAAGGCGCTCTGGAGTCCAACACATATTAAATAGAATTTTGTTTTTAAATTGAGACTTACAGAGAAGAGGATGGATTTTCTTTATGGTACATTTTCTTGCTCCATGTTGAAGTACGTGCTTTTCTTTTATAGAGCAATGAGTTATGAGCTCAAAAATAAAGTGTTCTTAGCGGTGTAAATAAAAGAGTTATCTGAGCAAATATATCACACCATGCACTAAGGGTTTTGTTCCTTACCTTTTGTTTTGGTTTCGGTTTTTGGGTCTCTTTTCCCCCCTTCTCCACAACAGGCTGGTTTATGCAGTGGTTAGGGTTGTGTATTGTTGACACATTCATCATGATGATAGAAATGCAGAGCTACTTTTCATGGAGAAACAGATTCAAAATAAAAGATGATTAATGAACAAAAGTGTCATGCATTCCCAATGACGTGCTTCGTACCCCAGCTCTGTAAATCTGTTTGTATCTCAGCCTCTTGTGAGCTTTCTGATTCCTATATCCTTTCTCCATTTTACATCAATGGTTCGTTAATCCACCACCACCACCACCCCCAACCTACCAGGTGTCTTGGAAGGAGGCCCATTCGAATCATGGGAGGATCTTTCTCGTGGTGCCATATGTCTGATGGGACTCCAAAGGCTGGGCAGAAGTGGTTGCCGTTCAGGGGCAGAGACTGCTACTTAGAATCACTATGTCTGAGAGGCCTCCCTTTGTAAGCCCTTTGCTTATACCTGCACAATCTCTCTCTCCAATGACAAAGATCAACAGAATTAGTGAGAAGATGGAAAGTAACCAATGTGGATTGGTGGGGCGGGCATGGTCCATTGTGCTGAAGCTTCCTCTGTGAGTGAGAGCTGATCGTGGCATCCTGGCCCATCTAAGCTCCTCTCTTGTAAAAGCATATCACCGTCTCTTTGACATCACCCACCCACCTGCCCCCCGCCCAGGTCCTGAGCCATCACCAGCAGGCGATGATGTTTGCTTGGAATGGGGAACATTCTCTCTGAGAGCAAATACAGCATAATTGCCATTCAGATCAGGGTTGAAGTTCTAATTTCTCCATGGGAACTTGCACAAATTCTTAAGCTCTCTGAGTATCACACTTCATCTGAAAATTAGAAATAATGATGCCCACAGCATAGGGATGCCGTGGGAATGCAGTGGAATGCGGCGTGCAGATTGCTCCTCACGGTGCATGGCTCAGAGGGAGCGTTGGATACTGCTTCTTCTCCTCCTCTTTCCTATTATTATAATTACTATTCTCCTGTTATTATTATTGTCTTGATATACATTCACATACGTATGTCTCTATTTGTCTCAAATCGATATTTACTGAGTTTCTTTAAGTTACAATATTTTACATCACTTTACTTCTTTAAGATCATCTTCAGCTTGGGAGGAGGACCTGAGTATACAGTAGGTACAGCTCTTCGAACACCCCGTGTAATTACACTCTAAACCCTTTCCCTATGTTATCTCATTGAATCATTGAAAGAATCTGCAAAGAGTCATTGTCATTTCCACCTTATCCACGAGGGAACTGAGGCCCAGAAATGTAAAGTAATTTACTCAGGGTCACACAGCTAGGAAGTGCTGAAGCCGGGATTTATACCCAGGTGAGGAAGACTCTCAACGTCAAAACGCTTCCTTCATGCATACACTGGTCTCTTCAGATGTTGTCACGGGTCCTCTAGTGACCCATCAGAAGCTGGATATGGGATCTGTGGGGAAATTGGGCTTAAAGAAACAGCTTTCAGTGATGTGATGAGTTAGTGAAGAACCCCTGGGTCTCAGATGGAGACCCTTGCAGTGCCAGAGGAGAACGTGATTTCATTCTAGAATTATTCACTCATTCATTCATCCGTCCCACAGATAATTAACGAGCACCAGTTTTGGTCCAGACGCTGTGTTAGGTGCAGAGGAAGGTCCTCAGTAGGGGACAAAACCCTCCGTGTCTGAGTCCTCGTGGAATATTCAGTGGAGCAGGAAAGGCAGATGCTGATCAAATGGTTGTGTTTTGCTGTGTGAGTTATAAGTGACGATAAGGGAGCCGGTCCTAGATCTGCTGGAGAGACAGATGGAGGAGGCTTTGCCAAGGAAGCGATATTTGAGCTGAGAGCTGAAACCACACAGGGTAGAAACCACAAGGGCATGGTCTCCTTTCTCTCTGAACCCTGCTCCTGGAGCCTGGCGAGTTTCAGGTGACACTGAGCCCTCTCTCTAATCAGTTTTCATGCCTTTGAAGTAGCAGAGTTTTTTCTGTATCAGATTTCTGCAGACGTTCGTCCTCTCTGTCCATCTCGAGTCTCTTATGTGTGAGGTTCGGTGGTTTGTACATGGATGAGATCCTTTGGTCTCCTTGATACCAAGTAGGTACCAGGCCAGTTCCAGACACTGATGGATTTGGGTAAACTCAGTTCATGTGAACTCGTGAACATTTGCTGAGAAGCCTCATTCCTTTTGGTGGAATGAACTCACTGGCTGTTGGTGCTGTGATGGGAAGGAACATTTTTGTCTCCCAGACAATTCTGTGATGCCAATAATCAGCTTGCAGTCCCCATCCATTTCTGCTAGTCTTTTATCGTTCAACCTGAGTCTGTCTGCAGGAATTAAAAATCATTCCTGTCTCTGGTTTACTTTGCCCATCCTCCCCTCTAGGACCTCTAAGAAACCTCATGGCCCACAGTCCCCTTTAAAGGGTGGAAATGTGGAATTCTCTAGGTTCATGGTAGGAAGCTGCTCCACGAAGCTGATGGTCACACTTTTTCTCCTCCTGTTAGAAATGAGCCTCAAGGCCCTGCCAAAAAAGCCATACTGGGCAATTTCTCTACTTTTACTTTTTATTTATTTATTTTTTGCGGTACGCGGGCCTCTCACTGTTGGGGCCTCTCCCGTTGCGGAGCACAGGCTCCGGACGTGCAGGCTCAGCGGCCATGGCTCACGGGCCCAGCCGCTCTGCGGCATGTGGGATCTTCCCGGACCGGGGCACGAACCTGTGTCCCCTGCATCGGCAGGCGGACTCTCAACCACTGCGCCACCAGGGAAGCCCAATTTCTCTACTTTTAAAAAACTGATAGGTATACCAAATATTGGTTAAAAGTATGCATTTTACAGCCACACGGAACTGGATTTGGATCGTGGCTTTGCTGATTACTAGCGGTAAGACCTGGGGTAATTTCTTTCAGATTCTTAAGTGTCAAGTTCATCCTCGTAAAAAGGGAAATAATGGATGTTGTGCCCGGGAGGGGTGTTTTGTAAGTAAAATGCCTGGTAAGTGGTAAATGCGTAGTACTGGATAATGATCATAGCAGTATCACTATTTATTATTATTATTCATATCTTTACTTATTTAGATCTTTGTGAACGTGTATGTGAATCTGTGTAAGCTTCTATATCAAGGGTGGCAGTCTTTCTCCATAAAGGGCCAAGTAGTAAATATTCTGGGGTCTGTGAGTCAAAGAGTCTGTCACGACTAGTCAGTTCTCTTACAGCGTGAACACAGCCATGGATAATACACAGATAAAGGAGCATGGTTGTATCCCAATAAAACTTTTTCACCAAAACAGGCTACGTGTTGGATGAGACCCACGGTCCATCTGGTCCACAGGGCAAGCTTCAGTGGCACAGTTGCCTGGTCCTGCACAGCCTGCCTGTGTGGTCCTGAATAGGTCTCGCCCTGATCACTCAGTCACCAAAACATGGGCCGTAAGCCACAGAAACCCACCCACCATAGGCTCGGCCAGAGGGGCACTTTCTCAGGAAGGCACCCAGTGTCTCGTGCTCATCCTCAGTGTAGGACGTTCAGCGAGGCGTCAGAAGTGAAGGCGGAGAGACACAAAGGTTATCTGGAACCCAGGTGGCGAGTGGAGAGCTCTGGGTGGGGCCCTCTGCTCCCCTCTGCATCGGCTCCGTTCTCCTTGCTTTCCAAGGGTTGACTTGCCCTGCTGTGCCGTCTCCTTGTCCCCCATCACTTCTCCCAAAAGGTGCCCTGGTCCTCAGTCCGTGTCACCATCCAAGGGCCGTGTCCATGAGCTGACAGCAGCATGTTGCCCTCATGTCCAGGTTGTAAAATCCTAAGATAAGGGTCCTAATGCCCATCCCAGAGTCAGGCCCTGCCCTCTTCCAAACATCTGTCCAGGGAGAAAGAAGGTGAGTGGGAGAGAGACGAGACACCCCCATTCCTGAGCAGGTGCCCTTCTTAGAAAAAGGGATGTGGGTGCAGAGATACAACAAAACATCCCCCTCTTCCTTACTCCTAAACAAACCTTTGCTCAATAACGCCTCTAAGTGACACTGTTTTGACTCCGCACCATATTTCAACTGCCTATTCTGGGCCTGGCCACAGGGACGGCTGCTCTCTGCTTACCCAAGAAGAACCTGGTGATATTTCCCAGCTGAAAGCACATACCTCTTTCCCTCACTCTACACCCAGAAAGTTTTAATTTTATAGAGATTGAAATAATCAGGTCTCGCGTGTATATTTCCCTTCACAGAGTTGCTTTCGCATGCTTTGAATGCAATGTCCTGTCTTATGTACTTGGTGGAAAAAAAGTAATATAAATACACCTTGAAATTTCCCTAGAGTTCAGCTTCCCTGTTTCATACCGAGTCTAGCTAAAGTTTGGAGCAGAATAAAAAGCGCCTCGTTGCCTTACACCCTGTTATCTCTGGCAGGTTCAAATACAGTTTCTCCAAGAAGGCTGTGGTACCTTTGCTCTTTCTGGCCTCGATTCTGAGAGTCTGAGGATTTCTTTGGAGTACACACAGAAGCATCTTTCTGACAGACAGTGCAAATTAAAAGATCCTGTGTGGCCCAGGAACCTGGGACCCAAACGTGCCCCTTGGGTTTTCATTTATGGTTAGGCAGTGCAGACACAATTATTGCTGACAGGGAAGCAGAGGCTGGTGGCAGAGTGCATGTGACAGGAGGCTCATGCTAGCCCGTAATTGGGAGGATTATTTTTAATCAGAACATACCCTACAGCCCAAACATTAGAAATCTCCTGTAATGCCAAGACAGGAAATTAAACACACCAACAATAAGCCTCAAAGCGGGGTGGCGTATAGGGTGTAATATCGTTAGTCTCTCAAAGGTCCCTGGAGCTTTAGGGGGAAGTTTGCTTCCCTGGGGAGGGAGACCGGGAAGCCTCTTCCCACGGAGCAGCCACCGATACTGTACCTGAGCCCTGACTGGACAGGGTGAGCGCAGCCAAATTAAATGCAGCAGGCAGACTGATGGATGCTTATTGCGTTTAAACAGTATGACAAGTCAAATATAAGCCTTGGAGCAGCAGCTGCAATTGTATTTCATCAGTGAGGGAAGAGCCCCATTGGTTCTTCAGTTTGGGAATTCTTAAATGACACCTACTATGTGCCAGCAGCTGTGTTGGCCAGTGGTCTATCTGGGATCTGCTGTCAGAGTCACCTGGATAATCTTACTTACTTGGCAGAATTTTGCAAAGCACGTTTCGACTGTGTTTATTGGAAGGACTGTTGTTGACCAAGTAGGCATCGTTGTTGGGCGTCTGGCATGATGAACATGTATTGACTAGCCACGCCAGGCAGTTATATTGTGTAATCCTCACACCAGCCCTCCAAGGAGCAGGGCATTATTATTCCCATTCGATAGGTAAGGAAACAGAGGCTCAGAGAGGTCAAGCAGCTTGCCCCAAATCACATTGCTAAATGAGTGGGAGAACTGATTTCGAACCCGAGTCTGTGTCCCAAATGGCTATAGTACCATCATTCATGAATAAGGTAAAGTATGGCCTGGGGCTCTAGAGTGCTGATGACCCAATGGAGAGGACAGATAAAGCCACTAATGTCTGCGAGCCACGAGTGCTCAGAGGTACCAGTGGGATTCTGAGAGCAGGGAGGTGGGAGCTCTTCGCTGTGCTTGGCAAGGGCACTCCAAGGATGTGAAGACTAGGTCCCTGTTCCCCAGGCAGACGAAAAGAGAACAGACTCCCAGGCAAGGGAACCAGCCAGGGCAAAGGCTGGTGAGGTTGGAGTGGGGTGAGGATTCCATTTTAGCTTAGAACTGTTGGCTGTTGGCTTTCGTTCTTGTTCAGCTCAGTCACTTAACGTTCAACAGAGGCAGGAGGGGAAGAACAGGACCTTTGGGGGAATACTCAATACAGACCAGGCGTCCGATGTGGGACCGGGGTAAGATGCAAGAAGAGATGGTGCGGGACAGTCAGCTCAAAGAGTGTCCCATGCCGGCCTTGCTGCATGGGTGCTCACGCCTGATTGCAGTGGGAGATGGTGCTTTAACCCACGGCACCCCTTAGAAAACAAACCGCAAGTTCACAGTAAAATGATGCATTGGTCTTGAGTCTGGAGCTCAGGTGCTGAGATCCTGCAGTGAATCCAGGGACACGGCAAATCATTTGCATGGCCGAGCACGGCTGGGCAGATCACTACTGCAGTGGCGGCCAGTGGTCAGCAGCCTCATGTCATGTGGCTGAGAGTCACTGGATTCCCTTGGGGAGGGTCGCCGTCTCCACCCTAAGGAAGCTGCCATGCACCTCCCATTCTGGCCCGCTTGCCTCCCATCCCAGGAGTGATTGGCGCCTGCCCCTCCACGCTCCACCATTGCCAGATCGCACATTATTAAGCCCCTATGGTACCAGCTGCATTCCTCTGTGCTGGTGTGGCTTCAGGGCCCCTTTAAGAACAGTTAAGCTCCAGACACCCGAATAAGGTCAGGGGCCGCTGAGAAGCTTGGAGAGAGCGCACGTGGTCATGATCACCGATGTGGTCAAGATACAGTGGGCGTATTTGAAGGCAGAGCTGCTGGAGAAGCCTCCCAGCTGGGGGAGATGCCACCCTTTGAGACACGTGACTCTTTTGTTGGCAAGTAACAGAGACCCACTCAAAATAGCTCGAAAAACGGGGACATCCATTACGCAGCCCAGAAGTGAGTCTCAGCCGTGAGAGTCGGGAGGTGCGGTCGGTACCAGGAGGGTCAGGCATCCTGAGCAGCTGGGTCGTCCGTCAGTGAGGCGGCCCCCACGCCCACCCGGAGCCCTCTGCCTCGGGGCCCCTGCACTCTTGCCTCTTTGCCTCTCTGCTCTGTTCCTCCTGCTCCAGAGCGTGGCTGCTTCCCTTCTTGCTGAGTACGTGGCAGGGAACAGTGACCCCACAATAAGCGAGTTCTCAGTTCTGGGAGCCGGCGGAAACTTCGCAGCGCTGTGCAAATTCCCGGAAGAAAACTGAACTTGCATCAGGTGACATCTCATCCCTACTCAACACAGCCCTAAGGGAACCAGGGGTCAGGTACCTCAGACCTGATTTCTGGACTGAGCTAGGCGGAGATGAGGTGGGGGAGGGAAATAGCTCTTAGAGAAGCTGGTAGTCACCGGAAGTGTGTCTAAAGTTAGCCACAGGGTGAGAAAGCCTGCCTCCCTCCCTCCCTCCCTCCCTCCCTTCCTTCCTTCCTCTCTTCTCTCCCCTCTCCCTCACTCACTTTCATCCTTCCTTCAGCAAGTACTATCACATGCCTTCCATATCCACTGCAGTGTGGTCAGAGGTAGAGTTAAAACGGTGAGCAGACACACGTGGTCCCTGCCCTCATGGAGCCGGCATGCTGGTGACACAGGCAGACTTGAATTAGAGCATTTTCAGCTGACTGTGAAGAGACATCTGTGAGGTGCACTATGAAGGAAAGACAATGGGCTCGTAAGACCGTGTGGCCGAGGTTTCCATGAGGAAGTAATGATGAGAGTTAATTGGGTGTTAAGAGCATCCCAGGTCAAAGACACAGCCTACAAAGCATCCCTGTGGCTGGTGGGGAGTAAGATGTGACCCAGAACTGGCAGGTCCCTGGGGCTGGTAACACAAGGGATCTGGAGGGCGGGTGTGACTGCTCACTAACAAACAAGGCTGAGGCTGTGGCCAGGAGCACACCATGTGGGGCGTCAGCCTGTGTCCCCCACCGTCGTGAGCTTTGTCCTCAACGGAATGGGCAGCCATCCACCTAGGGTTGAAACCATCAAGTAACGTGGGTGCATTCATAGCTTGGAAAGATTGCTCTGCCTGCTCCGTGGGGGGCTGAGAGGGGCAGGTGTGGAGACAGGAGATCTCAGCAGCTCATCATGGTCACCCGTGTGCAGGAATCCATGAAGCAGTGCGTGGCCGATTCTATGGAAGTAGAAACGTTGCAGTAGCCAGCCCTGCTGAGAGAGTCCGAGTTAGAAGCTTAAACTACGCACTGCCTGCCCAGGGGTCATCAACTGCAGCATCTTGGTAGTAATTGGTTCGCTGTCTGTGCATCCATTTGGATGGAGTGCCGAGGTGACTGCAGCTAATGCACGGAGTGCGCAGCTCTGCCTGACTTTGTTCCGACGTCCTTTCTGTTCCCTTCACTCACAGCTCTTTAGCTGGTGCATAGTCTCAGTGCCATGAAAATTCCATCCAATTTCACTGGGACCCAAGACTCTCCCTGGTCACAGATTGCCCTTTAGGTAGTTTGTGAGAGTAATTACAAACTCAGGACAATCTTAGTTTAGTTTTGTTTCATTTTAAGTGACATCACTGCTTTGGAACTCTAGATCCTTAGATTTTCCTTGCTGTCTGGTGCCATTGCTAATGACCATGTCTATTCTCACCTTGTAACAATAGTTCTCAGCCTTTGTTTTTATAAAACAATCCACCTAAAGGATTTGACAGATTCTTATTAGTGTAAAGGATGGGGGGGTATAAAATTCATTTCAACTGCAGGCTGGATTAAAAACAGATCCAAAGGTGTGGGCATGAAGCTGACATGGATGTGAAATTAATCTTATCACCTGCATGCCAAGTAGGGGAGCACCATAGAAGGCCATGATGCTCAGAGAAAACTTCTTTCTGGAGTAAAGCTCAGTGCCCTTCCTTGGTGCTGTAGCACTTTGAGTCAGCGAGCTTCCTAGGCTTTCCAATGTGGTGAGCAGCTGCTAAGGGGCTGGGCACTGTGCCAGGTAGCAAGGCTACTGGGTTGGATAGAACTTTGTCCTTGCCCTCCAGGAGTCCACAGCCTGGACAAGGCCAATGCTGCAGTGGGTTAGAGAGAGTGTATGATTCTTGTTCAGATAGAGGAGTGTGCAAAAGGCCATGGGACACCTGGAAAAAAATCAGTCCAGCTGGATGGGTCACTGAAAGTTACAGAGAGAAGTTTACATTTGGGTGGACCTTGAAGAATGAGTTCAAATTGGGCCAGGTGATGGAGAGCTCTGGAAGGAAGACGTGGCCAAAGGGTTGGAGGTGTATAGTGCTACGTGTCTTTCAGAGTAGTTCAATTTAGCAGGATCTTCAATGTGAGTGAGTGTCTTAGGGGATGGAGGAAACAACTGGAGAGGAGGAGGGGCAGGGGTTAAGAAGGTTGAACTTGATCGTAGGACCTATAATAAGTGTATCTATGGGGCTTCTCTCGTGGCACAGCGGTTGAGAGTGTACCTGCCGATGCAGGGGACACTGGTCCGTGCCCCAGTCCGGGAAGATCCCACATGCCACGGAGCGGCTGGGCCCGTGAGCCATGGCCGCTGAGCCTGTGCTCCGCAACGGGAGAGGCCACAGCAATGAGAGGCCCGCGTACCGCAAAAAAAAAAAAAAAAAAGTATATCTATGGATATATGACCAGTCTACCTAGGATCTACTACTACTGCTATTTCTATTATTAGGGCACAGATAATTCTCCAGCTGAGGCATACTATGAATTTATAGAAGATAACCGTATAGTTTGACTATTTATTCCCTAACTGTCCTAACTCTTCCTTCCACTTCTTCTGGTTGCATTCTTCTCATCATTAAGATCTCAACCCCACGGCCACTTCCTTGGCAAGGCCTCCCCCAGCATCCCTGACCAAGATCTGTCTTTCCCAGTAGACTGTAGGCATCAGGAGGACAGTGTTAGGCATTAAAAAAGACTTAATAAATAATAATAAAATTTTAAATGGCGTCGACTTTGTACCAGGCACAGTGCTAAGCACCTTACAAATATTAACTTTTTAAAAAAATAAATTTATTTATTTGTTTTTTATTTTTGGCTGTGTTGGGTCTTTGTTGCTGTGCACAGGCTTTCTCTAGTTGTGGCGAGCAGGGGCTACTCTTTGTTGTGGTGCATGGGCATCTCACTGTTGTGGCCTCTCTTGTTGTGGAGCACGGGCTCTAGGCATGTGGGCCTCAGTAGTTGTGGCACGCGGACTCAGTAGCTGTGGCTCACGGGCTTTGGAGTGCAGGCTCAGTAGTTTTGGCGCGTGGGCTTAGTTGCTCCATAGCATGTGGGATCTTCCCGGGCCAGGGATCGAACCCCTGTCCCCTGCATTGGCAGGTGGATTCTTAACCACTGCACCACCAGGGAAGCCCCCAACTATTAACTTTTAATACTCACCTCTATCCATTGAGGTAGGTACTATGTTTATTCCCATTTTACTGAGACAAAGAAAGGTTAAGTGACTTATCTGTGGTCACAAAGCTAGTAGGTAGTGGAGATGTGGATGGATGGAAGGAAGGAAGGAAGGATGGATTGAATGAAGGAAAGAAGGATGGAAGGTGCTTGGATGGATGGATGTGTCACTGAATCAAACTTTGGTCCATTCTTCCACTCACAGTAAAGCCAATCTACTGACACTAGGCTGTGGTGAAGGGAAGTACCGCATTCACTGTGGGCACCGGACAAGGAGGGCAGCTAATGCTCAAAAAACCCCAACTCCCCTTGTGGATTTCAGGGAAGAGTTTTTAAGGGCAAGATGAGGGAGGGAAGTCCCAGGGTGTGTGGTCAGCTTATGCACAGTTCTCTGATTGCTTGATGTTGGGGTAACAGGGTGGTGTCACAGGGGTTAACATTATCAATTCTCAGGCTCCAGCAGGTCTGGGGGTTACATACTCATGGTCATCATGTAGTTAACTTTGTCCATTTGTTGGGGGTTTTAGTACCTGTAAAACAACTCGGGAATGGGCGTCAGATACTATTATCTAGGTACTCCAGGGAGGAACTAAAGATTCTGTGACTGCCATATGATTGATTTACTGTTTAAATTGTTTCTAGTTCTCCTGGCCCAACTCTACTTTTGTCCCAACATGTTTACAACCTTTCAAACATTAATTCTGAAGCCAAGCTTTTGTGACTCAGGGGAGACCTGGAAGACTAGAGCTTTTCTACAAACAAGAAGCAGGCAGAGGACATGGTGGGGGTCTATCCTGGGAAGGCCCCATAGGGTCCTGCTTGGTGACAGATGGATAAGCACTGTTACCACCATCTTCAAGCTTCATAGCTGTCTATGCCCTCAGGCCTCTCCAGCCACTGGTCTCTCTCTTTCCAGTATTTTGGAACCTCTTGATGTTATCAGATATTCTAATTTATCAACACCAGTGCTAGTGAAGTTTAAAAAAAATGTGAAGTTAAAAAAAATCGTGCATATTAAAAAGGGGAAGAGTATTTTTAAAACATATATCTGCCAATCATGTTTATAATTGAGCTCTGAAACTTGTGAATTGCATTGAGTCTGGGTATAAGTTATAACCCTACTTTACAGGAGTATTGAAAGAGCACTGGATCAGGATTCTAGAACACCGAAAACCAGTCCCACCTCGGCTACTTAAGTTTCTTCCAGAGAGGAAGCAAGTCAGGGGCAACTCTCGTTGGTGCAAGGTGCCGTATACATCTTTCAGATTTATTAGTAAATCTTTTTTTTTTAATTAATTTCTTTATTTTTGGCTGCATTGGGTCTTCGTTGCTGTGTGCAGGCTTTCTGTAGTTGTGGCGAGCGGGGGCTACTCGTCGTTGAGGTGCACGGGCTTCTCACTGTGGTGGCTTCTCTTGTTGCGGAGCACGGGCTCTAGGCACGCGGGCTTCAGTAGTTGTGGCTCACAGGCTCTAGAGCGCAGGCTCAGTAGTTGTGGCGCACAGGCTTAGTTGCTCCGCGGTGTGTGGGATCTTCCCGGACCAGGGCTTGAACCCGTGTTCCCTGCATTGGCAGGTGGATTTTTAACCACTGCACCACCAGCGAAGTCCCTCTATTAGTAAATCTTGATTTTTCTGGTTGAAGATGACCTTTCCCCCTACTCACTGAGTTATATGATATTATAATGGCCATTTGCAGCTCAGGTGATATTTGGTTTATTTAAATATTAATAAAAATGAATCTTCCTCCCTCTGATTGGGTGACAGTAGCCATGTTTATAAAATTTATTATTGATGGGACACCTTATATCACAATTTTATTCATTGCTAAATGAAGTCACTTGGAACCTTAGCTATCACAGGATTGAGCATTACAGAATCTTCGAGTTCTAGAATTGAAAGGAAATTTAGAGTTGGTTTCATTCTGCCTAACTCAATTCAGGAGATTCCGCAATAATATCTCTGAAAGATCAACCTCCCGTCTTTCCTTGAACACATCCTGTGACAGAGGGCTCACTGTGTAAGACAAGAGTATAGCAGAATGGTTCTAAACTTGGTGCCCAACTGCGCAGGTTCAAATCCAGGCTCCCCAAACAGTATGCATACTTTGCTCAACTTACTTGAGCTGTGCGAGTCTCAGTTTCCTCTTCTGAAGTGGAGAAAATAGTAACGCCTTCCTAATTGGAGTGTGAAAGCATGCTATGAAAATATATTTGAAGATTTGCTGTTAATCATTTTCATCATCATCGCCATTGTCATTGTTAAATTTACCATATAATCAAGCACCTATTTCAGAGGTTAACCAGATATTGCTATGACAAGAAAAGATACAGACCCAATTCAAGGATACATTCCTCAATACTAAAGTCTTCCCTTCTCT
This sequence comes from Neophocaena asiaeorientalis asiaeorientalis, assembly GCF_003031525.2. Taxonomy (NCBI): domain Eukaryota; kingdom Metazoa; phylum Chordata; class Mammalia; order Artiodactyla; family Phocoenidae; genus Neophocaena; species Neophocaena asiaeorientalis. The sequence goes on from NW_020174705.1 coordinate 5,383,602, forward strand.
TACTCCCTAGGAAACTGCTCAAAGAACTCATGCAAGTGGAACTTACAGCTTCCTTGATCAGACTCAACATTCAGTAAGTGCTACCGCTTTTGGAAGGTCATTACAGAATTCCATCCATTGCTTTGATCCTGTTTGTGATGAAAAGCCTCTTCTGCAGGCCTGGGGTTCCCACAAACACTTTGCTGCTTGCCTGTGTCTTTCTTTTTTGCGCCACTGCGTTGGATTCAGAGATGAGAAGAGGCTTTGCTAGATAGAACCCCGGAAAAGAACAGAGAAAATGTCTGAGAGTGTGGATGGGTTAAACCTACCATTACTGCCTGGGGGTTAAATTCAATGTGCTTTTGTTTTCTTTTTGTTCCCTAAATTTTTCTCATCAGGAGACATTGTCCCCCTCTCCCAGTCATAGGACCCTGCAAAGTCAAAAGAAATGGCAGCAATCAGAGGAGTTAGTGAGACCATATATTTCTTGAAGCATTTAAGAACAGTTCATTTTGCTCTTTCTGAGCCAGAATACATTACTCCTATATAGAAATTACTTCAAAAAAGAAATTCTGTACTTTAAGATGCTGGGGTACATTTTGGAAATTTCATTTGTTTTTAGCAAGTAAGCAGTTTCTGCCGTCTGCCTGTCTTATTGGACGCAAGGACTTTATTTTTGGTGAAGCTAGCAGTATTTTGTCCAATTTCTCCAACTCTTATTTTTTCTGATACACCAGCATTCGGGGTAGTGGTGACACTGCATCTCCGTAAAGTCTCTGCCATCAGCTCTCCTCTCCAGGAGTTCTGCTGGCTGGCGAGCAACTTGTTTGGGGAAGAAATCTGTAATAATGTAACCATAAATATCAAAATTTAAAAAGGCTAACTTAAGGAAATATTTAGTTTTTTCCAAGATGTAGCTTCCTTCATAGGTTTCAGAATTTCTTAACATATTCTACTTCTGAGAGTGGAGGTGACTAATTTGACACATCAAATATCATAAAGGGGCAGGTAGAATTGGAGGCTGCGGGACTCCAGGCCTGGGAGAGGCTGATCAAAGGGAATTCTTTCACCCTCACTGGTATTTCAAGACTCCCCTTATTGCTATGGCATTTGCATATGCGAAGGAAGCTGGGGAGGAGGAGACGGAAAGAAATGAAAAGATGGTGTATTCGCCGGCTCGGCACATCAGAATGATTTCCTGTAACCCTGATCAGCTAAAGCTTGTATCACACAGGAGATTAGACCCACAGCTTTTGTTCCCAGTAAGAAAGGAAACTTCATGTCTAATTCCCTACATGCCACATCTATCCGTTAATGCCTTTGAATTTCAGGCTACAGCATTTCTTGAAAACTGGGGGATTTTGTAAGCGAAACAAGGAGGGGGCTGTTTGGCATGCAGTCTGTTCAGATCTATTTGGTGGGAAGTTAAATATGCACGTTGCTTTAGCTGTTCCTGTTTCAAGTAGTTTCCTTCTCCTGGATGCCTCGGTGGTGCTGGAGCAGACGGGGGAGGGGTAGAGGGAGGAAGGTTTTGAGGATGGGTTTTCTGATGATCTATGATCCTCCCACCTTTCTCTTTACCTTCTGGACATGATACAAGTTACTGCTCTCGGGAAGAAACCCATGTGCCTTTCCGGGATTGGAGCTGATGTTCCTAACCTAGGGGAGGCTCTGGTCCCTGAGATAATCAGTACAGTGTTGTAAGGAACTCATGTTACTTTGTCTTTGGATATGGTATTTCCATATCTAGAACTGCAGTTGGAAGAGAAAAAAACTTATTAATTTGCTGCTCCAAACCAGTGTGCAGATATCTGATAATTTTTTGAAAAATTAAAAAGGAAGAAATGGAACACCTCCTCACTGGGGATATTTAGAGCTGTTGCCCAGTCTCTGTGCCTAATAGATTGCCATGCTTTCCTCGTGGTCATAGCTTCTCTAGCACAGAGAAGCAACTCCCAGGGCCAACAAGTCACTTCTCCTAGAACGGAGATGGAGTTCTGGGAGGTTGCTTGGTTACCAGGAAAGCAGATGATCTGACATCTGCGTTGGGCTACGTGCCTGGTCCTTGTGTCCTCTTCACCAGTCACATGTGTGGTACCTCGTGGGGGTCAGGAAACTGCTCCAGCCCCTCATGGGGTTTGATGGGAAGCAATGACTTTGCAGTTGGAATTTGCTCAGATCTAACGCTGTACCTGGACTGATGTTGTGGCTAAAATCTTCTCTTGCTCTGAGACAGGGTTTGATGTCTCTGTTGGCTTCAGAAAATCAATGTCCATTTCCTGCTGCGAAAGTTTAGCTATCGTGTGTTGTTTATTTTTTGTTTCCAGAATGTTCCATCTGTAGTGGAGCCCTTTGGACACAGATTGGCCAATGTACGTGATGCAGAGAGTTAGCTCACGTGACCCTACGTCTATGTAGGCTTCTAGCTCCCCACATCCCTTTACGACCTGTGTCTAGAAGGAAAGCTGCAGGAGGCTGGTGGTAGTAGGGTCATTTGTTGGACTTCAGCCTCAGAGTAATTTCCTACAACATCGTTTGTTTTTGTTTTGCTTTGTTTTTGTTTGTTTGTTTTATTCAGCTGCGTTGGGTCTTAGTTGCGGCACGGGGGATTTTCATTGAGGCACGCGGGCTTCTCTCTGGTTGTGGTGTGCAGGCTCTAGAGCGCACAGCCTCAGTCGTTGCGGCGTGCAGGCTTAGTTGCCCTGCGGTATGTGGGATCTTAGTTCCCTGACCAGGGATCGAACCCACATCCCATGCATTGGGAGGTGGATTCTTTTTTTTTTTTGGGAGGTGGATTCTTAACCACTGGATCTCCAGGGAAGTCCCAAACAACTTTTAAATTTCACTTGCAGTGGAAGCCTTCCTTTGACCTCTGTCTCCTGTCAGATTACACTTTCATGGCGTGCTATGTCAAAATTATAATTAATTCCTTAACTGAGCAAAAATTAATCTAATGTTTGTCTTTTTCTTTAGTCCAGTGCCATCCAATAGAATTTTCTGTGATGTTGAGAATATTCTTTATCTGTGCTGTGCAGTACGTTTACCACTAGCCAGATATGGCCATCCAACGTGTGCCTTCTGCAACTGAGGGACTAAGTTTGTGATTTTACTTATTTTTAATTAATTTAAGTGTAAACAGCATCACGTGGTAGTAACAGCCTACCACGTTGGATGGAGCATCTCCAGGTCGTCGGCCCTCTGAATACAGGGGCCAGGTCTAAATTGTCCATTCTTGCACCCAGGCTGATAATAATCAGCTGTTATAGCTTAGTGTGGACATGGGTTGGTAAACTCCTTCTGTCCCAGATCCCTAAGCATCTTTCACACCCTGCAATTCCATATGCCTTATCCCCCCACATGGACCCTTGATCCAGAACTGAAGGGTTAATGACCCTCCTGCACCATCCTCCAGCATGCATCCATTCTAACTTGTTGGTGCCTGACTTATGCTGGTTGTTAAATAATATATAAGCTCTGACTATGTCCATTATGTCTACTGTAGTAACGGCCATAACAGACAATCAGTGCTTGTTGGATACAGTGATGGGTGAGCACGTGGAGAGATATGGGAGGATGGACAGATAAATGAATTCATCTCACCTTCTGAGGGAGCATTATGTAAGTGGGAGAAACAGAACTGACATTAGAACTGGGTCACCCTAATGGCTATTTTTTGTTCTCTACTTACCGCTCAATGTTCTTCTTCAAAGCTTCTACCTCTGCTTTGTCAACTGCTAGACCTAGAACAACTGGCTCCAGATCTGCCCCTGAATTCCAGTGCCATGTGCAGCACAGATGGCTGTCATTTCTGACTCCAAAAGCCCAACCCTACAATCAGACCAAACCCCACTCACTCACCCAAGGACACCATTCTCTCCCCAGGTACCCCAGTCCCAGGCTTCAGTCACCACTGACTTTGTCTTCTTCATCTGCCACCAAGAGAGGGATGAGTCTTTGATCTGGGCCCTCTAAAAGCCTCACTTCCACCCCCTCTGTTGGCATACCACTACACAAACTCCTTCTTTACATGGGTGTAAACTCTTCCTAAGTGGTCCTCATGTTACCTTCCCCTGGATTCCATCCTATATATTGAAGGACTAACATTCCTGAAGCATGAATATCATCTAGTTACTGTTTCAATAAGCTAGTCCCTACCTAACACTTTAGGGATCTCTCCGAGGATCTCTAAAGACCTTCTGTTCCAGTTGGGCAAGTTGATCTCTTGGCTTCTAAATGTGTTTATTTCCCAACTCCAAGCATTTGCTATCCTTGGTCTCTCACCTGTGCTCTTAGTATAGAGATGTCTATACTTCTGTACACATTTCTGTTAAGACCCTCCTGGTGAAGGAAATTTTCCCTGTGTGCTTGAGTTCCTTGATTCCCCTTTGTAGATAAAGAAAATATGAAGTCTCTTTTCTGTGTAGAAGGATGACCCCCATGATAATATTTTTAGAATCTGGAGCTCAGCGGAGCAGACAAGAGTAGAACAGTGCAAGGGTGAATAGGAAGAGAAAGAGCAATGATTTTCACCCAAGGAGGTGGAATTCTCTCGAGTTAGAGAACCCAACAGCTTGGCTGGAAATGGGAGAGGTCATGCATCATTTAGAATTCAAGAGGGAGGGGAAGCAAGAGCTGGAACAACATAAGAGCATTAATTTAATTGATGGCCAGGCCTAGGGTGGGTTTCATGCCAGTTGATTTGGAGTCCCATGGTCTAGAGGGCACAGAAAAAGATGCTTACTGACCTTCTCATCTGCTTTGTCATTTGACCAACCACCAGCTACCACCAGACACCCTTTTTCACACATTCCGTATGTGTCTCTTGTCTTTCTTAAGCTGCTGCAAAGCAGAGCTCTGATAAATTCTTCCTTCTCTCCCTATCTCCCCTCTGCCAGATTGGGAGTAGGAACTCAGCAATATTTTTGATTTAATGAGTGTATGCAAATGGGAGGCAATAGAGGAGAGTATAGGCAGAGAAACAGAAGAAGAAAAACATCTCCTTCTGCTCCCTTATTGTTGGAACAGGGGAAGGTAAGAAAGAATGAAAGTTATAAGGAAGATTTGTGTGATAGTAGGATTTCAGGACCATGGATAGAGAAGAGAGAAGGCTGAAGTGGCACCCGCGGCCTGCCTTGTGATTCTCCATCATTTCACCTAGTTTGAATCTGCCATGGCACTTATCATGACTCCAATTATCCGATTTATTACTTGTGTATCATCTTGTCTCCTCCATTGGGCCGGAGGATCTAGAAGGCATGGTGTGTGTCTGTCTCACTTACTGCTCTATCTCTAACACCTCCCAAATGAGAAGCACATATCTATTTTGAATGAAGGATTAATGCTGTGAAAGATGATCACCCTATTTGTACTTTTAACCATTCTGTCATCCGTAATCCCCCACAGTCCACCTCCACCCCACGTCCCAATCTAGACCAATCTTTGAAAAATCAAGAGAGCCAGGCTCGTGTCCTGGCATTATTAATTGGCTGTGTGATTTTTTTTTTTAAGACTTTTTTTTTTGACGTGGACCATTTTTAAAGTCTTTGTTGAATTTGTTACAATATTGCTTCTGCTTTATGTTTTGTTTTTTTGGCTGCGAGGTAAGTGGGATCTTAGCTCCCTGACCAGGGGTTGAACCTGCACCGCCTGCATTGGAAGGCGAAGTCTGGACCACCGGGGAAGTCCCCGACCCTGTGATTCTTAACAACGCATTTGACCAAATTTAAATTTCCTCATTAAAATAATACTGATATTAATAATAATGAATTGAACTCAAATAGTCTGTAACTAAGGCCTGTTCTAACTTGGAATTCAGTGAAGAAACAAGAAAGATAAAACTAGGCCACGGAAGAGAAGGCTAAAGGGGAGTGTCGTTATCTCAGCAAGACAGAGATTGATGAGTTATGACCAGCAGTGGTTCTTCCCTGCCCCCACCTGCGGGCAGAAATGAGCCCCTTGTCTCCTGGACAAGAAAATGCACCAGGTAGGTTTGAGACTAATGCAGTACTGATATTCTGCTTTCTCTTTACTGCCTTAATAGGTTGATATAATTTGGTCCACACTCACAGGTTGCATTAGAGAATTAGGGGAAATAGAAGCAGGTTTTGCCTGCAACCTCTTATACTGGCTTGAACACCTAAGAGGCAGAATCTTCGTATTCATCCTGATTATTCATCAGTTCCCAGCTGACTGACCCAAGGAAAACAGTGACTTGGGATTTCTGCTAAATCCCTTCACTTAAGCTGAAGATTAGATCTACTTGCTGTTTCTATTCAACATTGTAATGTGAGGTTTTTTTATGTAAGACATTGGTGAACCTGTAGTAATGGTTGGAAATTGCAAAGGACGAACAAAAAGTTTGGTAAAATGGCTGGTTAATAAATTATGGAAACAAGGAATTTGTTTTCTCCAAATGGAGGAGGCTACCGATTTCTTCAACTTTTGAGAAGCTCCAAAACAGAAAGATGAACTTTCTCCAAGTGCTGATAGCCAGAATATTTTTTTTAAACATGTGGCTAGTTTCTTTTGAATTCAGGTAATTATACCCACAAATGAGGATTCTTGCCTCAGAAAGTACCAATCCCAACTCTGGCCTGGCATACAGTCAGCACTAAATAAATGGCAACAGTGATTACCATTTGATGCACTTGCAGGGTGCTTGCTCCCCCAGAAGTGACCATTGACACTGCACAGGGCTGGGCTCTCCCGACCAATAAACCATAAACCTCCGTCTGCAGAATCAATGCCCATTTACAGCTGCTAAAGCATTAATAGCAGAAGCGTCCCTGGCCATGACCTACCTGAGTCATTACACACTAATCATCGGAGGCAATTTCAAGCAGATTGACTAGTGATCGGTGGCCTCCCCAGTGCCCAGGCAGGAGGACACATGGCTGCCTTCACAGCGCCTGAGCAGATGGCCGAGAGCGTTGATCGCTCACCACAGCCGGTGCGGCTCTGGCTCCAGGAAGGGGAATCTCCATGGCTTGCATGCAAAGCTGGGCTCTCTCACCCAGGGGCTCTGTTCCAAGTGCCCGCCTTCCGTTTCAGGACAGAATCCAAGCTCTCCCTGACCTTCTTTGTGCCCATTTGAAACTTATCACCCAAATAACTCTCTAAAGATGGCGAGGAAACAAGGTTTACCTGCCCCTCAATCTTTCTTATCTGCACCACTGCCACGAGCCACAGCAGTGAATTCCTTCCCCACTTTTCTGTGTCATGCCTGTCCAGATACGTAGTCCAGTGCCATGGCCATCATGGGCTTGTGAATTGGTGTTATGATATCTTCATTTAAGTTTTAGCTTGAGCATTTGTTTCCATGTTGCTCTATCACTTCCTACAATCGTAATTTTGAGGGTTACGCGATATATCAGCAGGATGACGCTTTATTATGGAATATCTGGAGGTTTCCGTTCTTTAACAACATTATTGCCAGAGTTAATTACTTAGGATCTATAGAGTTTTCTTCCTTAGGATAACTTCCTGGGGATGTACCCCTGAGGGGAATTACACAGTCAAAGGATAAGAGCATCTTTATGACTTTGGGTGCATATGGCTAAGTTTTGTTTTTTTTTTTTTTTTCCGTAAATGGATGGTGTTAATTTACAACCAGCTCATTGTATTTTGGGCTTTCTACTCTTAGCTGCCTATGTTTTATTAGCCCATAAAGAGGATTCAGATTATATTTAAGAGGAGCTAGGCAGTGGAGTTGGAAATGTGAGTTAGATCAAATCTTTACCTTCAAGGAGCTCACAGAGTAGAGGGAGAAGCCAGATTAGGAAATAACCCACTAGTCTCTGACACGGCAATGCCCCAAGGAAAATGGAGCTTAGGAATCCGTGGATTCTGGCACAAGACATTATTTCTGAGACTAGCGTAATTCAAGAACTTCTCCCTTTGAGTAATCTGAGATGAATGTCGTGTTATTTCTTGACAAGGGTTTAGAGATTCTGGAAATCAGGAGTCTGATGGTTCTCTAGTCCCATGTATCCTTGTTATATCCATAAATTCATTCATGAGAACTCTGTTACATGCACTGTGTTCTCAGTCTAATTTTATGGGCCATCCACTCCAGTACTCTCTGAAAATTCTCTGGGTAGGAGTTCATAAAAGTTGTGCATTGCTAGGCCAAATGCCTTTTGGCTGTGTGTGCCTTGTAGACCCAGTGGGTTACATCCAGTAATCTAAGTTCATTTCGATTCAAGTAAGGGAAGCAGCAGTCATGGTGGAAAAAGCACAGGTTTTAAGACAAATAAATGGGGATTCAAATCTTGGCTCTCTAATTATCAGTTATGCAAATTTGGGAAAAGTTACATAATCTTTGTCACCCCAGTGTCCTCTTCAATAACGGGGACAACAATAGTAACCCATCGGTTTCTTGAGAAGATTAAATAAAAATTCCTCTTGCCGGGGAGAGGGTGTCTGCTTGGGAAAAACCTTTGGGCTGGGGAGTGGGATGCTGAGAGCAGAATCCTGGCAGCCATCAGTTCAGCAAAAGATAGTAGCAAAAACACTGCTCTGTTTTAGTTGGGGGAGACCTGGTTGTGGTCTGATGGGCAAGAAGCTGGGAGGAGAACTGAGGCACAGGATCCAACCAGAAAGTGTGCGGTGAAGGTCCCCGAGGAAATCAGTGGCTCTTACAAAAGTTCAGTTTGAAGTCGTCTGCTTTGTCATAATCCAATCGTCCACTCTGTCTGCCCTGTTCCCGTGACTCCAAAGAGTAAAGCTAACCTCTCCCTTCATACACTTATATTTAAAATGTTTTTGAGAGCGAGATTTTTGTGGACGTTTCATGAAGTGCTGAGTTCCTGCCTGGGTCCTTGCCGAGGAAGACAGGTGTTGTCCTCAATCATTTTGAAGGTAACAGCTAAGGTGTAGGACATTTGCTTACATGCCAGGCCTTGGGCTAAGTGTTGTGTGTGCATCACCTCGTTTCATCCTCGTGAGGACCTGTGAGATGGGTTCTGCTAACTTCTGCGGTTTCACAGATGAGGAAACCGACCCTTGAAGAGGTTGCATGGGTTGCTGGTACTCAGATGACCTTCAAGTGGTGGGCTTGGGTTGGACTCCAGCCATCTTGAGTCTGGAGTCCACACTTCTTTTTTTTTTTTAAGGCTTTATTGAATTTGTTACAATATTGCTTTTTTAAAATGATTTTTTATTTTTTTTTTGGCCGTGAGGCATGTGGGATTTTAGGTCCCCGACCGGGGATCAAACCCACACACCCTGCATTGGAAGGTGAAGTCCTAACCACGGGACCACCAGGGAAGTCCCTGGAGCCCACACTCTTGGCCACTGCACTAAGTTCTTTTGATGTGCAGGACCCGGGGTCAAAATTGCCAGTGGGGCTGTGCATTTCATCCAAGAAATAGTGACAAGGACTTTTGGCTTCCACAGGGATTGGAGGCTTGTGGTGCCTGAAGATCTCAGGTAATGTTTAGGTTGCTTTTATAATTCTATAAAGCAGGTGACCTTGATGACCGGTATGATTAACGATAAACTTCTATGGAGCTTTCCTTCCTCTTCCTCTTTCTCTCCATGCAAAGAAAGAATGAGAAGCATCAAATATACTACACTGTGAATATAGAAACTGAAGCGTTCTCTGTGGTTACCAGGGACTCTGCATTAAACAGAGGCTCTTGTGAGTCAAGGAAAAGTAGAGCCACCAAGAGCCACAAGCCTGAGTCCTTCTGATGCTCAACATGCCTGTGGACTCAAAGTGGTTCGACTCTCCCATCAGAGTTTTCACTGGGTTGCAACTGAAGTTCTATTCTGAGAAAAAAAAAACAGAAAACAAAGGTGGAGGACTAACAAGCAAGGAACTGAATTGTGCCTTTGAGATTTTATATGTAGTACATATATAAAATATACATATATATTTTTAATACCATGAATATTCATATGTGTTCATAAATATTTTAAAACAGAATTATGGGGATGGGGAAGTAAAGAAGGATTACATCTATTTCAGTCTAAAGTTAAAAAAAAAAAAAAAAGACCTTGTTATTCAGAGCACCTGGTCCTACCTCCGCATGGTGGCGGCTGACACAGGTTACAAGCTCCTTTCTTAAGGCTGACTCTGCAAATGTGATTTTGAAGAGCCAGGAGGTGCCACATGTGCACAGAGCTCCCGAGAAGGCTTGTGCATCTTAGCATTCTCCTCAGCGGCCCTCATGGTGCTGAGCTCAGAGTTGCTGACGGTACGTGTCGAGCCCTCTGTTCCCCTTGTGAGAGCTCTGATCAGGGATGTGGTCAAAGGAGAGGCATCAGAACTGGTGTCCCACTGTCTCATGGGAGATCCTTGTCCTCGTCTCATCCCTACAGGAATGGCCATCTCACTGTATTAAGCAGGTGGCTGGAGCCGTGCTTTCATGCACTTCGACAGATACACGTTGAATCCTCTTCTATGCCACGCATGGTGCTAGCTGCCGGGGACGTAGTGATAAACAGGACAAGCAAGTTTCCCAGACCCCTGGGGCTTATAGGCTCCAGAGGAAACAAATATAGACAAACAGCCATACAAATAAATGTATAAGTATAAATTGTAGTATCTACTGTGAGATAAACACACAGCATGTTTTAAGAGTCCGTACAGAGTATGGTAACTTAATTTGAGTGATCAAGGAATTGATATTTAAGTTGAAACATTCTAGGGAAAAGTCTCTGGGGGTAGGGCAAGACAGTGGGGGCCTTTGAAGAACTAAAAGAAGGTGTGGTTGGAATGAAGTGCTAGCAAAGGGGCATTTGGTGGTGTTGAAAGAGGGGACAGGGAGAGAGATCCATCAAAGTACAGATTTCAGATTTTATTCTCAATGCTGGGGGCAGTCATTAAAGGATCTGGAAAAGTAAGGAACGTGATTATACTTGTGTTTTTAACAATATTGCTCTGGCTACCGTATTGAAGATGGCCTGGACAGAGGCAAAGTGGAAGCAAGGACAACAGTTAAGAGGTGTGTTGAAAAAGTCTAGGAGAGAGGAATGACCTTGGCTTGTCATGGGGTTGTAACTGTGGGGATGGAGAAAAGTTCAAGGATCCTATCCACCTGTCTAGCTATCTATTTGCCCGTCAGTCTGTGTATTTATGGAACCATCCATCCATCCATCCACCATCATCATCCTCTATTCCACGTTGCACAAAATGCGTTTGCTCAATTCTTCCGTGCATCAGTTAGCAGCACCACTATATTCTAAGTCGTGCAGAAATCAAAAAGCTGGTTTCTGTTTTGTTTTGTTTTTGTTTTTTGATTTTCTGTTTTGCCCCAGGAATGGGTAAATAGTTTCTTCTTCCCCGCTTGGAGGCAGTCCTGCTGGCTCCTCCATTTCCCTTTGCCGCTGTCACAGGTTGTACCTCGGATGACACCATTTGCTTTACATAAGTTCCTCATGCATTGAAGGCTGACCTTCTTAATCGTTCTGTCACCTGTGTTACAACAGGCTGCTGAAAAGATACAAGTGATGCCTGCAGGAGATAGGGCTGTCGCAGCAGTTTGTGTAACACCAATGGAATGTGAGGTAGCAGGGAAATCATTAGTTTAGTTAGATGTAAATGGAAGAAAAATGAAGACGCTACTAACATGTGGATTCCTGGGAGGAGGGGCGGCCAGCTTCATTGCAGATTTGAGGAAGAATAATTGAATCAATAGCTATGAAAATGAAAGCAGCATTAAGAGACTTTTATGGCAACATATAAGGCAGGAAGAGCTAAGTTCAATCAACTTGCATTTACTGAGTGCTTATTATGTACCTGTCACGGTGTGAGACATTTTAGCCAGACAAAGGGGAAAATAGTTGCAGAACATAAATAAGTCTTTACACTCCTTGGGGAGTCAAGATTTCCGAAGATGGGGATGCTTCAAGCATGTATTAGAAAGGTCGAGTAGCAATTATAAGCTACGTTAATAGACAGCATTGTTAGAGATAGCTTTGCAACTATGACTAATTTACTTAAGCTCTCTGAACATCAAGTCTCTCCTTTATAAAATGTTCATATGACAACGTGGAGTGCCATAACATATATACATACACACACAGACACACACACATACACACACACACACACACACACACACACACACACACACGCTGGTTAGGGCTCCTCAGGACTGCACTCAGGTACTGGACTAGGAAGGCAGGTGAAGAAGATGCCCTTCACTAGCCATTTGGTTTTTCAGAATCTGCTATTTTAGTGAATTATTTAAAATATTCCATCTTTTTAGAGAAGAGTAAGTCAGCGTAAACCGTGACATGGACTAGAAGAGTTAAATAGGTGTTGAAAAACATAAAAATAAGGTTTTTCTGAGGATGCCCATTTCTTTCTATGAAAGTTATGGCGTGTATACAAGTCAGTATATTAGCTGGACTTTTCCAAAGCCTGGGCCATTCTAGTAGATCTTAGTAGTTAGGTGAAAACATGCTAAAGTATTCATTGTATTCCATCACTGACTCCATTGCCACACACTGAGGTTCTCAAGGTCCTAACGTGTCTTTCCTGTGGTGTGTTCTTGCATGTTGTTTAAAGCTGTTTTTTTCTGTATCTGACACTTCTCTTTTTTAGTCCTAAGACTTCTGCATTTCTAGTCTGCTTTTTTATCCAGTTCCTCTTAAAAAAAGTCTCTCTTTATCATCCTAACTTCTCTTTTGTCTCAGTCATTTCTGTCATTTGTCTAATTTTTCATTAGCTTTTCATTCTTGATTTTTTTCATAATTCTCTCTGTAGAATGGGTCCAGTCATTTCTACACACCTAAAAACTCTTACAATTTTAATTTAAAAATACAGGTATTTTCTTGCATGTCTTAAAAATAAGACAACAGACAGCCCTAAATGGAGTCACTTAGCTAAGCTTCGGCTCTCCTGGAAATGGAACCTTAAACAAGTCGGTCAGAAATTGCCTGATCGACACTCGTTAAGTCATCTGACTGATAGAACCCCATCCCCTAAAGGAAGGTAACTTTGCAATAAACAGTCCCCTTTTTTGCCTAGTATAGCTGCCTTGTTTCTGCTCCCTCTGCCTATAAAAGTCTTTCATTTTGTACAGCTCCTCGGAGCTCCTTTCTGTCTGCTATATTGGATGCTGCCCAATTCATGAATTGTTGGATGAAGCCAATAAGATCTTGAAGGTTTATTCCGTTGAATTTTTAAAATAGTTTCATTAAGTGTAAAATAGGTGACACATATTTAAACGTATAATCGCATAGGCATTATAACTTGGTTTCTAAAGTATATTTTATAAATGCATGCTTAGAAACTTGGAGTGTTTTTCTTAAAACAAACAAACAAACAGGGCTTCCCTGGTGGCACAGTGGTTGAGAGTCCGCCTGCCGATGCGGGGGGCACGGGTTCGTGCCCCGGTCGGGGAAGATCCCACATGCCGCGGAGCGGCTAGGCCCGTGAGCCATGGCCGCTGAGCCTGCGCGTCCGGAGCCTGTGCTCTGCAACGGGAGAGGCCACAACAGTGAGAGGCCCGCGTACCGCAAAAAAACAAACAAACAACAACAAAAAAACCCCTACATATCACCTATCAGTTTCATTATTTATCAATTAGGATTTTTTCACATCTCTAGATGATTTTCTACTTCCTCATTTGTTGGAGAAATAAAAGAACACCACCTTGTGCTAATCCTCAGAAAGGCATAACTACTTAATAACCTGAAGGCTAAAGAACAACGTAAGTGAATTAAAATTACTCTATTTTTAGAATGGTGGAGTAGGAAATGGAATGGTTGGACTCAGAAGGATTTTTCTAGAGGTAGATTTTAACAGTTGAATAGATTTGCCTTGATTAAAGAAGGCAATAAGAACTTGGAGAGGAAATGCAAGTATTACTTTAGGGTTATTGAGAAATACTGGCTAGGGGTGCTGAGGAAGATAAGAACAATTTGTCAGCCACTTGAGAGAAGTAGTTTTATTAAAAGTCAACCGAATGTTTCAGAGTGGTCATTATATAGTGAGAAAAGGTTCAAGATCCCATGGATTTAGGCACTTTCAAATCTGAGTATCTGGATTGAGTCATAGGGAGTTTTGCGTCTAGGCTTAGTGAAATCAAACTTTAGACAGAGGGCAGGCAAATTGATTTCTTCTTGCTTGCCAGTTCTGATTAGGGAAGGCACCCTGTAGTTTTGTTGAGAAGAATGCATCTGAGCTCAGCAGGAAAGTGCTGTGATTGATTAGCAATGTCTTCCAGGGGTACAGGAAGGGGGAGTGGTAGCACGTGTGCCAAGTATTATCATTCTACCCTAGACAGGAGAACATTTTCCCTTGTGGTCAGAGAGGGGAGCTGTTTGCTTCTGGAGACTGTATCTACTTGATTTGGTGAGTAAATATTAAGATGATTTCATTTCATATTACTGTCAAGCAAAAGGGAGCAATGTCATCCTAGAGCCTCGTGAGGAATGTTACAGTTCCGTTGGCGATACCTGTTAGGATTTCTAACCAAGTTCCTTTTCAACACAATGGTTTAATTGCAAGGAAAGTTGTTTAGGGAATACCATTTGATGGGGTTTAATCAATTTATGCTATTGGATTCTGTTGCAGGTTATACTGTTCAACACACAGGGCGGACTGGGAGACTTGGTTCCATTAATTTCAGGGAAAGGCAATTTAGAATGGAATATGATGGCTTTGAAGCTGATGTTCTCATTTTTGAATTTGTATGGGTCCCAGGTGGAAGGCCTTGGCACTGTGTGCTGCTGTATCCTTCCTGAATCTCTCTAAGCAGATGCTTTATCAGAGAACAGAGCCAGCAAAGGAAGTTGTAGAGATGTGCTGTTGGTAGATGCGTCTAGGGAGACGTTTTCTTAACCACCCCTATTAATTATAATAAAAATGGAGTGAACTTGAAAATTTAAAAATAAATAAAAGTGGAAAATACGTCATAAAAACATGTAAACTGCCTTGTGATATTTTACATCTCTATCATTACTCTGTGCGCATCACCTGGTTTCCCAGGTGCGTAATAAGCATCAGTGGTGGGTGAGGAAAGCAGGGAGCCAGGGGAGGAGAGCTGATGGACGGTAGAATCAAGCTGCCGTCTTTGAAACCAGCCTCCGATGGTTGGAAGCTTCTCGTCCTCTCTGAGCTTTGCTTTTCTCATTTGGAAAATGGATCAACAAATCAGAAGGCTCCGTGACTGTTACGGCTCCTTAGTTCCGTTTGCCAGTGAGGAATACTGGCTCAGAGAAGTCAAGACCCACAGGTAGAAAGTGCTAGAGCTGGCTTTGTCCTTCGGAGCTCCTGAAGAGACAGTACATCGTGGAGTGCTGTAGAGAGGACTGGATTTAAAACCCGCAGATGGGCAGAATTTTGAGTCTAAAACTGTTGCTCCGGCTCCAGCCTCAGCACGCAATACCTGTGAGATCTTTGCCAATTCCCAACTTCCCTCGGCCTCAGTCTCCTCATCTATGAAAGCCATAAGGGTTTCGAAAGAGCTGGTGTGAGAATCAGATGATACAGTAGATGTGACAACAGTTTTCATAGCAGAACGCACCATGCAGAGGGAAGGTAGCAATGTATAAGCAAGACCAGATGCGTAGCTGCAGCAGAAGGTCAAAGAGGACGTAGAAGATCCTTTAGCCCATTAGTGCAAGTGATCTAGAACAAACATTTCAAGGCTGCTTGGAGCCCAGCCAGTGTTATATCATATCCGATAAATATCAGATTCAATAAATACCATTTATTGAAAGTCTACTACGTGCAAATCACTGTTCCCATTTTCTTTTGTGATTAAGGGCAGCTTCTAACATAATCCCTATCTTAAAGGAACTTAAAATTGCATTGAGAAAAGCATTTTTCAATCTGACCCATTTTTTGAAACTTAAAAGCTTAGAGCACTTCTTATTACTCAACAGTTTCTTTCCGTGGGGGCTATTCTAGAAATGCTTTATATTTATCTATATAATGAACTTGCACGTTTCTTAAGAAATGTACGCTCAGCCACGTTGATCCCCCTTACCCTCACTCCCAAAAATACCCAAAAAGGATGTCCCTATGATGTCTAATGGTCTTCTTAGTGATGCATTTAGAGTCAAAGATGGTGATCAGCCAAGTCTTGTCTGTATCCTGCTTTCCTGACAGGGATAGTTTCTGAGAAGGGAATCTGGGGTGAGAGAGATGAATCACTGCCATTTTTGTGAAAAGCCAAGGTTGTACCAGGGCGACCCAACCTGAAGCAAACCTAAAATATAAGCAAATGATAGAATGAGGATACAAATATGTGCTGTGGGCTGAGAGAGTCAGGATCATAGAGAAGTTGACGTGTACGGATGGATGAAAACAGGTGATTCGGAAGTAAGTCTCTGAGCAGAGTGTATAGCGGATACCAGTCTCCTCCATGCAGCCCGGCAGAGGCAGGCACGCAGGCTAAAAGGACACATGCTGTAAGGCAGCCAGTACCACTTAGTTTTTCCATTTCCTCTCTAATTAATAAATGTCTTAGAAAGGATTAAATAAATATTTGGCATCATGCATCTTTACAAGACCATCTCTGTGAAAGATGTTTTAAAGTAGCACTAGCAGAGACCATCATAGAAAAAGGGTCCTGCATTAAGAGGAAATCTTCTCCTTTTGAATACCCCTACAAAGACATCTTTATATCTTCCTGGTGGGCCAACACCCTTTGGGTACGAGCTAGTGCTTATAAGGAAGGCAGAATGCTCTTATCTCAATCCCAATTCAGGCCAACTCACTAAGTGGGTCAGAAAACAAGATCTTTATTCTCACATTTTGTTTTTATTCTATATGAGGGATGGGCAATACTAGACATTTTTATTCAGGAGGTCTCTATTCCACATATCAGATACCTTTAAGTAAGATTATCTAGCAGTGACAATAGCAAGATTTTTTCTTTTGCCATTAAATATAATATTTTATGAACATTTTATTATCTCCACCCTCTTCCTTGAATGCCTTCCCACTTCAATCCATAAACATATACATGCATCTTTGCCCCATAATTATAAGCTTTTAAAGGGACTTTATCAAGATTACCTATCATGTATACCATATTGCTCCTTTGATAGCTTTCCATGCTTTAAAGTTTATTAAGGTGCTGTCCATGGCAATCCCTGAAGCTACTTACTAGAAAACCAGTTTGCAGATTCTAAAACAAAAACTCCAGGGGTGTGGCTGAGCAGGAATCTGAATTTTGAATAGGCACATAACATGATTTTTATTAACATTAACATTTGAAAACCACAGCCTTATACAGATAAAGCCAAGACTAGTTCTCATACAATTCGGACATTGGAACCAAAAAAAAAAAAAAAAAAAGTAAAACTTGGTAGCTGGTTGAAACTTAAGTTTTTGCTTTTTTAAAAAAAGGAGTACTTCAAAGGTTAGAAATCCCCAGTAGAGAATACCTGGCCACATAATTCTGAATTTATTCCTCTTTTAAGATACAAAAAAGCACCCAAGAGACCTGAAAAAATTCATTCTTCTCCAAAAAACCAACTTTTCATAGATGGTACCATTATCATAATTTATGTTCTTTTTTTTTGCGGTACGCGGGCCTCTCACTGTTGTGGCCTCTCCCGTTGCGGAGCACAGGCTCCGGACGCGCAGGCTCAGTGGCCGTGGCTCACGGGCCCAGCCGCTCCGCGGCATGTGGGGTCCTCCCAGTCCGGGGCACGAACCCGTGTCCCCCGCATCGGCAGGCGGACTCTCAACCACTGCGCCACCAGGGAAGCCCTATGTTCATTTTTGAGAGCACAAAATATTTCAAACGCTATAGAAATTTATCCAAAGGCATTTAACATTTGCTTTTGAGGCAGGTACACAATAAAGATTTGTTTCATTGAATGATTGAGTCAAGAACCCATTCTCATCACACAGGAGAAGGAAGCAAGATTAGCTGGGAAGGATGGTATGTGGGGACATAGCCCTTAAGGGACTGGCATAATCACAGAATTGGGTAACACTCAGGATGTAGTCACTGGGTGCAGACTTAGATGATCAGATAGAAGTGTAAGAGTGGAAGGGAATAGACTAGAAACGTGTGTGCCTGCAGTAAAAGGTGATGAAAAGTGAAATCCATTTATTCATTAATATTCTATCGAGTATCTACTATATGCCAGGCCCTGTGCTGCTGAGGAAGGCCGACTTGATAAGGTGACCAGATGTCCCAGATTTCCCAGAATTGAGGGATTTCCTGAGAGGTGGGACTTTTACACTAAAACCAGGGAAGTGTCATGAAAAGCAGGATGAGTCCGGCACTCTGGACTTGAAGAAGTGCTACCAAGTACGATGGATGTTATGGGTGCTAAGGGATCATGAAACAGGGGTATCTGAATCCTCAATGAGGAGTCAGGAAGGATAGGGGTTGTGGGAAAGTCAGGCATCACTCACCCATAACTAAATTATGAGCAGAAGCGGGCTGGAAAAGACGGGGAGGGGAGGCCAAGGGGGGGAGGTCACAACATCTTTGGGGGACACGTGACAGCACGAGCATGAGAAAACCAAGAAGAAGAGAGACAAGGGGTGAACCGAAAGGGGTACAAAATGAAGGTGCAGAGCCGGGCAACGTCCAGCCTCTGTAGGGCCTTAGACGGCAGGTATTAACTTCTCACTGCTGATGTAACAAATTATCCGAACCTAGTGGCTTAAAACAACACAAACTTACTATCTTCCAGTTCTGGAGGTCAGAAGTCTGGGCTAAAATCAAGGTGTCAGTAGGGCTGTGTTCCTTTTGGGGGCTGTGGGGGAGAATCTGTGGTTTCGTCTTTTCCCAGCTGCTGGAGGTGGAGGCTGCCTGTATTCCTTGGCTTCCTGGCCCTTTTCCATTTTCAGAGCCAGCAATGGAGGGCTGCGTCTCTCTCACATCAAATCGCTCTGACACTGACTCCTTCTGCCTCTCTCTTCTACTCTTAAGGTTTCTTGTGATTACACTAAACCCACCTAGATAATCCAGAATAAGCTTTTCATCTTAAAGTCAGCTGATTAGCAACCTTAATTCCGTCTGCAACCTGGATCCCCTTTGCCATGAGAAACATTGGGAATTAGGATATGGACAGCTTTTGGGGAGGGGAGAACATTATTCTCCCCACCATGGGGCATATTAAGGATTTGGTGCTAGATTTGAAGACGATTTTGATTCGGGAAATGATCAAAGCCTTTCTTGATGGTAGAGTGATGGTGGTGGCCTATTTGCATTTTAAAGGATCACCCTGCTGCAGTGTGGGAATATAGAGCAAGCCTGTGTAGAGGACACCTGTTGGGAAGCTGTTGCAGGACTGCTGGTGAGAGGTGGTGATGGTCTGTACCAGCACTAGCATGGTGGAGATGGACAAATATAAATAAACCACAGCCGTATCCCACAGGGAGCAATAACATAAATTAGAGATAGATTAAGGACAGGAGAAAATGAGGAGTCCCATTCTTTTCCGTGTGTGTGTGTGTGTGTGTGTGTGTGTGTGTGTGCGTGCGTGTGAGAGAGAGAGCGCGCACGCGCACGTGTTTTAATGAAGAAGACTATTCCCTTTATAAGGGGCCAATTTGAGACCTTGCTGTGGAGGAGATAATGCATTCAGGTTGTCTTTGCTGAGAGCATCAAATAGACGTCCATTTGGGGTTAGGTTTACACATCTCGGTTTCAGAATGCACATTCCCATCTATTTCCTCCAAATATAACATTTATCCCCCCAAATGCTTTTGAGAGACGTGTTTGGTATTTGATAAATCTCTCCTTTGCATATCTTCAAGTTTAGAGATAGGAACCTTATCAGAGCCGTTTCTGTTCGGTGCTACTCATGGACGAGTCTATGCTAATCACCTTGACATTTTGTTTTCATCAGGTGTGAGAGGAACGCTTTATCCTGAATTGATGGGGACACTTGTTTCTAATGAGAAATCTGATGAAATCAGGTGCTTTGAATACAGAACATCTGCAAACTTTTGTAGCTGTAGAATTCTGAAGTTTGTCTCTTCCCTTTAGGAGAAGACCAGGGTTAGTTTCAAGGCAAAACTACATGGGATAGTGATGTAGTTTTTCTATCTGATAAGGATTTTACTTTAAAACCCATCAGACAGGAGAAGTGACATTTTCCAGTGGGAAGATGGGAAAATGAGTCTTGATCTGTCTCGAGGTCTGATACCTCTGTTTTGTTTTTTTTTTTTCCACAAAAGATCATCTCTTCAGAAATTCTGGGAGGAAAAGAAGGCTTTTCATTCTTATTCTCATTTCCTGACATTCTTACTCTAAAAGTCATTATTAATGGAGAAAACTCTGCCTATTAGGTAATCTGTGTCTTCCCCTAGCCTGGTGGTATTTCATTATCATTTAAATATGCCACCCACTGCTCCTTCTAAAACCTTTTGAATGGAGGGTCATTAATAGATTTTTTCCCCCCTAAATTATGCTCAGCAGTTGTTAAAGCAAGATGGTCTCCAGTGAAGCTCTTTCCACATTGAAAACCTGAAGTGGGGATTGAGAAAATTATCCGGATAATTCAGCCTCCTATTATCTCTCTTGAAATGGAACATATTTCTCATCCTCTTTCTTTCCTCTCTTCTTTCATCCCTTACGGGTTATCCTTGCCAGAGAAAGGCACTCATGTTTCCATGCTGCCTATAGAATGTAGCAGGTTTTTTAAAACAATGTTTTTTGAAGCGTTAGCTATCTTTTTAAAGGCATGTCAAACTTGAAATGATCCATTTTAAAGCAGGCCTCGTCTTGTAATTTGGACCAGCCTTCTTTCTCGGCCATTTCAGGGGATTGATTCTCTGTTTCCATCATCAGATTCCCTCTGGACTGAGGATGACTGCAAACCTGGACTTTGTCTTTATTCTTAAGAATCACAACCACCCTGAGAATTAAAGATGCTTCTTTTCATGGAAATTGCTGAAGGTTTTCAGGGAGTCTCTTGCCATTACAAATGTCAGATGAGCACACTCTAATTTTTCTTTCTTTCTTTCTTTCTTATTGAACTATAGTTGGTTTACAATGTTGTGCCCATCTCTGCTGTATAGCGAAGTGACTCAGTTCTACGCATATGGACATTCTTTCTTTCATATTCTTTTCCACTATGCTTTATCATAGGATACTGAATACAGTTCCCTGTGCTCTACGGCAGGACCTTGTTGTTGATCCATCCTATGTATAACAGTTTGCATCTGCTAATCCCAATCTCCCACTCCATCCCTCCCCGCCCTCCCCCTTGACACCCACAAGTCTGTTCTCTCTGTCTGTGAATCTGTTCTCTCTGTCTGTGAGTCTGTTCTCTCTGTCTGTGAGTCTGTTTCTGTTTTGTAGATAGGTTCATCTGGAGCACACTCTTAATTTCATCTTAGCAGAGGAACCTCTTCTGGGCACCCATGACTGCTTTGAATGGAAGTGGTCAGTCATTCTTGAACTCCATTTCCCATACCCAGTACCAGGGAGTGGTGACACAGGATATGGAAACTGTCACTGGAGGACCTACTTCTAGGGCAGGCATGTCCCTGTCTTAAGCAATTTTTCTGAGCCTCAGGTTTTCATCTGTAAAATGGGAACAACAAATGCCAACATTTAAGCTGTTGTAAAGATAAAATGTGACGAAAAAAATGAAGAAACTATAAACACGTGACACATTCATCTGTTTGCCTTCCCCTCTTGAGTAGACCCAGACGAGCATTTTCTGTCGTCCTCTTTCCCAACGAGGTGGCAGACATAATCCTAGGAGTTGTCACCTACAAATTGGCACTTGCCACCTACCTCTACAAGGATCAAATTATGAGCCTCTGCAGCTGCTGACCTTCAACACGCCCTGAAAGGAGTTCAGGGTGGAGATCAGGAAGGAAGCACTCTGTGCTCTGGGAAAAACTGGCAGAGCAGGTCTTCAGATAGATATTTTCAGGCGAAGATTTTATGAGCCCAATTCTTGCATCTCCTGGAATCTAGAAAAGCACTAAAATCCTTCACGGTGATGTCTGCTCCTCGTGACCAGCAGTAACCTTCCTGAGACCAGCAGCAACCTTCTGCAAAAACTATGTGCTTGATTGCATGCACTCCCCCTTCACCAAAATCATATATATACTGACCTTCCTCCCCTAGCTCTTTGGAGCAGTTTCTCAGGGCTATCTGAGATGCTGTCTCCTGGGCTATAGTCTTCATTTTGCCCCAAATAAAACTTAACTCACAACTCTCACGTCGTGCAGGTTTTTTCAGTCAACAGAGTGAGGACATACTGGGGAACAAAACAAAACAAAACATGAGTCCCTACCCTCATGGAGTTCACACTCCAGGAGAGGAATCAGAATATAACAAATAAGCAAGTGAATATTTATTAAAATGCCAAATAGTGATGAGTGCTCTGAAGAATGGGAAATCAGGGTGAGAGGATGGAAGTATCTAGAAGGCATTATTTTAGACAGTATCTGTTAGTGCAAGTTCGTGTGCCCTACGCACAGTGAGGCCAAACACACCAAAACATCGGAGTTTGGAGCAGAGAAAGGTTTATTGCAGGGCCACGCAAGGAGACGGGTGGCTCGTGCCCTAAAAAGCCCTGAGCTCCCCGAAGGGTTTCGGCAAAGCATTTTTAAAAGCCAGGTGAGGGAGGGGGTCCCCGCAGGCTATGTGATCAGCACCTGCACGGTTTTCTGAGTGGCTGATGGCGAGCTAACAGGGTGGTGTCACCGGGGTTCACATTATCAGTCCTTAGGCTCCAGGAGGCCTGGGGGCTGTGTGCTCCTGGTCATCAAGTAGTGAACATCTTCCATTTGGTGGGGGGGTGGGGGTGGGGTCACATCTGTAAGACAGCTCAGGAAATGTGCATCAAATACTGTTAGCTGGGTACTTCAGAGGATACGGGGGAAGGCTGTCCCAGGAAGGCCCCATAGCGTCCTGCTCGGTTACATATCTAGAGTGTGTCAGGGAGGGCCTCTTTGAGGACATGGCATTTGAGAAGAGAGCTGAAATAACTCCATAACCGAGGCTCATCTTGAGATTGTTGATATTAATCACGTCAAATGCTGACTCTTCCCAGGCATCACCAGAACAACCTCTCGATAAGATGAAGCTAGGTTTACTGCTTAGTGAATTAAGGAAGAGTATAAGCTACTTCAACAGAGTGTTAGTTGGAGATGGGCAAAGTCACAATATTTATTGAGATTTAGAAGTGTGTTGAAGATGGGTCTTTCCATGCAGGGACTTGCTTAGGAGAGAGTGAGGATTATGATATAATAGTTTAGGATTGGTGGACAAAACAAGGCAAGGATACTGGGATGAGGAGTTCTGAGTGTCTTGGGGTGGAAAAGGATGTTCGATACTTACTGTTGAAAAGCTGATGGGTCTTTCAAAAAGTTCCTGAAATGAGCCATAACGTTATTTGGACTTCTTACTTCCTAGGCAAGAGTTTCCTGGAGTGGTAAGGTTATACGATGAAGGTAGTTAAATAATAAAGTTACAACAATGTAGGGAACAGTAGATGGCTCTGATTCTCAACAATCATCATCATCGTTATCTGTTAGTGTTTATTGAAGGCTTACTATATCCTGAGTACTATGCTTGGTACTAAAGGTACAGCTATGAACAAATAGGCATGCTTCTTCCTTCTATCCATGAAAATAGAGGCAACTGTCCATGGAAATAGACGCGAAACAAATACTCATGTGAATAATTAATTACAAATATGACTTGTAGATGCTGTGACGGAAGAATGTTACTTGCTAGGACATTGAAGTGTAAATCAGGGGGTCCTGAAATGGTCTGGGGTGCCTGGTAAAATGCTTCTTGCATAGATGCTGGCTGGGTAAAGGAGGCAAGGAGAGGGTGGGTGAAGGAGACTGAAGTTTATCTTAAGAGCAGGGAGAAACAAAATGTCCCTGTATGTCAGTAAATATTATATCCCTGTGTTCACACACACGTTGGCACTAATACGATTCTAAGATATATTCACAGAGTACACAGTGACAGTGTTCAGAGTCATCCAAATTGACACAGTCCGTCAGCAGTTGCTTGGCCCATTCTTCTAACTAAACAGCAGTTGTTTGTCGAAAGAATGAGTGAATGTTGAATTAATCAGCACTGTTTAGTTCCTCGGTGACCTCCAACAGATCATTTGCTTATGCAAAGCATACAGAAGCTTGATAGAAGACAAGTTTGCATCCCAGACTAGCCCACTCAGGAATGCAGGGAAGCAGGCACTCTTACAATCAGGCCTAAAAAGCAGGATGGATTATACATTCCAATTCCCACTGCTACTAATTCAGTAGATCTGGGATGGCACCAGGAAACTTGTATTATTTTTTTTTTAAGTTCCTGGGATGATTCTGATACTCAGCCAGGTTGGGAACATTTTCTATTTGGGATTTGTCTTCAGCGACCCCTGATGGACTTTTCCTGACATCTCTGGATATTGCTAAACAAACAAACAAACAAACAAACCAACAAACCAGTGCAAGATGGAGATAACACAGCCTATTCATACCAACTGGTCCCTTTTAATTGGGGGCTGGGAAGAGGGAGGAGCTGGGAGGACTCTGAGAGAAGTTACATCTTAATGAATTGCTCTGAGTGGTTTGAGGTCTTTGCTCTTTGAGTACAGTTGGAGATGAGCTTGCCTTGTGATGAAATATAGGGCATGCATGGGGTTAGACTGTCTAGGTTCAAATTTAGTAGCTATGCAAACTTGGTCAAGTTCTTTCACTCCTTCTTGCCCCACCTGTAATAGAGAGGTGATGTCAGCAACCCCATATGGTTCTTGAAGGGTTAAATGAGATACTACAATGAAAAGCACCTAATACAGAGCCTAGAGTATAGTCAACATGCTGTCCATGGCAGGGGCTGCCCTCCTATCAGGGGAGAGCTCTCTGCCCTGCTGTAGCCGTACACACACCTCGTGAGAAGGCAAACAAGGAAGAACTGATTTCAATTGTGTGGTGTGCATTGCCAGGCATAGAGATGGGCAGAGGCAGATTTGCTTGTATTTGGAAATCAAGCACTTGAAAAGTGATTCTTATCTTGAGATTTGATTCCTGATTTTATCAGGATCTTACAGCAGGTTCCTACGTGGAAAAGAATAGCAGTTGGCATGGATAGCTCATGTTATGCCATGGGTTATTGGTTTCTCTTTCAAATTCATGTCTGAAGTAACCTCTGTCTCTTTAAGGCTGAAGCAAACACATCTGACTTACATATTAGACAGGTTTAGAGCAGCCAGAATAAAGCAGGAAAATGCACTTCAGGACTCAAAAGAGATAAAACTTTTTGTCATTCCCTACCTTGCCGATGAGTTGAGCGTGGAATTCACTTAGCCGATAAGGATGGTGACATTTTTTTTCCTCTTTGAAGTTTTATCAGATAAAAGTCTTACAAAGCCATATTTACCATCCACTCAGAATTTCAAATGTTGGATAATGGATTAAAAAAAAAAACCCTTGAAGATGTGAAAATTGTGGTGAAATAAGAGTTTGGAAACTTTTTTTTTTTTTTTTTTTTTTTTGCGGTACGCGGGCCTCTCACTGTTGTGGCCTCTTCCGTTGCGGAGAGGCCACAGGCTCCGGACGCGCAGGCTCAGCGGCCATGGCTCACGGGCTTAGCTGCTCCGCGGCATGTGGGATCTTCCCGGACCAGGGCACGAACCCGTGTCCCCTGCATCGGCAGGCGGACTCTCAACCATTGCGCCACCAGGGAAGCCCCTGGAAACTTTTAATGAGTGTAAACCATGATATTGGTAAAGCTACCCTATAGAATTAAAATAATGAGGATGAATTTAAAACGCAAACTGTTCTAAATCCCTTAAGAGAAATCCTTAGAGAAAATCTCACTGCTTGGCATGTGTCATTAATGATTGGTAAACGATTTTGTATCATTTACCAGGATGATACCAATATTCCTGATACTCAAAACTCCAGATGACAGACAGTGTAGGTGTAGTCTTACTGAGAGCACACCTTTGTCCCTGCAGCACAACCGTGGAGTTAACAAGGAAGCAGAAAATCATGGCATTTCCCCTGAGAGAAAGAGAAACATGAGTTGTGGACCCATTGTTGAGTGTAGCCTTGGAGACCTCCACAAAGGTGGAGTGACCTCTACTCAGTGACCTCTACTCACTGTTTTCCGGTACTTTACAGAAGAGAATGATTAATGAGATTTCCAACCCAAAGATCAGAGGTTCATGGAGGTTCTTAAAAGGAAAGAAACTTTATTTTCTTAACTAGAGTTCTTGTCATCTCCAGAGGATGGCATTGGGGGCAGTGTTGAGTTCAACTACCTGATATCTCCATGGTGAAGTTATGTGTGTCCCTCACTGACAAAATAAATGGAGAAATGACTTTAGTGTTAATTACATTGGCATCCTCAAGTATCTTTTTCAACATCCTTACAAATTCCAGGAAGTCCTAGATTCGTGAGAAGAATCACGCAACTGATACTGGATTAAGTTTATTTGTGGCATACGGACCAAACTCAAATGTGGAATTCTTCCAGAACGTAGATAATCTAGAATATAGTCTCCACTATCTCTGTAAGTACTTGTTTTGATTTAATTACTCATAGGGAATGTTTGCTTAACTAAGGCGGTACTTGTCTGCCAAGAATGACACCGATATAGTTATATCTATACCTATCTAGCTATGAGCAACCCTTTCCTGCTGACTTTCTAAATCCCTTCTCTGTGGTTAATCACCACCATTTTGTGACTACTTCATGGGCACCAGAGCATTTTTTTTCATGTATTCTCGTATTTAATCCTCATTAACAACCCTAGGAAGTAGGTGGCATTCATTCTGTTTTACAAATGAATTCAAGTGAACTTTACGAATGAATTTGAACCAGGGCCTGCAGAACACTGAGGCCCACGCCTTCAATCAGTGTGCTATTCTGCCTTCTGTCACAGCTGGTTCCACGGCCCTGGTCCTCCCAAGGAATCGGCGGCTGACGAAAGCAGAGTTACGTTGTGTCGTCTTATGCCTCCCCTTTTCCTGTTGCCTTTCAACCACACTATTGGGCAAGCATTTGTGAAGGAGGAGAGTTGTGGTGAAAAGGAGGAGGTGACAGAGTTCCCATCTTCTACTGGCAGAGTTTGCTCGCCTGGGAATATATGCAACCCTAATGAGAGGATGTGCATGTGCACAGAATTGTACACAGCCATGCATCGTGGGCATGCGGGCACATATGGTTGAACTGCACTATAGTAAATTAAATCAGTGTTGGTGTCGTTCAGAAATGGGAGGAAAGATGCGGACATTAGCACCTCTCGAAGCCTACAAAATGCCTGGTTCTTTGCACGCAAGAATTCATTTACTTCACAAAATACCTGTAAGATACGTAGTATTTTTGCCATTATACAGCTGGAGCGTACAAGACAGATTACGTAACTTGTCCAAGTTCGTGGAATTCATACATAACAGAGCCATCATTTGATATCTTGGCTGTATTTTCTCAAACCCACCCCGTTTCCTACTATACTTCTCTGCCTGCCCGGCAAGGAGAGTCATTAGGATGATCGAGAATATGGCAGATAGATCAGGTGCAGTTGATAGTTGATAGAGGTTTTCTCCAGTCAGTCTGCACAATAAAAGCAGCTGGGTTTCTGAAGGCTCTGCACTCCCTGCCCTGTATTCTCTGCTTTGTTTTTCTCCTTAGCTCCTACCACCACCTTGCATATGATGTATTAACTTGTTCCCTCCCATTGGGATATAAGTACTATTTAAACAAGGCCCTCGTTCCCTTCATTGCTGGGTTGCTTTTGCCTAAAATCATACTAGGCATTGAGTATGACGTTCACCAGCTATCTGTTGAAATAATGATCGTACCTGTGATTGAACGGTTTCTTGACAAATGACCAAAATTTCGTGTTTATGTCTAATGATGATGACCATTCATGATCAGTCACAAACGATGATGACATTAGAACTTTAGTCTGAACATTTTCCAAAGACTTTTTTTTTTAGCCCACGGAACGAAGGAGAGGGCTGTGAGCTGTGAGTGGAGGGAGACAAAAGCTTCAAAAAAATAATCATCTGTTTATCCTGTCTGTGCTTTGGGTTAGCATGCAAAGTCGACAGTTACTTTGAGAAATAATTCATACAATGCTAAAAAAAAAAGGATATCCTGTGTGTTTGGAAACAAGGGGCATTCATCGTATTGAAACAGCACAAACTTTTCAATCCCATCCATTAACTCACGAAGCTGCAAGTTGGTGCAACTGTCTATCGCCTGTCTATTAGTATTTCCAGACAATGACGATACAGTACAAAGCAATTTGCTTTTATATAATTTCCTTCATGCTTGCAAACACAACAAGCCTCACAGGGAGAGCCAATCATGAGCTAAAGAGAGAAAGGGATGATTTAAAGCGGAAGAGTGGTTCCTTTGCTTTGGGGTATGAGAAACAATTATTTCAATAGGCTGGGGCTTCTTTAGGAAATCAGGTGAATAAGAATGCTTGCCTGGCCTGCTGCTTTCTCCGGATTGCTTTGCCTAAGTAACTTTTTCTATTTAAAGGATTTCTTATTGAGCCATAGATGCTTTTAACATGATGAAGGCTAGATTTGCCTCCTATAAACCTGGAAGCAGTAGCTCCATTTCCCCCCACTTTTCCCAGAGATCATCTGCTCTAACATTGAACCACAATGGGAAATACTGCTACTTTTATCATAGGTCCTGCAGTTGAAATGTGCTTGGATTTTAGCCACATTTGAGAAGCCAGTCTTCAAATAAACTCCTTTTCAGCTCTATGAACAGTTTTCATTCATTCATTCATTAGTTAATTCATTAATTAATGTATTTGCTTGTTTTGGAGAGGATTAGCTTGTTTGCCTCTCTCGAGATATATATATATATTTTTTATAACTTTATTTATTTTTTGCTACGTTGGGTCTTCGTTGCTGCATGCGGTCTTTTTCTAGTTGTGGCGAGCGGGGGCTACTCTTCGTTGCGGTGAGTGGGCTTCTCATTGCAGTGGCTTCTCTTGTTGCAGAGCACGGGCTTTAGGCTTGCAGGCTTTAGCCATTGTGGCGCTCAGGCTCAGTAGTTGTGGCTCACAGGCTCCAGAGTGCAGGCTCCGTAGTTGTGGCTCACGGGCTTAGTTTTTCCGCAGAACGTGGGATCTTCCCAGACCAGGGCTGGATCCTGTGTCCCCTGCATTGGCAGGCGAATTCTTTACCACTGCGCCACCAGGGAAGACCCTCTTGACATATATTTTTTTAAACTTCCTTTGTGTTTTAACTGACAGATATAACTAGGCATTCATTAGGTTTCTGTAATAAGCTGCAAAGTAGTAAAGGTCCCTTTGAAGTGTCAGGCGTTTCACTAGGGTTTAGAGCTAGAGAGGAGATAGACACAAGCATGGCCTCAGAAAGCTTCTTGACCCTAGAGAGCTTAGGAAAGACGGGTCCTTGAGCCCAAGTCCATTGCTTTTGGGAGATTCAAAGCCTTCTCCATGATTCCTTTGAATTCAAAGGGGCTTATATCATGTGAACCCCTATGTCCATGGCTCCTTGTTTTCTGCAGTGTCTCCTGGGTATTTGAACTCTGACATCCAAATTCTTTGTGACACTGGATTCCATGCAATTCAAACACACTGATGATGAGTTGAGCAGATGTTGATGAAGATCTGAAGGACACTGGGGGGTTTTTGTCTCATGAGGCAGAGTCCCCATGACACATCGCTGCCCTCCCAGCTTTTCCTCCCTTCAATGAAGAGCCCAGTTGTACGGTTTGCCCTTCTCGCCTTCAGTCTCCTTTTCCAGAACAAAAAATACGCAGACATACAGACATCCTCCTGCACACACTGTGGAGAGGTTTTGCCTTCTGCTGTCTCCATACTCAGTCCACCTCCCACCTCCAGTAGGACCTGCCTACTCCCCACCCCTAGCTTCCCTCACCTGAATTTCTTCTCTAAACATTCGCCGTCTCTCAGCCTCTACTCTGAGTCCGCTGCAGGCTCTTCTTCACTCCACAGGGAAACTGATGCTCCAACATGCAGATCAGGTCAGGTCCATGTCCCTGATGAATAGCCTTCAGAGGCTCAAGATGAAACTCCTTTCGAAGGACCCAGACCACACTTCTCCGTATGACCTCTCAGGTCTTTGCCCACCTCTCCTTTCTTCTCCTCTTCTCTGTATTCCGGCTGCACTGGTCTTGCAGTCCTTCAAAGTACCTTGCTTCCTTCCATCACCGAGATTTGCAAGGGCTGTTCCTCTGTCTGGAATATTCCCCACCCCCAACTCACCAGTCTCCAAATCCAGTGGTCTCTATAATCTGGTGGTGCATCTTCAGTGTTTAACACAAGGACCAGCACCTAGAAGACACTCATTAACCTCTGAATGAATCAGTACATGAATGATCAATGAATGAATGGAACGAAGTAAGTTCTGAGGTTGCCATAGAGATAGCATTGTCTATCCGATGAGGTGCAAGTGCTCTACAGATTCATGCCCCCAAAGCCATCGGATAACCACAGGTTAGTTTATGCACATGTATTTCCTTCCTCTGATAGCTGTGGGGACATAAGAGCAATGGCACCCTACTAGCAATGATCACAGCTGACATCCTGAGCTGGGTTTCTGATACCATTTTCCAGTAACTCCTTGAAGAAATAGCTCTCTCCAGGACTAGGAGAGGAAATATACAAGGTGAGCCAGGAGGATGTTATACTGCCAAAAAGTAAGCAAGTGCTAGAAAACAGAGCAACGGGAATTTGTCAAAGGAATTGAGGAGCCTGAGAAAACTCCCAGTGGCCAAAGCAGGAACACTTTGCACAACAAAAATAAAGTAGTATTGGATTATAACCCAAAGTATAAAATAAATATCGGTAAGTTCATACTGATATAAATAAATGCTTGAATAAACTAATACATGGGAGAGAAGAAACGAATCTCCTGGGCAGAAGAATTCCAAATAATTTATTTACATACTCCATCCTTAAAGAGGTGAAGCAGAGCTCTGCACTCTTGAGCATTGGCTATGCACTGTGATTTTTTCCCAAAAAGAGCAGCGTGAAAATGGGAAGAGGAGAGAGCAATTTTACAGTGGAGAAACCTGACAGGCACCTCCTCAGCCAGGAGATCAGAGTCACATCAGCAGCGAAAACTCATGTTGACTGTATGTCCCCTCGATCGGAGGTGATGAAAATAGAACTTTCCTTGTGTGATCTTCCTCCCAAGACCTATAACCCTAGTCTAATCAGGAGAAAAATGTTAGACAAATCCTGATTGAGGGGTGCTCTACCAAGTCCCTGAGCAGTACTTCTCATAACTGTCAAGGTCTTAAAAAATAAGGAAAAACTGAGAAACAGTCACAGCCAAGAGGAGCCTGAGGAGACATGATGGCTAAGGTGCCATTACTCTGATATCTTGGGTGGGATCCTAGAACAGGAGAGGGACATTAGGTGAAAACCAAGGGGATCAGCCCAGGTGTGGGCTTTAGTGAATAATAACGTGTTGATATTGGTTCATTAATCTGACAAATGTACCCTACCAATATGATCATAATAAAGAAAATTATTAATGGGCGTGGGCTCTATGAGAACTCTCTCTGCAATTTTTCTGTAAATCCTAAAGTGTTCTAAAAAAATAAACTCTGTAAAAGGAAACTAAAAGTCATGGGCAATCACTCGTCTAGCAGCCGGTGATGGATTCCCCCTTCCTGGTGCCCTGGGCCAGGACTGAACTGTGACTCTGCCCTTCTGCACCTGGGGGCATGGGCTTGGGGCAGTGCCCACACAGCAGCAAAGTCACTCTCCCTATTCTCTCCCCTCACGCCCTGCCTGCGGATTTTATTTTCCTTTGCTTCAAACAGCACTCAGCAGCCGCCACAGGCAAATATCTGGCTGCCTGGCCCGCTGTTGTTCAACACTCTGGGGAAAAAAAAATGAGACTTCTTGCTGGAGACTGGGTCTCTGAGCAAATAAACAGAAAAGAAAAATGGTGCCTGTGGTGGGGTGACCAGGTCAAGAGAAAGAGTGGGGGCCAGGTGATGGAGAAGTCTTTTGCTGACTCTGCTCAGCTTTTGGGGAAATCCTGTCCTTCTCCTCTCCCCATTTACACTATTCCCCAGACTCACCCCCAACCCACCCAGCTTATCAGTGATTGTAAGGAGGGTGTTGCTGACACTGGCGATTTCCATCCCTAGGGTGTAAGGGTTGGAACAAGCTGTCTCAGTCTCTAGCTTTCATGCTGGTTTTAGATGCTCTGCATAAACTCTCTCTTGCTTCTTGCTTTCTGGATTCCGTACTGGGCACTGGAAACACACTGGAACTGAAAGTGATGGTGCAAAGACCTTGGGGAATCTCAATGGTGGTTTAGTAGCAATCAGAGGTTTCAGCTTCCAAAACTTCAAGGTGAAGAGTGGGCGCTGGGTCTGCCTAGTTCACCCTCCAGCTGTGCAACTTTGGAGAAACCATTTAACACTGATGAACCTGGCCTGCAGAACGGGGAAATACTAATAATACCTGCTTCATAAAACTGTGTGAAGATTAAATGCATCAACGCAGATAAGGGACTTTAACAGTGCCCAGTATCTGGAAAGCTCCTAATAAATGTTAGCCCCCCCTGCAAATTAATTGTGTATACTTAAAATGTGAAGCAGTAATAGTTTCCATTTCACCTCCTCTCGATCAAGCCTTGTCTTATCTTAGAAAAAGATTAGAAATCGTCGGCCTAAATGTAATAGTTGTAATTGAGCAGAAATTTTGTCCAGGTTATTAATTCCCTAATCAATTCCATAGGTAAAGTTCAAACTGAGAAGTCTCATTATTCTCCATTATTAATAATTTGAATATTCCATTTACTGAGTGACTATTACATGCCATACTGTGGTAAGTGCTTTATGTGCTTAATGCCTTATCTTCCCAACAGCAGGAGGTAGATACTATTATTCATTTTACTTAACCTGACATCAGAGAGGTTAGGGGACATTCCAGGTTTGCAAGGCTTGAAGCTAGGTTTCAGAACAGGGCTTGCAGATTCCAGAGATAACCTCTCCATTGTGATGCGCTCTCTTGCCTCTGTTTGTTCAATAACTTAGAAAAGAGTGGTTAGAGACATCTTGTATCTCCCTGTTTTTACGGAGAGAGGGGATGAAGGAGAGAAGGTGCTGTTTGCACAGGTATGAAGGTGATTCAGTGCCAGAAGAGCATGGAGCATTTGAAATGTATTCAGGTAGCAAGTCTAAGACCCTGGAGTCTCTTTTCTTCCTTGTTTATCCCTAAGCTCCGTTGGTTTCCATGGAAGGAGGATTGTTTGAGTTTTCACTGCGCCCGGGTCTGAGGAGTCAGTCTCTAATAGTAAAATGTTCAGCTTGTGGCGGAGAAGGATCTTTGGAACGCTCATGGGCTTCATGAATCACTAAAGATGGAGATTTTCAGCCCTTTAATGGGAAGATTTCCGTGACGTGTTTTATGGTATTTTTAGGGCTAGAGTATATTCTCAGAATGAGAGAAGCCCCCAGATGTTGTCACTCGTTAGCCCCCTGCTTTATTAATCACGCCTTGTCATTGGTGTATGAATACAGTGAAAATCGCTTCATCTAGAAAGGATCATTCCCTCACAGCCTGTTGACTTTTATACCTGTTGCTGGCTGCTTCCATAATCGAGGTTTTACAGACCTTCAGTCTACTAATCTCTTCTACCCCAAATGGATCTGGTGTGTCATAAGCCATCCAGGATTTGACAACCTACTACGTGTGCCTCATGGCATCTTCAAAGTCAACGAAAGCTTTGAGGATGTTTAAAAAATACACTTGATACAATTTAGTAGTATTTATATGAACTATAAAGCTTCATCTGGTGCTTAAAATTAACACTGGGATATTAGATCATTAAATTAATGGGATGTGATCTGTGTCTTCCAAGATTTCAAAAACACCATTCTTTTAATTGTTAATTAGGGAAAGTACTGATCACGGAGCATGAGGAACAATTTTGCTTATTTTCGATGTGTTGTGTGTGATTATGTGAATTATTAACTCTGAGTGGCATTCAATTTAGTTCATTTCTGTGGCTTTATGAACTATTTCCAGTCTGCAACTGTTCCTGTTTTCAATTTAAAAATATGGCATATAGATTTCAGCCTGTACCTTGTAATGAAAATAAGAAGGAAAAAAGCCTTTCTTTTACATAATTGTGTAATATCTCTTTATAGGATTTGTCCCACCTTGTACCTGCCTTAAAGACTTGCCTTTAAGAGATCGTGATATGCTAAAATTTTGGCAAAAAAAAAAAAAAAAAAAATGGGGCTTTTATTGACCGTGTAGTTAGTGCTATTACACCTGCACTGCTGGAACAAAAAGTTCTTATCAAATTTACTGAGATTATTTTAACATTCTGAAACAGATTGTCCACACTATATTTGGAAAAAAGTCCAAGTGAAAGATAGATGCATTTGCAGCTTACATCTCAAGTTTTATTATAGTTGTCATTGGATGTTTTTGAAACTCTCTACTCTTCTGTTTTATAGAAATGGCAATGTCACTCAATTCCATCCAGTATTACAATGCAGTTGTAACATTCCAGGGAAGGATGGACCACCTATTACTTGACAAAGCCTTTGTAAAATAGATGATGCAATTTCAGGAGTTTTGGAAATAATCTTCCCAGAAATGCACTTGCTCATTATAGGTTTTAATGAAAGTATGTTCTGGTGTTAAGACTATTCATTTGTGTTCCTAAGATGAACAGGGAAAGGGCCACTCTACTGCACGGTTCCGTGGATGCCTTTACATAGACCGCAATACAAACAGCGCCCCCTACAGTTGTGCAGTGTATAGCCTGGGGTCTCCACAAATCCAAGTTTCCCCAGGTTATTTACGCTGAAGACCAGCATCTTTGCTTTAATGGGGTCCTGTTGTCTTCTTTTCCTTTAGGCAGGTATAGCTTGCATTTGAAAGCACCCTGAGAAGACCAGGCTGAGCCCCGTGTCTAAAATTTTCATCTTTAGGCATTCTTCTCAGCAAAGTATTTTCTCCTTCTAATGTATTACAAATATGTAATATTGGCCGAGTAACTGATAGCCACATCGCATTGTCAGGTGAATTTCAGTCACTTAAACAGGCTCAGGAGAGATGGGACATGGTGTTGAAGAGAAGAAAAATAGCAAAGATTTTGACACCCAAAGCACTGCTCAGGTGGGCAAATTTGGTGAAAGGGTATAGACACAGAACCTCAGACACTGGGAACAAGATCGGGGTGCTGAGAAAAGATACTGTTCAGTGGTTCTAAAAGTTGGCGAATCAGAATGACCTGGAGGCCTTTACAAACTACCAGCACTTGGAGCCGCCTCCACTCCAGGCCAATTGAATCAAAATGTCTAGGGTGGGGACACAGGCATGTACAGTTTTCAGATATCTCCAGATATTTCTTGTGCACAGAGTGGAGAACCACTGGGCAAGAGAAGCACTAAGAAAGGAAAATGAATACAGGGACCCTTTCATCCATCCATCCACCCATCCATCCACCCACCATTCATTCCATTTATCCATCCATCCACCCATCCATCCATCCACCATTCATTCCATTTATCCATCCATCCACCCATCCATTCATCCACCATTCATTCCATTTATCCATCCATCCACCCATCCATCCATCCCCCATTCATTCCATCCATCCATCCATTCATCCATCCATCCATCCATCCATCCATCCATTTAACAAACACTTATTAAGAACTTCCTATGTGCTACCCACTGTTCTATGCATTGGAGATAGAGATGAGAACAAAACAGACAAAACCCTATCTTTAGGAGTTGCATTCTAGTGTACTTAATCAAATCCTTCCTGATTCACTAGAAATCAAGTCTGGGGGGTAATTACAATATACAGCCTTTCACCGAAAGCACAGCAGAATCATTTTCATTGTAGTATTATTTTAAACCACAAAAAGGAAGCCTTGCCCCCCCCCCAACAAAATCCAAAATTTAAATAATAAAAAACTTTCTGTAATGGATTCATTCTACTTCTATTTGTGAAATTCGCCTCTTTTGAATGACCACCTGACCCCCATGCACTCCCTACTTTCTTTTGCCTAATTTGTCAGGGTAAGACTTGTACCACAAGGCAACACTCGTACAGATGCCCTGATGCTTAGATCTGCTTCCCAAATGCTTTGGGAATTTCCATAAAATTGAATCTACATAAAGAATACATGGTCAGGGGTTCCTACACTGAGGCAAGGTGCTAAATTTGTCTGATGTGAGGCCACCTGCTCATATGTCATCTGTTGGCACCAGCCCATGCATTTGTGTGCCAGGACTTATGAAATTAAGTTTACCTGATGCTCCCTGACAGCAGATTTCTGTTACAACGTGCAAATTAGATTAGGTTAAAGTAGAGGCAGAGTAAATGGACGGCCTCATAGAGTGATACTAGAATAGTGATGGCCTTAACCGGAAGGTGACTGGTTACGGTCCAGCTTGGGTCACTGGTGATCACACGTTCCTGTTATTGATGCCCGTGCAGTGACCTGTGCAGAAATGCATGGTTTATTCTTTATTGGATTTTACGGTACAGCCAAACATCACATTATTGGTGGGACTTCACTGACCTTTACTCCGGAATTTGAGGAAGGAAGGTCAAGCAGTGAATAGGTGATGGATACTAAATAAACTAGTTGTCTCTTAAACGTTGCTTGGTCCGCAGTCTGAATGTGCGACATGAGTTAGGAGACAAGGTTGTACGTCTCCACCCCGCCCCCGGCCCCGGGAATAGCATCCCTTGGACAAAAGCTGACATGATCATCTGGGTATCTCAAGGCGTGTTTGCATAGGATTCTGTCCATATGAAATGATCTAATACAGACTTGAAAATTTACGAGAAGAATCATTTTTTAAGTTAAAGGAAGCTAAAGTTGCCTCTGCCTCTCATTAAATAGTGCACTTGACTTCAAATGCAGTTTTTCCTTGTATTGAAAATGCAGAAATTCTCAACTTCATCTGATTTTTGAAGATCATTGTTCATATTGTGGTATTCAGTTGAGTAATAAACTTTAATAAAGCACCTATAGTGCAATTAAATGACATCTTATCCAAAGCTATGGTTTAATGGCATAAACAAAGGGCCAAGGGGAAATAAATTCAGATATTTAAACATCATGTACACACAAACCTAAATCTTTCATTGGAAGGTTGACCAGTGAGGCACAGAATGAAACAGAAATAACTGTCAAAGGGATTAGAGAGTGATCTAGAGCTCTTCTAGGGTGGAATTGGTGGGTTTATTAATTTGCTTAAGTAATTGTTTCTTTTGGAATTGTCTTTTACATTACTGTCATTTTAAGTAAAGTTCAGGTTGTTTCTGGCAAGAATGCGTGTTACGTTTTCGAAGGGACAACAACAGAAACATTCAGAAAACATTTTTAAAGTTTTTGAAGATTAAATAGGAAAACACTTTGGGGCTTAGCTAAGAGGCTAAAGGGAGAAATAGATTTCACATAAAAATCAATCGCTCTGTTCGCTGACACCCAGTGACAGAAATAATAATTGTGTCCATGTAAAGTCAGACCCCCTTGTTACTTTTTAATGAAGTCTGTCTGATTCTGTGATATTTTTGGCCTAGGAAATGAAAGAGATGTTTTATTAAATGAAACTAGGTCTGTATAGGTAAAGTATCTGAACACGTGTGTAATCTTATACCATGTGCCGAAAAGCAAATACAAAAAATTAATTAGAGAAACACGAATGTAGTTCAAATAGACTTATTCCCCCCAGAAGCCTTATCTGTGTTGTCAGTGGCATAGTGGCCCGTATTTTGCATTTGAACAATGGCAGGAAGCCATTGGAAGGGAAAGAAAGGTTTTGCCTACCCCCTCTTGAATCCTTATGCCACAGCGTCTGTTCCCTGCTGTAGTGAGAAGTCCCACTCTCCTTTGCGAGCCAAGAAAAATAGGACCTTTTTCAAATTACGTGCTGCTAAGATGCTGGCAGAATTCAAACGTGCTTTCCCCAAACAGTATAAAGCCCTTTACCTGCTTAAAGCTGTTAAAAGCTGGTTAAAGCTTGGTTTGCCAAGGTGAAAAGTTTTCTTAAAGTCTTTCTTGCTTTTTCCCTCTCGGCCTCTCTCGTTTCTTCTCTCTCTCTCTCTTTTCCTCCCTGTCTTCCCCCTTCTTTCTTTCTTTCTTTCTTTCTTTCTTTTTTTTTTGGCGGTACACAGGCCTCTCACTGTTGTGGCCTCTCCCGTTGCGGAGCACAGGCTCCGGACGCGCAGCCTCAGCGGCCATGGCTCACGGGCCCAGCCGCTTCACGGCATGTGGGATCTCCCCGGACACGAACCCGTGTCCCCTGCATCGGCAGGCGGACGCTCAGCCGCTGTGCCACCAGGGAAGCACCCTCCTTTCTTTCCCTCCCACTTTCCTCCCAAAATGATGGCGTTTAGTGCAACCTCGGCATTATTATGTTTATCGCTCACCTTGCCAAGGGTCATATAACTCCAAGAAAGCTTCCTTTTAAAGCAGACCTCCTGTCTTTTAACCCTAGTGGGAAGCTTCAGCTGACCATTTTTCCTAGTGTTCATGTGAATGTGTGTACACACACTTTCATAGAGACGTCTGGTCGTAGGAGGGTCTATATGTTCCACTGAATTCTCAAGTTTCAAATATAATGTCAAATTCAGTCAAATGACTGAAACAGAAACATCCTCGTGTGTAATTCCTCACCCTGAATTACACACTCAACCCCATAGACATCACAGGACATCTGACAAATTCCTGTGGGTTAAGAGGCTAAACCTTCTGTTTCTCTCTTCCTTGTTTGTTGACCTGGAGAGAGAGGAGAGGACAAAGAGAGTGGCTGCGTGTAGAAAATTCCTATAGGCACTGGTGCGGGGTGGGACGTAGTCCTTTTATAACCATCGCCCAGCTCTGAGTGTCCCCCTTCCGTCCAAAATGGTGAGAAGAAATATCAGTGTGGGTGTGTGAAAGTGAGTGGGAAAGGTTACCTCCTGAGATTGTAGCATCTCACAGGGAGAGATCTTGGCAAGGGCACAGTTATCAAAATTGATAAGCCTAAAATGGGATTCACCTTTTGAAAGGAGAGGTTTTGAAAAAATTAGCTTTCCTCCTAACAGTCTGGCTGTGCTATCAGAATAGGAGCTATAAATCTGTCTGATAGGGTCCTCTGTTCTTAAAAGAGATAGAAGAATGATGGATGGTTGGATGGGTAGGTGGATGGATAGATGACTAGACGGATGGATGTATAGACACATGTGCACACATTTACATGCTTCAAGTAGATATGTCTTTGTTCTTCAAGTCTCCTGCCACTGGGGGGTGGGCATGGGGGTGGCAGCATATGCAATATTCTCTTGTAATAAGACCCAGAGAATTATGCCACCTCACCCCCAGGTTCTCCTAGGCATGTTTTTTTTTTTTTTTTTGCGGTACGCGGGCCTCTCACTGCTGTGGCCCCTCCCGTTGTGGAGCACAGGCTCCGGACGCGCAGGCTCAGCGGCCATGGCTCACGGGCCCAGCCGCTCCGCGGCACATGGGATCTTCCCGGACCGGGGCACGAACCCGTGTCCCCTGCATCGGCAGGCGGACTCTCAACCACCGCGCCACCAGGGAAGCCCTCCTAGGCATGTTTTGACGCAACATTGTTCAGTGGAAATAACACAAAATTTTGAGTCAGCGAAGCCAGATTTAGATCCTGGCACCACCACTTCTTAGCTCGAGTAACGTTGGTCAAGGGAGTTAACCTCAGTTTCCATGTCTGTAAAATGGCAGAATAATTTCTAACTTGCTGCATTGTTGAGAGAATTAAAGGATATCTATCTATATCTGTATCTGTATATCTATATTTATATCTATATCTATAAATATCTAGTGCCTAACTCACTGCCTAGAATATAAGAAGGCACAGGGATAAATGGAGCTGCAGCTGGTACTTCCACTGCTACTAACTGTCTTATGCTCACTCTTTCCTCCT
>NW_020174705.1:5423577-5431189 GCF_003031525.2 Neophocaena asiaeorientalis asiaeorientalis
TCTTCTGCTCCCTCTTTCCTCCTCCTCTTGACATTTTTTCGACAGTACTCTTTAGAAAGAAAAGTCACATCCTAACTCCATTGTCTCCTTATACAACTTTCTCCCAGTTTCTGGCTGTCAACAGTGGCCATTATATATATATATATATACATACATACACGCATATATACACATACCTATACACACAGACTGCTGTTCTAAACTCAACT
Source organism: Neophocaena asiaeorientalis asiaeorientalis (assembly GCF_003031525.2). Taxonomy (NCBI): domain Eukaryota; kingdom Metazoa; phylum Chordata; class Mammalia; order Artiodactyla; family Phocoenidae; genus Neophocaena; species Neophocaena asiaeorientalis. The sequence goes on from NW_020174705.1 coordinate 5,423,787, forward strand.
TTGCTTTTGGATATTGAACTATAAAGACTGGTCTACCTTCATAATTTGCAGAGTTAGAATTGCAAATATTTTAATCAAAATTCCTTTGACATTTCTCAAACACTATGTCACCAACCCCTTTCCCTGTGGAGATATAAGAGACCATGATGAACAACCCCAAATTAAGCTAGAATTTAAGGATATAAGATAGACTTATTATCCAAGGAACAAGGTTAAGTCATTTGTATGCATCACCCTTCAGGAGGGTGGACATGGCAAGGACCACCGATGCTTATGTTGGAGCACTAATTATTTTTGTTGTTAATTTTTTATTATAGTATAGTTGATTGGAGCACTATTTTTTAATTAATTTTTAGTGGAGTATGGTTGCTTTACAATGTTGTGTTAGCCTCCACTGCACAACAAAATGAATCAGCCATACACGTACAGAATCCCCTCCCTTTTGGACTTCCCTCCCATTTAGGTTACCGCAGTGCATTAGGCAGAGTTCCCTGTGCTATAAGGAGCACTAATTGTTAACAGTAGCTTATCATGGGCTGGATTCTGTTGTAAGCACTTTACATAGATTATTAGATCTTCACAGCAAACTTAGGATTTAGGTACTACTATTATCCCCATTTTACAGATGAGGCAACTAAGCCGTGGGTAGCTGAAATACCAGGCTCAAGTTTGCAGAACTAGCATGAAACGGATACCAGTTTCTTGTGACCCCAGGAATCTGCCCTCCTGCCCTTTTCCATCTTACAGGAATATCAAAATGTCTTCTTGTGTGGTACATCATCTCTGCATGCCACTTTGGGGTCTTGTCACTGTGTGTGTACTGTCAACAGTAAGCACTTCCTGCGTCTGTCCTTTAAAAGTGCACGTAGCAAGGATGCACTGCTTCCTGGGGCATCTTCTGGCTTTTCCATGCTGTCCGTTGGTGCGCCCCACTGCTTCCTTCCTCATTCCACATCGTCAGCTTGTGGCTCCCGGCTGAGCTTTGGAAGTGAAACCTGAAGTTTCATCTCAACCCAGGTGATAAAACCAGGGCAGAACGAATAAAGCGGGGACCCTGATGTTGGCAGCTGGGACCCAGACTTGGGTTGTATTGAATATCAGCAGGTCCTTATGTCACTGCAGGCTTAGCTCTTCTTGGATTTCCTTACGCATTTGAAATTAGTAGGAACAAGGGCAGGGGAGAGGGAGCTGGGGTGTTTTGCTTTTATATGATGGAAACCAGTGCCTGCATGTCCTACCGTTTGGACAGGTAGGATGATTGTAAGAACAAAAAAGGGAATATGATGCTGGGAACAGAAAGCAAAAATATTTTGAAAGAGTCAGAAAGACTGTTCCAACCACAAAACCACACCTATTTTCCCCAAGCAACTGGGATTGCCTAAATCGTCAACTCCTACTTAGAAACACAAACTCTAGTTGTTCTAACTTTTTCCTGCAAAATGGCTTAGGAAAATCCAAGGTCAGTGTGGCCCGTAGAAATAGCCCAAAGTAAGACTTATTTGTGTATTCTTTTTGGGAACACACACACATAAAGATGGAACGGTCCACCCTGCATGACCTCTTTGGGGTTGTTTCCAGCCATCTTGCACCCTTTTTCTTCTTCTCTTTAAATCTTCTTCTCTAAATTTAACATTTAGATTCACTGACTGTATTATCTCCGAGGGTTGATCTTCAAGGGATTGCATGAACGAGGCTTCTATTATATACCCTGGATGATGAATACTGAAAATATCTCACAGCTGTCTGGAAACCTCTTAATCCAGCATGCAAAATGGTGCTGCGGCTAACCCTGGAAACCCAGCCTGTCCATGCCATGTAGATTTTCAGTCCGCTAAGGCAGAGCCAGGGAGGGAGGTGGCATGTTGGCAGAGAGTAATTCTCTGATCCAGTCACTGCTGCACAGACCAAAATACTGCATGTTAGATCTGGGATTTTTTTTCTTGTGGTTACTTTCATGGAGATGGTTCCTGAATCGAGCTTTCTGGGTGTACATGTCTGTATCCATATCTGCATTATTACCTTCTTTAGTTCTTCCATGCTAATAGTGTCCGTGCTCCTCTGATGGAAGCTTCCACTCGTATTCTTGCTCTTCAGATCTTAAATTCCTGGAAAACACATGTTCATCTATTTTACTACTTTGGGGGCTATTGCATGCCGTAGGTATATTGACTGTTTATTCTACAAATATTTACTAATTAGTCATATGTGCCAGGCCAAGATTATGCATAAGTGGTACATCGATATATAAGAGAGAAAGAGCCCTTGCTTTCCTTTTTAATGTTTGTGGTAACGTAGCTTGTAAAAATGTTAAAAAGTTAGAAACAACTTGAACTGTCATTAGAATGAGAATGTAAAAATGACAGATGGTAAAGTAACTAATGGAATTACTGTAGAGCAGTGAAAAATAAACCAGTAGATAAATCTCAAATTTTAATGTTGAAGAAACCCACAAGTAGCAAAAGGGCATGTTACCATTTATGTGAAATTGAAAAACAGGAAAAATGGTGTGAAACAAATTAATATATTTCTTAGGAGTTATAGGATGTATATGTATATACATGCATATATGCATATATGTGAGGGGTAACTAGGGGGCTTCTAATCTATTGATCGTATCTTATTTATTAAACTGGGTATAGGAAACAAGTGTTAGTTGTATTATAATACTGCTTGTGTGTCTTAAATATTTTATATTAATTTTTTATAAATAAAAATGTATATACTCACTCCAAATTCACACAATCTTAAGGAATTCATGGATTATTTTTCTCTGCTGAACTTGGGTGGGATAGTGGAAAGGTTGATGGGATTAATTAAAATAATGGAAAAGGGATCTGAAAGGAAAAGAAAGCTGGGGCTGTTTCTAGAACTTTTGCCTTAGACACATCTCTACTCAACATGCGCCTCTTAATTAGCCCTAGCAGTTGGGGAAGAGTTGTTGACTTTGGTGCAAGTTCTAGTTTATGTGAGTTGCTCTCTTTAGACCTAGTTTTTAGGAAAGAATAGATCCTTCCATGCCCTTGAGGGCTGGTAGGAAAACTCAGGTCTTGTATTGATAATTACCTAAGAAGGCCATGTTCCTTCTCCTTCCGTCCTTTATAGGTCTTGCTTACCCTCCAAACCTACCTCTCGAGCGAAGTTTTCCAATACCATTCATTTTCCTCCATGAATCCTTGTTTTCCAGGATCTTTGTACTTTATATCATCCTAAACCACAAAACGGTAGAGCAAGAAAAAGCCTGGATGGAGGTTATAGGACCCGGTTTACTTCATTTTATAGGCAAGGAAACTAAGACCTAGAGAGGATGAATGACTTGTCTTCTGGTTCACATTTACATCTTGCACATACTTAGATAAATGTTTTAAATGTGAGTGTGATTTCTAACATATGGCAAGATTTCAAGAATGGTGAAAATAGCTTCCATATACATTTTACCTATTTTACCAGTTGTGTAAATTTTCACTATTTCTTTATCCTTCCTTCTCTCTGCCTGTCTATCTATCTATCTATCTGTCTATTTATCTGTCTCTCTCCCTCGCTCTATCTACTTATCTAGCTATCTGCTTATTTAACTGTCATTTCCATCTCCATGTCTATATTTATATACATACATACTTATTTTTATTCTTAACTATCTTAGTGTAAGTTGCAGACATGGTGCCTTGTTGTCCTTGAATACTGCTGTGTGTCACTCCTAAGAACAAGAACAGTATCTTACATAAGCACAGTACAATATCAAAATCAAGAAATTTAACACATTTAATAGTCATCTTAACTAATCCCCAGTTCATTTTCTAAATTCATCAGTTGTCCCAAGAATGTTCTTGATAGCAATTTTTCATGGCCCAGAATCCAATCCGTCATGCGTTTCATTTAGTTGTCAGGTCTCTTTCAATCCAGAACAAGTAACACAGTCTTACTCTGTCTTTCATGATGTTGACATTTTTTTTAGGTGTACCGGCTAGTGATTTTGTAAATAGCCCTCCATTTAGTTTTCCAGCTGTTTCCTCCTGCTTTGAGTCAGGATGCGCGTTTTTGCCAGAGGTATCACAGGAGTGCCCATGCCCTGATTTTCCCAGTGAACCATATCAAGAAGCACGTGATGTGGGTATGTCCCATTATTGGTGATATCTTCAATCACTTGGTTCAGATGGGGTCTCCCACATACCCCCACTGAAAAGTTTCCCATTGTCGTTAACAAGCAGTTTGGAAGAAAATACTTTTAGACTTTGTAAATATCCTGTTTGCCGTCAAATCTTCCTTCACCAGCTTTGACCATTCACTGGTAACTCTTGCCGGAGTCAGTTAGGACCATGATGGCTTCAGATGGTGGTTTTTCTAACTCCATCACACTCACGTTTATTAGTTGGCCTTCTGCTTCTTTTCCCTTGTATATTCATTTAATCATTTATATCAGTGTGGAATAATGAACTCATATTTTATTCAGTGGATTACAATCTGTTGCTGTCATTATTTGTTTCAATGCTCACATTGCCCCCAATTGGTCACTACGAGCCCCTTTAAACTGGCTCCTGTGTCCTTTTGATATATCCCCCCTCGTTCTTTGACGACATCCTTATTTATTGGTACCACCACACGATGTTCCAGGCTCATCTTGTACCATCCCTACCCCAACTGTGGAACCAGACATTTCTCCAAGGAGCCCTTTTTCCTTTTAGTGGAGAATGGTATTTAGAAACAAAGTCCTGGGTGCTCATGTTTTCTAGGCTCTTTAAACGGACAGTGTGGACAGATTCAGGTAAAAACACACACAGGCCCATGAACATCTATACCTATCTATCTTTGAAAATCCATGAACTTATGTGATATCTCAAATTCTAATATTATATAATAATCCTTTCCATATTCTTATCTCTCTTCTCCAACAACAAGAACCTGGCTCTCATAGTTACTTATTTGCTTGATTCTAGAGTACCCAGAAAATCATTTCCAAAATGTTAACCCATGCTACTTTGGAAAACAAACCTACCAACTAGTGTTCAATATTTGTTTACAGTTATTTTATCTTCAGTATAAATGTGCATAGTCAAAACGTTCTGTTCTGAAGTTACATGGCTTCGTTCATTTTTCCTCTCTCAGTGTGCTGTATTATTCGTTTGAAATACAGATAGATTCAATTGTTTCTGCTTATATTTAATTTGAGTACCGTTTCCTTCATCTGTGTAGATTTTATTTAATTTTGATTTTTGTGTGTGTCAAACATTGCCATCATTCCAAAAGTCAAAACCATTCACAGGTTGTGCTCACAAAGTGTCACTCATCCATTCCAAATGCTTCTACTCTGTTCCCACTTAAGTGAGCATTTTCATTACTTTTTGATTTACTTTCCTGTGCTCTTTTTCCCTAAAATTAACAGATGTACACCTTTTCTTATTTCTCCCTCTATCTTATGCAAAGGGTGGTATGCTGCATGTACTTTTTTATACCTCTTTATTTTCCCTTCTAGCATGCACATTTATTAGCAAGCAAGCACAAACCAGTCACATGATCTGTGCTTTTTCAGCCCTATAAAATCTCAGCACCCTACACTTAAGGCACTCCATCTAAAGCCTTGCATTAAAGGTCCACCTGAGGCAGATGTGACAATACTTTTTGTAGGACTAAGCATTTCTTTTAGTTTAGAATCAGAATGCACCTTGATTTCATCCTGGAAATTACATCCTGGAAATCACTCCACGTCAGTCCACAGAGATAGCTCTCATTCCTTTTTTTTACAACTCCATAATACTTCATTCTTTGAATGACCGTGGATTAATGAAACCAATCTCCTATGTATACACGTGTAGGTTGTAATTGTAAACACTGCTGCAATGGATCATCTTGTCCATATGCTTGTTTGTTGTTTTGCATCTCGTTGCGGGGATACCTTCAAAATACATCCCTAGAATTGGGATGGGTGGATGAAAACAAGGTAAATGAATACATAGTTTGTTAAATATTGCCAAATTTTCCTCTATAAGGACTGCATTCCATTTGTAACATATGGGAGTGCATGTTTACCCAGAGCATTCCCAGAATGTATTATATAGGTTAAAATTTTTTTTCTTTGCCAATCTGATAACATTTATTATTCCTAGTATCTTTTGTCAATCTTACAGACTGTGAAATCATTGAGGAAAGAGATTCTATTCTTTTAGTCATGTTTGTGTCCCCATTTCCTAGGACAATGTCTGGTATAGAATAGATGCTCTGATATAAGTTTGTAGGAATGTTGGGTGGCTTGTGGGAGGGCTGTTAGCTGGGTGGGTGTTTAGTTGAGTGGGAGAAAGGACAGTTAAGTGGAGGAGGTCTGTATGTCTGTTTTATTAATATATGACTTTTTTGTTATACTGTGCTCATTGAGACCAAATACTGTTTTATATACCATTTTAGTTCCATTTGATCTTGCAAACAGTATTCACTCAAAATCTTTTGATTTTCTGAAGATGACAGTCAGGACTATGACCATCGCCTTTGAATTCATATCTACCATAGTGCTGGGCACTTAGTACATAGTGCTTAGCACTAAGTACTTAGAAAGTACTTCATATTCAGTTTGTCAGTCAGTCAGTTACAAGAGCAAAAAATATTATCTCCTCCAGCTTTTCATGGAGCGGGAAGCTGCTTTATCAGTTTTTTCAGCACTGAGAATAGGCTTGATTCATTCTCTCTGGACAGACATTTATTTGCTCTGAGATCGTTTAAGGAGTAGTCTACTTAAATTAGCAGGTATTTTAAGAATGGATGGGCGTTATGTAGTCTTGTAATTATTCACTGGATCATATGACCAGGGGACACATTTTGCTTTGGATTCAATGTCTAACACCCCACCTTTGGGGGTCGTTTCATGATCAGGCAACAGAACTGGCTGGAAGGAATTCATCTAGGAGTCGATAGAGGACATACTTGTTAAATGACTCACATCCTGAAATACCTGTTTTTAACCATCTCTCTTTATTTTCTCCCACTAATGAAATGAATAGCAAATTCTTCTCACACTGATATTATAAAAAGAAAGGAATCCTAATTTTTAAGATATGTTTTCTTTTTTTCTTTTTTTTCCTTTTTGGGTTTATTATGCGTTTTGGGATCTTCAGAGAAAATGTTCGTAACGAAGCTTAGACCAGAAGACAGGATGCTGTGTCACGGGGATAAGAATGTGTAGAGACATAGCTGCCACTGAATAATGTCTTTTCCCAGGTCATTTACATCCTGGTCATGTGTTCTTGTGCAAAGGTAACATTTTCCCACCCAGATCCAAGACGCAAGCTGTCGTTATCGCCTCTGGTTGGTATTAAGGAATCATGCCTGGTGGGGTGGGGTGAAGGCAAGCTGAGTTATAAAATGCCTTCCTTTGAAGTCAAATCAATTTTTTTTTTTTTTTTTTTTTTGCGGTACCCGGG
>NW_020174705.1:5431289-5520729 GCF_003031525.2 Neophocaena asiaeorientalis asiaeorientalis
CGCGGGCCTCTCACTGTTGTGGCCTCTCCCATTGCGGAGCACAGGCTCCGGACGCGCAGGCTCAGCAGCCATGGCTCACGGGCCCAGCCGCTCCGCGGCATGTGGGATCTTCCCGGATTGGGGCACGAACCCGTGTCCCCTGTGTCGGCAGGCGGACTCTCAACCACTGTGCTACCAGGGAAGCCCTCAAATCAATTTTTATTCTTAATCTGGGAGCATGAGATGGGAACAGATAACTTCTGAGTGAAATAAAGATATCTTAGGCTGTCAAGATTTACCTTATCAGTCTGAAGAGGTGGGATTCCCGTTAGCAACTGGCAGGGTTTTTTTTTTTTTTTTTTAATTTATTTATTTATTTTTGGCTGTGTTGGGTCTTCGTTGCTGTGCACGGGCTTTCTCTAGTTGTGGTAAGTGGGTGGCTACTCTCGGTTGCGGTGCGCAGGCTTCTCATTGCGGTGGCTTCTCTTGTTGTGGAGCAGGGGCCCTGGGCTCACAGACTTCAGTAGTCGTGGCTCGCGGGCTCTAGAGCGCAGGCTCAGTAGTTGCAGCGCACGGGCCGTGCCGCTCCGCTGCATGTGGGATCTTCCAGGGCCAGGGCCCGAACCCGTGTCCGCTGCATCGGCAGGCGGATTCTTAACCACTGTGCCACCAGGGAAGCCCAGCACCTGGCAGTTTGAATAATCCGTTCGTCTGAGGGAGTGTGAAAGTAGCCTGCAGAACAAAGACTTGGAGCTCTGGCTGTATCCAGTTCCTGTTTACTCCTTTTCTTCATTCCCTACTTGAGACTCTGCCAGGTCCAACTTTAAAACATTTGCAGGCCAATAGGAGAGTATACAGGGAGTCTCAGAAGTCATTTCTTTGGGGAGGAGGAGTTTTATGGTGTAAAATGGTTGTTCTGTTGCCAAAACACAAAAGGAAATAGGGTATTTTCTAGGAACTTCACAGGGGGCCTTCACAGCGAATTCTCCATGTCAGTCTCCAAAGCAGAAGCCTTTTATTGGCACTGTTTGGCCACTGTGGAAGAATCCACCTTTCCCAGGTTAATTTCTCCTTTAAAAAGAAAGCCAAAGTAGACAGTTCTGTGAACAAATTGAATAAACCTTTGAGTTTGGGGTATAGCACTAGAGTATGTTTTCTCCCCTAAGACAAAGCCAAAGGAAGAGAGCCTGTGCTATTTCTTGGATATCTTTGGGCGGATTATTACTTCTGGGCAGGGAGAAGATGACAAGGCCTGTGCAGTTTTGGCTCACTTGAAAATGCTTTAGGAAACACCATTGTGTACTCTCTGCCCGTTCTCCTGGAATGTGTAGAATCACGCCATCGCCGGGCAGCCCCTTGGAAGCTGGCCAGCCCTGCCTCTTCCTCATCCAGATGGAAACCCGGAGGCTCATCTCACAGGACTGTTGATGGACCCAAGGTCACTCGGCCTTGATTGGTGGCGGAGCCGGAATGGTACCCAGAGGTTTCCAGCATCTCAACACAAAGGGCATCCATTAAGAACAGAGTCCTCCCTACCTCTTCTCCCTCCCGTCCTGCAAATAAACCATAGGAACACACTGCCCCTGACTGGCCGTGTCCAGGGAGAGATTACTACACAGATGCCTTTCTGTGGTTTGGGGGACCAGCAGGTGGGCCTGGGCCGAGGATTCCCCTTCCTGCCACCCTGCCTCCCCCAGCACCCACCCACCCCCTTTGCATTAATATGACTCTATCTCCCTATTTGAGCTCAATGATCTCACTTCTATGGGGATCCATCCCATGACTCCTCTGAGCAAACCAAGCCCCCTCCATAATGAATTCTCCTTCTATGGTGATCTCTCTTCCCGCAGTTATCCCGGTTGCAGTTTTATATTGATTTCTGCGATTCTTTGAGTGGTTTGTCTCTCCCACTAGACTCCGAGTTCCATAAGATCAGTAGCTTTGCTCTTTATATTCTCTACCGTGTCCATGGCATCTAGCCTGGCACTTAGTGGGCAGATGTATTCACTTCCTAGGGCTGCTCTAACAAAGTACCTATATACTGGGTGACTAAAACAACAGAAATTTACTCTCTCACACTTCCGGTGGCCGGAAGTCTGAAATTAAGGTGTCGGCGAGGCCGCACTCCCTCTGAAGGCTCTCGGGGATGATCATCTCTCGCCTGTTCCAGCCTCTGGGGGTTGCCAGAAATCCCTGATATTCCTTGGCTTGTAGGCACATCACTCCAGTCTCTGCCTCTGTTGTCACATAGCATCCTCCCTGTGTTTCTTCACATTATCTTCCCTCTGTGCATGTCTCTGTGTCTAAATCCCCCTCTTCTTGTAAGGACACCGGTCCTTGGATGAGGGCTCAGCCTAATGGTTTTATGACTCCTGCATTAGTTTCCTTGGGCTGCAGTAAGAATGGTCACATACTTGGGGACTTAAAACTATAGACTTTCTCTTCTCACAGTTCTAGAGGCCATAAGTCTGAAATCAAACTCTTGGCAGAGCCACGCACCTTCCAAAGGTTCTAAGGAAGAATCCTTCCTTGCCTCTTCTAGACTCTAGTGGTTGTTAGGGATCTTTGGCATCCCTTGCCTGGTAAATTCATCTCTCCAATCTCTGCCTGCACCTTCACATGGCCTCTCCACTCTGTGTCCTCTCTTTTCCTGTAAGGACATCAGTCATTGGATTAGGGCTCACCCTAATTCAGTATGACCTCATCTTAACTTGATTACATTTTTAAAAATTCCATTTCCAAGTAAGGTCACATTCTAAGGTTCTGGGGGCGGGACGTGAATTTTGAGGGGATACTATTCAACCCAGCATGGTAGGCGATTACACATTTGTTGAATAAATGATAGTGCCTTGGCCTCTGGCAAGTCTCAGCCGAGGAGAACACCGCGTGGTCAAGTCTGAGCAGAGGCGAGTCTGACATCCACTCCAGTGGAGTTTCGGGGGGGGTCAAGGTCTGTGTTGCCAGAAATGAAAAACCTCACCAGAGCACCTCACCCCCTCTTAAAAGACTCCTCAAGATTGCTTTGCTGTCCGTCTTCCCTCTGCAACATGTTTTTTAATGTCTATTTAAATGCAAATTTTGACTTTCTGTCTGTAATCATATAAAATGTTTGGTACTAAATTTTTAATCAGGAATGTAATTTTATAGAGAGGTGGTAAGGGAGTGGTAGGCCCCACGTAACAGAACGAAACATCCCAGGCCTGATTCCTAGCGCACGGAGCTCCGACCTCTCTGCTTCCCATTGAGTTGGAAAACCCCTGTCTAGCTCTGCAGGCTGCTTTCGAAAAGATGTGTCATGCTTCCAGTCGTGCCCTGTGTATTGTCCCTCATCCTAGTGCTTGATTGTCCGTTAACGCTGCAGAAGGCCATCAGGTACTGCCTTCCTGTGTCCTCTGGTCTCCTCTGAGTCCCAACAGACCATGGATGTGGAGAGAGGGACTCTACCCTGTTCTAGTCTAAGACGATGGCTCATTTGTCAAGATGAGGCTGGAGGCTGGGCCACCAGAGCCTCTATTGTTTGGGACGGTGGCTGCCAGCAGCAGATGTCTGTCAGCCCCTCAGTTCCCTGCAGCCTTTGAGCTCCATCTGCCCCGAACCGAAGCACAGCTGCCAGCTCATCCCCCTCTGCCCTAGCGTGGTCACCTCTAAGGAAGCCCGAGGCTCCACACACCTCGGCCTGTTCGGGAGAGGGCTTCCCAGACCCGGCGACCCTTGGTGCCACCGTCCTTCTCGACAGCTCCCTGGGCATCTTTCTGTATTTTCCCGATGGTGTGTTTAAAGTAGCCCTAATCATGTTTGTTGAGAAAGGTCGGAACTGCAGTTCGTCACTTTGGTCTTATTGTCCCCACTCGTCATGTCAAGGGTATCAGACTGCACACAGCTCTCTCCCAGGTGGGCCATCTGATGGTGTGGGTGTGTGTACACACTCTCCCATTTCTAACTAGGCTATTCAGCTGCCTCAGGGCCTTTGCAATCGCTGTTCCCTAGTCCTGGAATGCTCTGCGCCATGGGTCAGCTGGCTACTCATCCTTCAGACCTCAGCGCAGATGTCACCCCTTCCAGGAGGCCGCCCTTCCACTCCCTGATTAAAGTATACAGCCCCCATATCATATGTGATCTGAACATCCTCTTTATTTCCCTCCTTGCCATTATCCCAATGTATAATCATCAGATTTATAAAATCTCTTGAACGGTTCTTTAGGAAGCTTACTCCTTCTAGAGTAAGCAGAAGCGTTCAGGGTGGGGAATGGGTGTGCAGAAGTGGCAGTAAGGGGGCAAGGTTGGAGCCTGTAGCTTTGATCCTACTGAGAGAAGACTGGCCCTGGAAACAGAAAGTAGCAGCTGAGAAAGAAATAATTTGATACATGTGAGCACTTTCACCACAGTAGATGAGAAGAGCTGGTGATTGCATGTTAGGACTGCGGAAGAGGGAGCACGATGCCTGGTTTCTCAAACTGGATATGTGAGTGGATGGGGGGCATTTGTGCTGAACATAAAGAAAAGGTTGGAGTGGGGAGATGATGAGCTCATTATGGAAATGTTGGGTTTGGCACTCCTGTAAGAGACCCAGCTGAGGTTTAGATATAGGTGTCTGATTGAGAGTTCATCAGAGGGGTGAGGGTGCTTGAAGCCATGGGAATGGAAGGTGCTTTCCTGGATGAGAGGCAGAAAGAAAAGATAAGGTCCAAGAATTAGGGTTGCTGTACATCCCAGGGAACTGGGCTATTCCTGCCATATGCCTGTTGCCTCAGCATCATTTCCAGTAGCGCCCCTCTCATTGTCAGTCTGTCCCAGTTTGGAAAGTAAATTATGTGATTACCCTACCCAGAGCAAAAGGCTGGGGAAATGCAGAGTTTCTAGGAGGGCAGAGAAAGAACCCACTAAAAAAGCAGCATGAGTAGAGGTATAGGAGGAAAACCAGAGGCGTGTTATATTGTGTAATGGATGTCAAGGGGATAGAATTTACAAGAGGAGAAGCAATAATTCATGTCAGATATTTCACAGAGGGTAGAGTCATGTAAGGATTTGGACACACCGTTGGATTTAGCTACAAGAAAAGTACGGGTGATGTTGTCATGATGAGGACAGGCAGATGCCAGATGGTGGTGGGTTTGAGAAGTGAGTGGAAAGTGAGAAAGTGGAGACAGTCAGTCTCACTAAGCCTTGCTGTGAAGGAAGGGAGAAACTTCAGATGAGCAGGCAGACGTAAGCATGAGATCAAGAGGAGGTCATTAGATGGAGATATTTGGGTGTCTCAGTACTGGGAAAAGGCCAGCAGGGGTCTGAGGGTGACTGCTTCAGGAGGGAGAGTGTTTATCTAGGGCTCGTAAGGGACAGAGAGGATGTGCGAGAAGGGACACCTTCCCCCGTGTGATAGAAGAAAGTTTGGGTACGAGGAAGTCCACAGTCTTTAGAGCAGGGATTTGGAGAGCGTTCGTCTCCGTTGGCGTTTATTATCTCTTTTGCAGTAGGAGGCCTCTGACAGTTCGGGGAGACCAAAGACATGAGGAGAGCAGGCAGTGCTTTAAATAGCCATATGGAAAATGGGGGAGGAAATGCGCTCATTCAGAAGAGTTTTCTTGGGTGCCTTCTGTGCTCTAAGCCCTGGGAATCCAAGTGTGACTACAACGGTCGGTCAAGTTGGTCCTTTCTTCTCCTTGGGAAGGGGCTGGTAGCCGTGGTGCAGGCAGTGCTGGGCACAGAGGAGGCTGTGGATCCCACGCTCAGAATGATGTGGGTCCACGTGGTGCGTGGTTTTCTTTATTCTCATAAAGAACAGCTCAGTAGCTTTGGTCTAGACCCAGAGGAAACCAACAGCTGGATGGTCTAGAAATGGAAGCACAGAAGGGCATGTGAGTTGAAGTTCTAGGGGGGAAATAAATCGTGGTTAAAGTTATGGACCATTAAATCAAATCTGGATGTGGAATAAAGTGCCCATTTAGGCCGTTTCTCCCTTTCTTTTTTCTTTATTCCTTCGGGCAAGCATTGCTATAGTGAATGTCCTTGAACACATCTCTTTGGGGGGTTAGACAGGTATTTCTCTAAAATACATCCTAAGGAGAGGAGTGCGGGGTTCGAAGGAGAACACATAATACATTTCAATAAATTTTGCCAAATTGCCTGTCACAAGTGTTTCACCACTGTGCACTCCCACCAGCAGCACCCGGAAGAGCCTCTCTGACGGCACCCTTGCCAACACTAGATGGTATCAATCTTTTTAACTTGAGCTAGTTCAGTGAGGAAACAAGAGGCCCTCACATTCTTGTGTGCATTTCAGTGATTGCTTGTCATTGCAGGCATCCTTTTGTGGGCTTGCGGGGAGACTTGTGGTCACAGTGATGATCGAAGACATATTTTAGAGGACACATAAGAGAGAAGAGGCGGTACCTGCAAGGTTGGGGTGGGGGGCATGAGGGAAGTTATTGGAGGAAATAGGATGGGAGACAAGAGGACCGATATAGTCAGATGGAGGGGTTAGATTCTAGAGACGTGTCAGGAGTGACGACGCATGGGGAGCTTGGTGATCCTTCGGGGAAGCAGGAGAGAGAGGTCAGAGCTGGTGGAGGTTGGCAGCTTGCTGGTTTGAGTGACTATACTAAACTCTTTTCCCAGGAGGGGTGATGCAGAAGGAGATGCAGGTTTGGGGGCGGCAGGGTGTAATGAGCTCTTTTCCAACATCTGGGCTCCACCTGTTGGATGTCAAATTCTATCCATTGATATCTCCTAGGGCTAGAACTCTCCAAACGTTTTCTATAAAGGGCCAGGTAATATTTTAGGCTCGTGAGCCATAGGGGTCTTCATTTCCTCTCAGCCCTGCCGTAGTAGCATGAAAGCAGCCAGGGATGATAAATGAATGATAGGCCTGGATGTGTTTTAATAAAACTTTATTTATGGCCACTAAAATGTGAACTTCATATAATTTCCATGGCATAAAATATTATTCTTCTTTGGATTTTTCCCCCAACCATTTAGAACTGCAAAAACCCTTCTTAGTCTGTGGTTTGTACAAAAACAAGCAGTCCGCTGGTGGCCCGGGAGCTATAGTTTGCCAACCCCTGTCCTAAAGCGTAGCATGGTGCCTGCAACATGATAAACATCCACTTCACGTCGTGGAAGAAAGAGAGGGAGGGGCGTAATTCGTCTTTGCACTTTCTTCTTCCTGCGGCGTGGGAAAGGAGCTGCATCGGGGAGCGAAATGAACAGTGGATTTGGTGTCCATAATGAGCCTTCGCTAATGGATGGCGTGACCTTGAGCCTCAGCTATCTCATCTGTGTAATGGGCAGAAGCCGGGCTTCATTGAAGGGGTTGAAAACAGCTCACAGTCCCAAGCATATTGACAAGGGCAAGTTATTCCCTGAAGCAGGAGTCAGGGCGCAAGCGACCCGGAAAAGTCTAAACCCTGACAAGCCAGTATGTAGGTAGTGGCCAGCTGCAGAGGCAGCACATTCCCAAGAACGGGCAGGAGTGTTGGACAGCCGGTGCCCACAAAGTGTGCGGAGGCTGCCCAGTGACTTGCTGACACGAGCTGGCTGATTCTTGCGCTTTCTCCAAAAGAAGCCTACGGTATGAGTTTCACTCCCCACAATCCTGGTAAATATCCCAGGAAGATCTGGCTTTATTATTTTTAAATTGAGGATTTTAATGCAGCCTGGATGAAGTAGGTATCAAACCTGAGTGGTGTTATGGCCACAGTTAAACTAAAGCTGGATCTCTTAAACTTGGCATCCTCTACCTCTCCCCCTCCTCTGCCAGACACCCTCACACAAGATGCCATGTGGTGTGGGGGACACAGAGGCACAACGTGTGTCTTTTCTTTCTGTCCTGAGGCCATCTGTGCAGTGATGTAGTTTTCTTTTCCCATCTTGCTCCCTTTACTTGGTAGGGACAAGATCGGGGCACTGAATATACTACACGCCCCCTAGAAAAACAGCACAGTAGACAAGATAAGCTAAGCGGTTACAACCAAAGAGTTTTAAACCAATTGTCAAGAAATTACTCTGGGCGTTGGGGGATCTATGTTGTTTTTGTTGTTGTTGATGTTGCTGTCTCATTTTTAAGCAGAATGGATCCTCTACTGCACGGGGGTTTTAAGGGAGAAGACAGTTTCTCCTTCTCTGTGGTACATTTACCGCTGCTATCACTCTCCTGCTCCGAAACGTTTCTGTTTCATCGCCATTCATCTTTGCCGATTTTGGTTTTGCTTTTCTTCTTCTAAGATGCTGCTAAATTTGCTTGTAAAGTTTTGTTTATTCATTGGCACTCAGTTGAACGGTGCTGGATCATTAATCTAACTATTCAAGGTTAACCATGCTTTATGCTGAAATTGCCTTTTATGGGACAGATTTCAAGGTTTTGCAAGAGTTGAGTGCTACCTCATTTTTGACATTTCAGCAATGAATCCTGCTTGAAATGTGATTTGAATCCAATCATCATCTTTTTTGTGGAGAAAGATAAATATGATATACAAATATTGCAGCCAAACTGCATTCCTCCTGTACCTCCAGCATATTCCACGATTCAGCTAGCTTTTGCCAGGGTGGCACCGAGCAATGTCATTCCTACTGTACTTCTGTCTTGCATTTTTCTCCCTGTGTGTATTTCCCTCCCAGAAGGCTTAAACGTGTTTCCTTTATATCTCACATGAGTTGTACAGGGCTTCTCAAGAGCGTACATTGAGGAGGAAATGGAGCTCCCGCGATTACTCCTGCACTTTGTTGTAAAATCTTTAGGATTTTACAATAAAGGACTTTAGAGGTCACCTAATTCATCTAGTTATGCAATCACAGAATTTTGTCTTTAAAGGAGCAAATAAAGAATTTAATCTCCCAGGCCTCTTTGGAAACGTGTGAACAAGTTTTTAAGTGCCTCTGTCTCGTAGTGTTTGGATGTGGCGTTTTAATTAAAGATTGAGGCAGCAAGCTTTGCTGTTTCTTATGAACTGATATAGCCTGCAGTTCCTACCTAACCCCGTGGAGCGCTCATTCAGCCCACGTCCTGGCATGCTTGTTTTCTAACTGAAGAGTGCGCATCCCTGAGAACTAGCCTGTGGGCAGCCACCCCTAATAAACTCACACCGGAGGTGGCACCATTTCTGTATAAGTTATAGGCATATCCAAGTTTGTCTTACTCACCCTCTTTCCTGCGTGCTGTCCGTAAATGCTCCCCCTCTCTCCTTATAGAAGCCTGCCCTTCCAAAGCTTCTCAAACTCACATTTACTGTAAAGTGTTAATGGACGGATAACACTCAACCTCACTTGGGTATTCACGTGGGAAAATGCTAATGATGTGGATAAGATCAAACCAGTAGATCGAACCAGTGAAGCTTGCGGAGGCCTGGCTTCTATGTTTGTATAATGGAGATTATCAGTGTTGCCTGATGGTTAGGGACCTGGGTCTGGGTTCACATCCTGACTCTGCCACTTACCCGCTGAGTTCATTCTGTTACTTAACCTCTTTTTGCCTCAGTTGTCCCATCTTAAAAATGGGGATAATAATAAGCCTATCTCATAACGCTGTTGTGAAAACTCAGCGAGTTAATGGTCGTAAACCTCTTACTACAGAGGCCGGAGCATCACAAGTTCTCAAACAGTTGTTAGCAACAAGCCAAAGGAATGATCCCCTTGCTGTAAAATATCAAACTCTATTACCAGGTGGCTGAAATGCTAGTTCGGGGCGTAGTGTGTCCATGAGACCATCGTGTGGTACAGCCTCCCATGACTACCCTTGGGAATTCCATTTTGGGACACATTTTTCCACTTCATCTGTCTGGCATGTTCTCGTGATCATATGCTCATAGGTCGAGCTTATGGCAGCTTCATTTGGGCAGAACACTTTGGCCGGACAAACCAACACCCGTAGGAGTAATTCCTACACTCTACAACCTTTGAGACTATTTCCTACTGTCAGTTCTTATCCATTTCTTGTTGTGTATCAGCATGAGTGAGTCCAAGTCCTTCTCCATTCATTCAGCTGATAATTATTGAATATCTGCTTAGTCCCAATGATGTCGATGCAGCAAACACCATGCCTGGACTTATACAGCTTATGACCTAGTGGGAGGGACAGTAAAGCAACCGCAAATAAATGGACACATACATAAAGCAATCACGAGATGTGAAATGTGTGTGAAAGAAAACCAAGGCATCACAAAGAGAAACACAAGAAGTTCTTTCAATATCTGTAGTTCCTAAAACAGTGTCTGACACCTAGTAGATACTCAGTAGTTATTTGTTAAATAAATGTTTGTGGGAGATGGGATATTTTGGGTAGGGAACTCCACAAAGTTCTCTGAGGAGCTGTTTGAATGGAAAATGAAAGAGCTATTCATGAGAAGAGAGAGGGAGGAAGGGTAGTGTTGACGGTGAGAGAGGCGAAGAGCTGAAAAGAGCTTGGCTTGTTTGAGGAACTGAAGATTAAAGAATCTCTATGGTCGAAGGGTGCAGAGAATAGGGTTAGGGTTGTGGGAGATGCCCAAAGATGAGGCTCGAGAAGTACCCAGAGGCCATGTAGTGGGGCTCACAGCGAGGTTTGGGAGAGGCACTCAGCCTTTATCTGCACTGCAAAGGGAAGTGATGGAAGGCTTGGTACAGTCAAGTGACCACCCCAAACCTGAGCCTTTTAGGTCCAGTGACCCTGAAGGATGAACACTTGGTCTTGAGAGTAAGGGGGGTTTATAAGGCCAACTATGACTTTCAGTTACAGCCTTGATCACATCACTAACCTCCCATGGGGTTCCATATCCCTAGTTTCCAGTGGGACAAAAGAAGTTAAGAGACACAGCTTCCCTGTCCTATTGTGGCACCCACCCACGTGCCTGTGGCGGGTCCCATTTGCATGATGCTGTCATCGTGCAACTTGACTTATATTTACAAATCTTGCTCGTAGGGGAAGACCCATCTCAGAAGTAAGAGGACTTGATCAGGAAAAACCTTTTAAAGAGAGAGGTCTAAAACATAAAGCCATTCACATCAACTTAAACTCAAGATATTCAAGGTGATAAATCTGCTTACAGGCTCAGAAAACAATCACCAGCTCAAGGTTATTGGAAACGAAGAAAAGATCAGGCCTCGCTCAGCTGCTATCTGATTATTTTATTATTAACCTCTCTGCACTCTGTATTCTAAACTCCCTGAAAGTAAGGTGTGTTTGTTGCTTGAGTGTAGAGTGGGCACCTGTCAGTTTTGCAGCCCAGAATGCATTCCCTCTACTTCTGTTAGGGCCCAGGTTCCTTCAGGGACCTCCCCCCCATCACACTGGGCTCTTATGACTTCTGGCTCAGCTTCCACTATGTCAGTCTCCAGGGAGGGAGCATGTGACTTACACCTGCCAATCAAAGCAGCGTGAACCCCAGTCATCACGATTGTTGGAAGCTGAACACACGTACCCGCTGGAACCAGTACCATGAAGTCTGTGGGATTTTAAAATTTTACTTGAACTTGGGAGGATATAGGGCCGAAGCTGCTTGCAGCCATCTTGGCACCATGTGGAATCTAAGAGTGAAACCCACATTCCCGGAGATGGAATCATGAGAGAGAGAAAAAAACAAGACCCAAAGATATCATTTAAAAGGTCCCTGAAGCCAGCCAAGCCTGAATTCCTCCACACCTTGAGCTATTCAGCTACCTGAGCTAGTAAATTTTCCCTTTGTTTTTTGTTTCCTCTTAAACCAGCTTGGCTTTGCAGTTTTTGCCAGTTGCAACTGGGAGAGTTTTAACTTTTGTGGAGTCTCATTATTACTTTCAGATCACCGTGGGGGACTCTTAGGATGTGCACACCACAGGGATCTGGATGAAGGGTTGCCGTTTTTCATTCTTTTCTGTTCCTGGAAGCACTGGCAGGGAAAAGGAGAGAGTAATGTAAGGACAGAGACAAAAGCACACAGGACTCTGCAGAGAGGGTGCGTGTGTTGTCAGCACAGACTGGCTGTCGCCGCATGGCCTTTGCTTGTTGTTTAAAGGACTTTTCAATCATTAACCAACACCGTATTTTTTTTCCTTGATAGTGTTCAAGAAAATAAGATCATTAAATACATCATTATGAAAGCAGGCACCTGGCTTTTGAAATATTAGATTTCTTACTTCCATCCCCTCTGTGACTCAATTCCCACAACTTTAAAATGAAGGCCCACTTAGTCCAATTACTTTTCTAAGAACCTGTGATGTTTTGATCTTGAATTCCTCCCTCCAGGCTATGGTGTGAGGGTAGTGTATTAACAAGCACCTAAAACTGAATGACAGAAGTAAACACGAGATAGGTTTTTCTCTGTGCCCATCAGTGATGGCCACCCTGCTCAGACATTCAGCTCAGGTTACAGCTGCCAAACAAATGACCGTGGGTCAGAATGCACAGGGACTCTACGGCATGAGGCTGCACCCGGGAGAAATCAGCCTGTGGACCAGTAAGGCTTGTAATAGAAATGGATGCTGCATCCTCCAGCTTTGGGGTCCTGGGATTGTACCTCTTCAGGTGACTTACAAGGACTGCCGTCTGAGTCACCATCTCAACGTTTCTGGCAGAAATGCAACAGTGCTGGGGAAACGTGGCAGGTGGATGATCCGTCACCCATTTGGAAGGCCAAGCAAAGTGTGTTTGGGATGAACTGCTTTAGGTCTGGGTCTCTATCTTTCCGTCTTCTCGCGGCTGAGAAGTGAGAGATGCGTGGGAACAGCCCGAGCTGAGAGCACTGTCTCCTCTGTTATCCTTTAGGTGGACGCTAATCTATTAATTAGAACGTTTACCGTAGTCATGGGCACCTTATGCCTGTGTGCATTAGTGTTTCTATTTATGCTCGTGCATTAGATATATTTGCATATCCATAAACCCAAGTCTTTCCACTTAGCTCTTAGAGGTGCCCTTCTAATTATTTGCCGGGTCAGAAGTGGAAAGTCAAAATCTGCCCCCCTCACCCCAAATTCTGAACTTGAGTGAAGTTGTATTAATAACATTGACCTGAGGGACTGTGCAGGGACCTAGTGTTTTACTTTGAGAAAAGTATTTATTATTACATCTGTTAGTTTTTGAAAAAATGTATTGAGTGATTCAAATATACCAGGCACTGTGTTAGTTTCTGGGTCTAAAACAGAAAACAAAATAGAGAATGTCTCTGCCCTCATGGAACATTTAATTTACTGGGTGACTGAAATAAATAAATATGTAAGAAACAGGTGGTTATGATTTAAATTGTGATTTAAATGCAATTAAGATAAACTATGGATTAACATTAGTTGATGTGACAGTAAGTGGCTGAGTGGGTTTTTAAGCTTGGGGGTTAAAGATGGCTTTTACAAAGAGATAACTTTTAAGCTGAAATTTACACAACAAAGGAGCAGCGCGTGTAAATATCAGGGGGAAGCATTTCAAGCTGAAGGAAGAATTAGCACAAAGGCTGTAGGGTGGGAAGGAGCTTACAGTGGTACTGGAACCAAGACGGAGCAGGTGCCCTGGCTTTGCATGGAGGGAGAGCAGGGTGTGAGACGTACTTGGAGAGATGAGTGGGTAATAGATCTCATAGACGAGGGTTTGTCAACCTTGGCACTATTGCTATTTGAGCCTGGTTAGTTCTTTGATGTAGGGCCCTTCTGTGCACCGCAGGATGTACAGCAGCATCCTTGGCCCCCACCCACTAAATGCCAGGACACTGCACTCCTCCAGCTGTGACAAGCACAAGTGTTCCCATACATTGCCATACGTCCCCTCCAGGCACGGCAAGGCCTCCCTCGGTTGAGAGCCACTGAAGTTGGATTTGCAAGCCTCCCAGCAGTTTATATTTTTTTCTGAGTTCCATGGAAAGGCAGTGAACATTTTAAACAGGAAAGTATCATGATTTGATTTACATTTTAAAAAGATCACTAGGTCTATTATGAACCAATGGATGGTAGGAGGGCAAAAGCGGAAGAAAAAAATAATCATCGCCCCAGAGAGAGGTTATAATGCTGTTATGAGAGGTGATAGCCATGGAAACAAATTATGTTTTGGGTAAAGTCGGCAGAACTTATTTATGAACTGGGTGGACCGGATGGGCAGGGAGAGAAGGAGAAGATGAAAGAGAATTCCTAGATTTTTTTTGGAATAACAAATAAGATACCTTTCCTGTCTTCAAGGCGCTCACACTGTAGGGAGGGAAAGCAAATATATATATATGGTGCTTATTACGATGTGCTCTAATAAATGCATGTACAAAATGTGGCAACACTGAGGAGTGAATAATTCTTTCAGGGAAAGTCATGGCAGGTTGCTCAGAGGCTGTAAAACTTTTGAAGAATAAGTGGGATTTTTCAAAGTGGAGAAGAAGCTGTAGGAGGTAACCCTTCTTCAATATTCCATACTGTTGTCCGGAAAATTATGCCCAGAGTGACTCTGTCCTATGTCTTGAGTGGGAAGTTAGCAGAAGCATCCTCCAAACTGTTGTCCTTGAAAAAACTATTTTCTAAATTTGTGGGCCAAAGCAGCCTTTTGCTGGTGAAGCTGTGTTTAAGGTGTTTTGCGAGTGTTTTCACTTAAAAGAAGAGTCTTATTTTGTTTTTATTGAATTTCAAAAGAAGCGTGTGCTGTAAGAAGTAGAGTTACACAGTATTTCTAGGTAATTGTTTTCTGGATCATAGAATATCTTAAGTATATCAAATCCTATAGTTTAATAATAGTAATATGGTTTCACTAGGAAACTAGAGGTAACAAATTTTAGATTGTTCATTTGAACCTCAGGAGCAATAATCATTGTTTTCATTTGTGTAAATACAAAGATATAAAGTTAAAGCTAAGTTTTATCATATTCTATGGAGTCTTAAAGGTCAAAATGTATAGTCCTTATGGAATACGGTAATATCCCCCTTGCTTTGCTCTCGGTGTTGTGGACACTTTCCCTGAGAACTCATAGACTGCCCCCCTCCACCGCATTAATGAGGTGCAGACAGTGACTCAGAGTAGATGGCGTTCCATAAATACTTGGGGGTACTCCAGATTGGGACCTTGAAAAACTAGATGGTATGTTAAATTCCCTCCTTCCTTTGCAGGGATTAAAAAACGTCTCTCAAATTGACAAGAACATTGGATAATAAATTAATCGTTTACAGTTTAGTAAACCATATGCGCAATTGAAGTTACACGTCACGGGTGTATTTTTATCAGATGAAACACCAGATGGGGGGTCAACCATTCTCCCCACCCTCTTCTGCCGTGGAGGAACAGTGGACTGAAGTCTTTCATGATTGCTAGTTTCAAGATGCTCACGAAATCAGGCGTGCAACTCATGTCTTCTGTCTTTAAGGGATGTTGACCAGTAAACCAAGCAGGGACACTGGAGTCAATTGAGTACTCTGCCTCTCCTATACTTTCTTTGAAATGCATGTTTGGGAAGTTTTAGCAATAAATATAGTTTGCAGCCGGATGCTACTTGCTTTTTGACTGCTGGAGTTGGTATGAATTTGAGCCTACCATATGTAGCTACAGAAAATGTCACATTATTTTATTTTCCTAAAAAAAAGTAAATGGTTCTGAGGATCCAGTCGCCAGAGTTTTGAGGAATTCAATCGCAGCTGTTTATGGGGGGTGGGGATGGACACTGTTGCTGTCCATATATTATGTCAGCCTTCATCGGTGGAGCTTATGAAAGCTTGGAATATAGGGAAGGACCATTAGTCTATGTGGCCTCATAGGCATTATTGGGAGGCTTATTATTAAACCTGCCCAGTTCATTTGAAAAGGGACTGCTTTTTTAATTCTGTGCCACACCTGGAACAAGAGACCTTTGTTGATGCTTGGAGACTCACCTCCACATATCCAAACCCTTGAGGGCCCACCAAAAGCCCCACACCCTTCTTAGTTCCCTTTTAATCTTGACAGTCTCCCCATTCTCAAAATCTCTGCTTCTGCCAACCTCCCGTCACTTATTTCTTTCCATCTTTTCCTGCTTTCTCACCATCCCACATGGCCTCTGCTCACTGTTTCTTTGGACACACATTACCGTCCTCTTTCCTGGGTTTTGGTTTGGGGGAAAGAAGTGGCTGCGTTTTACCTAACTGATCATGTTATGTTAGTGGTCCAGGTGTTTCATCGGCAAGGTGACCAGTTAACTTTGTCTTAAGTGGAACACCGTTGAGAGAAAAAGGGGGCTCGTTTTCATAACGATGCCAGAAAGCTGGTTTACCTGGAACTGTCCTTGGTAACCTGGGAATTATGATCACCTTATGTAGGGGAGGAAGAAATGAAGTAGGAGGGATAACCTGCTATGTTGCCAACAGGAATATTGAGAAATGACTTCATTTTGGAAACTGTTTACAAGATGGTTATAAACGTCACTCCCTGTTAGCAGCGTGTATAACGTCATGAGATGCAGACAAGCGTGATGGTGCTCGTCAGATGCTCTCAACAGTGCACTTGTGTTCACAGACTTGTGTTTCCATCCCAATCTTGAAAATATGGGGTTCTGAGTTCAAATTGGGCTCAGGTACTGACTCTCCATTTGACCTTGAGCAATCTGCTTAATTTCATAGCGTTTGTTTGCTCATCTGAAAACAAAAGGGATAATGTTGATCCAAACATACTGTGAAGATTAATTCGTTTCTGAAGTGCTGAGACCAACACATGAAAGGCTTTGAGTGGAGATTATCTTTTTTAAAGAAATTATCGATGTGGGTGAATAAAAGAACTTACCGAACTGAATTATAGGCACTTGGCTGCAGGAGGGAGTAGGGGAAGAAAGAATATTACTTCTCTCAAAGAACCCCAAATTCACCCTCAAAATAGCAGTGGGAAAAATTGCTTTCTTGTGATTCTGAAAGGATGAGAAATTATGCAAAGGAAAAGGGCAAGAAGAATAGGACAAAAGACACAGTTAAGACGCATTTCAAAGTAACTCTCCTGGATAAACAACTAGGTACCAAAAAAAAAAAAAAAAAAGCTCTGCCAATCCTCTGTGATTAGGTCATTAGCCAAATGCTTGTAAACCAAAATGGCTCAGCCAAGATCCCCCAAAGAGGCCTAATGGCCCATATGTCATTAGTGGGATGATCAGGTTAGGAATGAGAAACTATCCATTTAAAAATCTCACAGCTATTTATCATCGCAAGATTACAAGCACTTATGAGTGTGTTCCCATTTAAAACCAGTTTTGCTCTTGTTACATTTGGTCTTTTCTCAAATAAATATTTTTATTGCCCCTGGTATATAGATAGAAAAATGAGTCTCAGAGAATTAAATGACCAGTCAATAGCCATTTGGTTGGTTCAGTGGTACAGGCAATATTCTGGCCAAGGGCTTCTGACTCAAAAGATTCTGATCATTCCACTATAACAGAAAAGTCTACTAAGGATGCGGTGATATCCAGACAGCATATGGAAATGAATTATTTCCTAAGGATCACAGAAGAGTTGGAATGAAGACAAGATATTTTTGTCAAAGGAAATCAAATATTCTGAGTATTAAACTAATGCAGTTTTATCATAGAAATGATGGGAAATACCAACAGCATAGAATTTAAAAATCCAAAGTCCGCTATGTCAAAAGCAAACGCTAAGTTATAGTTCTTCTTTCTCTTTTGTCCATGCATTTTTATAATATAGTTATAGTCATGTTATTCCAGATTCTTTTAAAGTATAGCTTTAATGGCCCCATAACTTTCTACTTATGGCAATGGCCATGCTTATCTTGGTCTTTCCCTTACATTTTAGAGATTTAGTGTTCTGTATAGATAAATAAATAAAAATTACTAGATGTGAAAAGAAATGGAAAAGTATAACCCACGATCATGAGAAAAAAATAGTTAATACTGACATGACCATGATGTTGGAATTAGCAGACAAGGACTTTAAAACAGTTATTATAACTTTGAAGAGGAATTTAAAGGAATGCATAGTCATACAAAAATGAAATTTTTTGAATTAAAAATAAATTATTTGAAATGAAAGCTTCACTAGGTGGGTTTAATAACAGAACGGAGGCAGCAGTACAATAGATTGGTGAACATAATAAAGATTACTATAAATTATTCAATCTGGGGAACAGAGAAATATGATTAAATTATTAACAGACCAGTGACCTGTGGGACAGTATCTCGTGGTATAGCCTATAGGGAATTAGAGTCCCAGAAAGAAGAAAGGCAAATGATGTGTAAATAATAGTTGAAATTTCCCCAAATTTGGTGAAATGCTTCAAAGTTAACAAATTCAAGAAGCTCAGGAAACCTCAAGCAGGGTAAATATGAAGAAAACCACACCTAGTGTGATTTTAGTGTACATATCATAGTCACAGTGATAAAGGCAAAAAATTTTTTTAAATGTTGAAAGCAGTCAGGAAAAAAAAAAAGAAATACATTACGTATAGGGAGCATCACAATACAAGTAATGGTCAACTTCTCATCAGAAACACTTGAGGCAAGAAGACAATAGGATGAACCTTTAAATGATGAAGAAAGAAATCTGCCGCCCCGGAATTCTAAATTCATCACAAATATCCTTCACAAAAGAAGGTGATATAAAGGCATTTTTAGACAAAACCAGAGATTTCATCACCATGAGACCTGAACTACAAGAAATATGTAAGGAGGATCTTCAGGCTGAAAGGAAATGACCCCATGTGAACTTATATTTAAAGACAGGAATGAAAAACATTGGACATGATAATGTATGTGGATAAATATAAAAGGCTATAACATTTCTGTTGTTATTTTTGAAAATACATATAACTGTTTAAAGGAAGAATGATATCACTGTTTTGGCGGGGTTATGACATATGTAGACACAAAGGGTGAGCATGTTAAATCTATATCGTTGAAATCTTTTTACACTTTATAAGAAGTAGTATAGTTTTAATGCTAAGTAGACTATGCTGTGTTAAGGATACATATTTAGTCCCCAGAGCAACTACTAAAAATAATACAAAGATGCATAGTTTAAAAGGTAGTGGAGAGGGACTTCCTTGGTGGCGCAGTGGTTAAGAATCTGCCTGCCAATGCAGGGGACACGGGTTCGATCCCTGGTCTGGGAAGATCCCACATGCTGCAGAGCAACTAAGCCCATGAGCCACAACCACTGAGCCTGTGTGCCACAACTACTGAAGCCCATGCACCTAGAGCCTGTGCTTCACAACAAGAGAGGCCACCACAATGAGAAGCCTGCACACTGCAACGAAGAGTAGCCCCCGCTCACCACAACTACAGAAAGCCCACATGTAGCAGTGAAGACCCAATGCAACCAAAAATAAATAATAAAATTGATTCTTTAAAAAAAAAAGAGAACTTTATTTATAAAAAACAGGTAGTAGAGAAACTAAAATGGAATAATATATATTTTAGTTAACCCCAAAGAAAACTGAAAAGAATAGAGAAACAGCAACAAAACAATAGCAACAAAAGTAAAGGATAAATAGAAATAAAGAGTAAATATAAACCTAAGTTCAACTATACCATTAACTGCACTAAATGTAAATGGACTAAACATTCAAATTAAAAGAACTATCTTCTCAGACTGTTTTCTAAAAGAGAGCCAACTATATGCTGTGTACAAGAAACCCACTTTAAATACAAAACACAAAAACACATACCATGAAATAAAAGGACAGAGAACAAAATATACAGTAAACATAGCAAGCACAGGAAAAGCTATATTAATGGCTTTTATTAATATCAAAACAGTATACTTCAAGACAAGGAGTATTACCAGACATAAAAGGGACATTTCATAATGAAAAATATCAAGTATGTAATAATCATAAATGTTCATGCCTCATAACAAAGCTTCAAATAAGTGAAGCAAAAATGTACAGAACAAAAATTAACAGTAAGTATAGATGATATGAACAACACTTTATACCAACTTGACCTAATGACATTTGTAGAATAGTATACCCAATAACTGCAGAATATACGTACTTTACAAGTACACATAAAATATTCTCCCAAGTTCTTAATCCATTTCAAATTTTGAAATATTATTGAGTATATTTTGTGACAATAGTGAATTAAATTAGGAGTCAGTAATAATAATATATCTAGAAAAGTCTGAAAGTTTTGGAAATTAAATAGCACACCTCCAAATGACTCTAGGATTAAAGAAGATATCACGGGAGAAATTATATTTTGAATTGAATGACAATGAAAGATAACATGTCAAAATTTAGGGATGCATTGTATATATATATACCATATCTTCTTTATCCATTCATCCATCGATGGATGGACACTTAGGCGTATCTTGGCTATTGCAAGTAATGCTGCAATGGACATAGGGATGCATGTATCTTTTTGAATTAGTGTTTTTTTGTTCTTCGAATAAATACCCAGAAGTGGGTAGCTGGGTCATATGTTAGTTCTATTCTTAATTTTTTGAGGAATCCTCATACTGTTTTCCATAGTGGCTGCACCAATTTACAGTCCCATCAACAGTGAATGAGGGTTTCCTTTTCTCCACATTATTTCCAACGTTTGTATTCCTTGTCTTTTCAATAATAGCTATTTTAGCAGGCGTGAGGTGATATCTCATTTGATTTTGATTTCCCTGATAATTAATGATGTCGAACATCTTTTCATGTTCCTGTTGGCCATATGTAGGTTTTCTCTGGAAAAATGTCTATTCAGATTCTCTGCCCATTTTTTAATCGGATTGTTGGTTATTGAGTTGTATGAGTTCTTTATATATTTTGAATATTAACCCCTATCAGGTATGTGATTTGCAAATATATTCTCCCATTCAGTAGGTTGTCTTTTCACTTTGATAATGGTTTCCTTTGCTGTGCAGAAGCTTTTTAGTTTGATATAGTCCCATTTGTTTATTTTTGCTTTTGTTTCCCTTGCCTTTGGTATCAGATCCACAGAAACATCCCTAAGACTGACGTCAGTGAAGTTACTGCCTATGTTTTTTCTTCTAGGAATTTTGTGGTTTCAGGTCTCAGGCATAAAAAAGAATGAAATTCTGCCATTTGTGACAACATAGATGGACCCTGAGGGTATTATGCAAAGTGAAATAAGTCAGACAAAGAAAGACAAATGTATGTGGAATCTAAAAACAACAAAAAAACTTAAAATCCACAAAACCAATGAACAAACAAAACATTAACAAATTCATAGATACAGAGAACAGATTAGTGGTCACCAGAGGGGAAGGGGGTGAGGGGGTGAGTGAACTGAGTAGAGGGTGGTCAACTCTATGGTAATGGATGGTAACTAGACTTTTGTGTTGATCACAAAAGTTGTTCAGTGTAGTGAACACAGATGTTGAACTATACAACTGTCCACCTGAAACTTATATAATAAAATATATATATATATACACATACATACATACACACACACACACACACACACTTTTAATTGAGCAATCCCAGTGCTATGATTTTACCTATGGATATTAAAGTTCCTTAGGATATGCAAAAAAAATTATGGGATAAAGGACAGAGGGAAGGTGTAGCTATAAATGCTGTAAGTTTCTTGCTTTGAATGTCAGAGTGCTTTGCAATTAATAATCCTTTTATTTGGATTTGTAAGCCTTGTGATACTTAGTAGAAGGCAACTGTTACCCATAAGTTCATTATTTATTTTTAACTAAAGTATTATTATTATTTAGCCATTTGATAGCCTTTTATTTTCTTGTCACCCATTTCACATATCATGTACAATGGAAGCCACTATCAGTGTTTCCAGAGTGGTTCCATTGTTCTTAAATAGAGAGAGAGGAGAGGAGGAGCTAGTCAGGTGAGTTTTAAGTCAGGTGAATTTCCTTAAGACGTTGGTCTAAATGTCCTAAATGTCTGAAATTGATCTAACTTCATTATCTCAATTTAAATTTATTTTTTAACTTATAGAAATAATTGTAAAATGGAAAACATTAAACAGTATAAGATATTATAATTTTTTTAAAAAATAGGAAGTGGACATTTCTCGGTCACCTGTTATGCTTATAGGATCCATTTTATATTTATGTGATACTGTTGTTCCTACTTTAGTGATGAGAAGAAAAAATCCTCAGAGGTTAAGATTCCACAGCTGCTCTTGGCTGAGCCAGAATAGCTAACTCTGTAGAAAAGTGCCACTGGCTCCATCAACTGTGCCTTGGCCCGGCATGGAGTGGGGGGCAAGGAGGAAAATGGGAAGGGTGAGGTGGCATGGGAGAAAACAACAGACAAAAGCATTTCCTTCTGATTCCCCTCCTGAAGAAAGGCCATTCATTCATTCATTCATTCCGCAAGTACTCTTGAGTTCATGCAGTATCCAAAGTTAAGCTGGGATTTAGAAAGGAATCAGACATTCATTCCAAACCACTGGTCACTGGGGCAGAATGAGCTTAAGGAAGGTTTCCAGGAGGGGGGCCCAAGGTTGATGAGTGAAATCTCACCCTTTGGTATCATACAGTAGGAGAAAATGAAAAGAACATGGCTATTTGGTATCATACAGTAGGAGAAAATGAAAAGAACATGGCTATTTAGGTTAATTATTTCCCAAGCCAAACAAAAACAGACTTGTTCTCTTTTTTTCTTTTCTTTCTTTAATTTTTAAAAGGAATTTCATTGGAATTCAGTCCGTACTTAACTGAACGATGGTTGAAGTTTAAATACAGGCTTTTTCTCCAAATAGCGCTCCCCAAAAAGCTAAGTACTGCAACTTAGTTTTCAGTTTTTCCTTGACCTGTATGTTTATATTGGGTTGCCGTCCTCTGCCTCCCCCAACCACTGTCTGCACAATACTTACATAAACACACACACACACACACACACACACACACACCTTCTTACTGCATAGATTCCATGCATTTCAATAACATGGTTTGAATAGTATGTTATATTGAAATCACTTGCAGATATATACATATTTTCAATATTGAATATTATTGCTTCTTTCTTGGGTTTCTGCCTTCCGTGCAGACTGTAACCAGTTCTTTTTGCATATCAGTTCTAGAACCTACAGTACATGTGGGAAGAGTATAGCCGTAGCCAGGTGTAATTGTGATTGACGCAGTGAGCTGAAATACAAAGGCTAATCAGAGCTTCAGTAGACATGCTTTGTGTGCAGTAATACATGGCATTTTAAAGTGTTCCACCCTTGCCTTCTCAATTTTGTCTGTTTATTTGCTTGCTTGTTGATTTATTTATTTAATTTATGGATTAGAGGCTCAGGTGTTAAAAGTCAAGTGCAGGGGTCCTGAAAAGGACTGAGAACATGAGGTCTTTTACTCTAGCTGCTGGACAGGAAGCCTCAGCATCACCTGGGAGGTTGTTAGAAATACAAAACCTTCGTCCCTAATTCAGACCGAGTAAATCAGAATCTGCATTTTAACAAGGTATCCAGGCAATTCATAACCACAGTAAAGTCCGAGAAGTACTACATCAGTTTACTGTTTTTAAAAAAATATTTATTTATTTATTTGGCTGTGCTGGGTCTTAGTTGTGGCATGCGTGATCTAATTCCCTGACCAGGGATCGAACCCGGGCCCCCTGCATTGGGAGTGTGGATGGAGCCTGAACCACTAGGCCACCAGGGAAGTCCCTCAGTTTACTCTTGTTATCAAAACCAAACCTCTCACACAGGTGTCACGAATGCAAGCAGTAAGGAATGCTTTGCTTTTGCTGATCAACCTCCAGTCATACTAGAGACATTTCTTTTTTTAAAAAATAAATTTATTTATTTTATTTATTTATTTTTTGGCTGCGTTGGGTCTTCATTGCTGCACGCTGGGCTTTGTCTAGTTGTGGCGAGCGGGGGCTACTCTTCTTCGTGGTGCACAGGCCTCTCAGCGCAGTGGCTTCTTTTGTTGCGGAGCACAGGCTCTAGGTACGTGGGCTTCAGTAGTTGCAGCACGTGGGCTCAGTAGTTGTGACTCATGGGCTCTCGAGCACAGGCTCAGTAGTTGTGGCACACGGGCTTAGTTGCTCCATGGCATGTGGGATCTTCCCGGACCAGGGATTGTACCTGTGTCCCCTGCATTGGCAGGCGGATCCTTAACCACTGTGCTACCAGGGAAGCCCCACCAGAGACATTTCTGATGAGTTGGATGGATTTCTACTTATTGGATCTCCAAGTGCACTGCAGAGGACTCTGGAAGGATGAGGAGGCATAGAGGTGTGTTTGTGCTATGAAATGAATAGCCACCCACCGCACCCAATCCATATGTTGAAGCCTTAAACCCCAATGTGACTGTATTTGGAGACAAGGCTTTTAGGAGGCAATTGAGATTAAATAAGTTCATAAATGTGGGATTCTAATCCAATAGGATTGGTGACCTTGTAAAAAGAGGAAGATTTTATAAGTAAGGAGAGAGGTTGCTCTCTCAGCCATGTGAGGACGTAGCAAGAAGGCGGCCATCTGCAAGCCAGGAAGAGAGCCCTCATCAGAACACAAACCTATCCATGCTGGCACCCTGATCTTGGATGCCCAGCCTCCAGAATTCTGAGAAAATAGATTTCTTCTGTTTAAGCCACCGAGTCTGTGGCATTTTGTTGTGGAAGCCCGGATAAGCTAAGACAGTTCTGTTACAAACACTTAGTTTTCTCCTATAGCAACTTAGCTCTAGAAGAGGGTTGCTAAAGGGAGTGACCACATGGATTCCCTACTCAGCAACATTTCAGGCCAGAACGGGCTATTGGTCATTGATCCTTCTCCTTCCCTTTTTTAATGGTGACACATGGTTCCAGTTTACTTGGGAATGAAGGGTTTTCAGGGATATGGGGCTTTAGTGATAAAACTGGGAGAGGACCAGGCAAACTGGGATGGTTGGTCACTGTATCCTTTTCCCAGATTCTTTCCTGAGCTGGGGTTCTTAGCTGCCCTAAGAACTTCATACTGCCACAGAGAAGGGCAAATTCCAGCAGAATCTGAAGGCAACTTGAAGGGTGACTATCAGATTAAAGCTCCTGGAATACCTAATCCTTAGATTATTTATGCTTTGGAAGGGAAAAGCCTGGCCATCTTAAGTTGGGGGTAATTAAGAATTGGCAGAGGGTCCCCCAAGTAGCTTTCTTTATTCCTAGTCTCCTCATATAACCTCAACCGAATTCTATAGAGAGAGTCCTGAGACCAGGCATAACTTAACGACTAAATATTTGTGCCTGCATAAGAGGCTTTCGGTGAGTCTGGTGTTCCTTTTTCACTATAAAACTTGTTTTAAATCTTGCAATCTACTCTATATCACAGAAATATTTATCATATTTATAAATGCTATTGACTCCTCTGATGTGTCGGCTACCCAATCACACAAGAGCAAATGGCTGGGTTTTCATTGCATTTTCAAGATATTTTGAGGCTGGGCTATTCTCGGGAGAATTGGATTCGGAGAGTCAGTCATTGTAAGTTAGGTTAAGCTGCAGTAATAGATTGGCTCCCAAATCTCAGTAGCTTCGTATGACAAAGTTTTTATATGTCCAGTGTGGGTTGGGAAGGGCTCTCCTCCAAATAGTGACTCAGGGATTCAGGCTGTGGAGTCACTACCCTTTCATAGCTACATCATCTGGAATGCATCACTTCCTTTGTGCTTTGATTACAAATGAAGCTTATTGGTCAGAACTTCTAACATGGCCCCACCAAACACGGGAGGTCTGGAGCTAAAGTTTCCTGCAGCCAGAAGGGGAAGGAAAAACAGATATTGATGTGGGTAGTGGTATCTAACATTAAGATCAAAGAGGTGGGCCCTCTAAATGGCAGACTGTCACCCCCAGAAAAGCAAGTCATTAATTTGGGATCTGGCCCCTTTGCACATGAGCTACTGTTATAGTTGCTCCAGTAGTTACAGGGATTTATTCATTTAGTAATGATTAATGAAACTCATATAAAATATCAGGAAGGCCAGCTGACTATGTTATAAAATGTAATGGTTTAACTCACTTTCCACAGACTAAAATTGAAAGTGCACAAGGATGATGTACCATATGTGCCCAAGGTTGTACATACATTGGGTGCACACATTCTTTGTGCAGGAAAGTGAAATCCCAGGCAAACCAAGGATTCAATATTATCTGGAAAAACACGCTCCCTCTCCGTGACAGGTGATGCCTCCTGTGTGTCGCATAGAATACACAGAGCTCAGCAATGAATGCATCCTCGACTTTTCCAAATGTGGTGACACTGAAGACCGTGTATTTTGCAAGATGGTACCACTCAATCTCAGGCTTGTTAGGATGAGCAGTTGTCCAACAGAACGATCAGTTCTCACAGCACTTCTCTGAGGACCTAAGATTCTCTTCACCGAGGCAACGGCCGTTAATTCTATGCAGCCTCCCGTCTCCTGGAGATTTGCGGTCTTTCCCTGCCATTACTCCTTCTTATATCCAACTGTGGCGGCCTCTACCTCCACAGAAGATGAGACATGTTCAGAAGCTGTGTATGCAGTGGAACACTTTGCCAAAAGAACATAAAATTTAGACAAATGTGGAAGTCATTAATGCAGTGCTGTTATTTGCTTAACATCAAAATGGGAAAAAAGACTTATTTCCTACAGGAGGGAAATACATAATACTTTTAGGGTTATTTGGTCATTTGGAGGTCAGTTCCTTCTCTTTTTTCCATCTGCTGAACTATTTTTGGAAATTAAGGGTTTTTTTTAAAGCACATTATTGATACTTGGCACCTCCACAGTAGTAGAAATTTGAAAAGCTCAGCCTGTTCCCATCCTAAGCCAAGTCGTGGATGGGTCAGAAAATGATGCTGTAGATTGAAAATTCCGGGACAAACCTCATTCTGGGAGTGCATTATTGGAAAGGGTGTTTGAAAGCCCATGTTTTTCTGTGAGGTCAGGAGCCATTCGGAGCCAGAAAACTTGAATGGACCAACTGATGTTGGAGTGGAGAATAGAACCATGACTCAAAATTGACAGCTGTATGTTTATATAATGGCTGATCCACCTACTGGCTGTGTGACCATGGGCAAAACAGAACCTCACCTTCTCATCTTTGAAATAAGGGGCTAGAATGCCTGCCCAACTTGCTGACATCAGTGGGTTGCTGAGGTCCAAATAAGGTAAACTGTTTTGACAGAGGTTTGGAAAACGATGAGTGTTCAACAAATACATGGTTTTATGATTGGGCATCAGTGATAGGGAATGATTAAGATCAATACGTGAGCAAAGTGATCAGGAGCTATCCATTTACTCAGCAAATAGTACCTATATGTCTCTATGTATCTGTATCTATGTATCTGTATCTAGCTGTATGTCTGTAGACCTATAGCTCTATGTCTCTATCCTTATCTGTCTCTATACCTTTATTTCTGTATCTATACGTTCATCTATGTCCATAGCTATACTACTCTATACCCGTGTCTTCATCTGTATGTCTATAATCTAAGTCTCTATATCTCTACGATGGTATGTTTATATCTATACCTATACTTACACATTTATCTTTATATTTATGTATATCTATGCCTATACCTACAGAGAGAGAGAGGGAGGGAGAGGGGGCAAGCAAGTAGGGGCAACGGAGAGAGCACTATATTCCCTCCTAAGAAATGGGTGTACAGCTGTAAATGAGCCATCACAGTTTTGACTTACAGCTCTCAGGAGAGACTTGCATTAAACAAACGTATACTGAATGAATTACAATTGTTGTAAGCGCTATGAAGGAAAAATACGAGATGAAAATAAGACTCTCATCCCAGCAGGGGCCATCGGGGGACACACAAGAAATAGAATAAGTCATAGATCCTCATGCAGTGTAGGTGGTCCCTATATGTGAACACCAGCTTTTGTGAATAGATCCCTGAAAGAAAAACACTTTATTCCAGAAAGCACTGTCATTTAACACAAAGTGGAGCCCTTCACAGATATCTCTTAAGGAATAAGGAGGGTACTTTTAATTACGTAGTGGGCTGTTTCTAACTTACTATGTTTTTAATATCCTGGACCTAGTTGTTAGTTTTTTTTAATGCATCTCCATCAAGGTAAGCTCTGGCTCTTAACTCAGCAGGTGCTCCTGGCTCACCTTTTTCCAGAGCAGGCCCTTTTCTCTCCCATCCCATTATGGCAGGCAGATCCTTCCACCTTTCAGAGTTTTTGAAGTGGAATGAATACGGTTTGAGTCCACACATGAAAGTTTCCATGTAGTGTACACTATGCTTGGACCTCAGAGCCAGTTCCTCTCTCTTTCCTTCCTCTCAGATATTTACAAGCACACCCTTTGTTGTGGCTTTAGCAAGTCCCCACGACAAAAGGACAAGGTGCTGGGGAGACTGGTGAACTCGGGAAAATGGCATTGCTTTGTGTTTGCATTTTAATTTGATTCACTCCTAAACGTGACCCACCCTCCTGTTATTCTGTGTCATCACACCCTGTATCTTTCCTTTGTAGCTCTTGTCACAATTAATCATTATGTGCATTTTTATGTTATTGTTTTCTTTTGGTATCATTTCTCCTCCACTCTGTGTAGGCGACCTGAAGGTAGGGACCTTTTCTGTCTTATTCACTGATGCACGTCACTGCCAGGTACACGTTTGGCACTCCATAAATATCTGTGGTTTGAATACATGAATGAATTCACAGGTATCTTGTCATGCAGCGCTTCCAATATTAACGTTTTATAGCATATATAAATCTTAGAAAACACGTTGAAACTAGAAAACCTGAAATTGATTTTCTGCTTAAAAGTTAAGATGCGTATGAGTGCTATTTAAAGTGTACTTTCAGTATATATGTTTTACCTCAATAAGAAGTTGCTTCTTTAAGCTAAGTCACACGCCTTAAAATATCCTGTGAAATGTTAAAAATTATAAAAAGGAGATGATTTGAGTGAACAAAATAACTTGGTCCCCAAATGATTGTTTTCGAGGTGGGAGGCAGTGATTTCAGCTAGAGTTTATCCAGCTACAAGCCACTGTCTTAAACCAGCAAGAGATTTACATTCTTTCAAAGCTGAGGTAGGATCAAAATCCACAAGTGACCCTTCACTTCCCATAGCTGTTTGGTACATGGCTCCGTTTCTGGAGATCTGCGATAATCTTTTTGTCCTTGAGAGTCTCGTGGCTGTGCTCTTAGAGAGTTTGGGTTTAAAATCTTAGGATTTGATTCTGCTCAGAAAAACAAGGTATGAGCAGCTGTGAAGCAGCTGAAATCAGCCATTGCCAGAGGCTGGCTGCTGTACCTGCATTTCCATTCTGATGTGCCCTCTGCCAGGGGAGGGCAAGAATATAAGCCCCGCTTGTGGGGAAATGCCTTTGTTCCAGATCCATCTCACATTCCTAGGGTTAGTTTTGGGATCGCAAAATTGGCAACTTTATTTTTTCTTTCGTGCAGTTTAGATTTTTAAGCATCGTACAGCTCTGTGTGTGGGTGTGTGTGTGTTGGTGCGTATAGACGTGCTTTTGCAGGTATAAGAAAATAAATCATCCGAAGCCAGCCTTCCCCTTGCTGTGTTTCGATGAAACTTTGACCCAAGGTTTTATCTCTTTGAGGCCCTTGTGCAAGAACTGCCATTAAGACCAGGGCATGTGGAAGCACAAGGATGCTCTGGGAGACATGTTGGACCATGTGTGTCTATTCAAATGGAATTTTTATTACCTTATAGTGCCCTTTGTTAGAAAGTGCCATGGGGAACCAGTGGGGGCTGTGTAGGCAGGAGAAACAGATTATGGGAGTGATCTGTGTGATTATGTGTTCTGCCACGTTCTGCCACAGTCTGCAGAAGTGATCCTAGCTTCTCTGAGCCTCGGTTTTCTCATCTCATAATTGGGAATAAAAGGACTCATTTAATGAGTGTTTATGGGCTGGCTAAGGACTTACGTGTTATCTGAACAATCTCTTCCAAATAACCCCAGAATGTAGTCATTGCCCTTATTGTCATTCCTATTTTGATAGAAGAGGAAACCGTGGTTCATACTGTCATCAGGGATGCTACCAGTGGCCCCTGCTCTTCAGAGACACCAGTTCTCTGACACCAACTGTGTGTCCTGAATGCCAGTTCAGTTCTGACAGCAACTACCTGGAGTTAGCACAGACCCCACAAGTTACGAGCAGATTCCTTCACAAGACTGATCTCACTTCACATGCCGGCCACAAGTTTTGGATGTCCTCAAGCCACCCACACTTCTGCCCCATCACCCCACTTCGGGTTCAATAATTTGCTAAAAACAACTCACAGAACTAGGGGAAGTGCTGTACTTTTATTACAAATGTTTTATTATAAATGACACAAATAAACAGTCAGGTGGAGGGTACATAGGGCAAGGACTGAGAGGGTGCCAGGGGCAGAAGTTTCTGTCTTCATGGAGTCTAGTTGCATTACTGTCCTGGTACATCAAAATGTTCACCAATCAGGAAACACCACTGAGCCTCAGTTTCCAGAGTTTTTATTGGGGTTTCATTATATAGCCATGATTGATTAAATCATTGGCCAAGTAACTGAATTTCACCTGCAGCCACAATCCCCTCCCTGAAGGTTGGGCTGACCCAGAGTGCCAACCCTCTCATCATGAGATTGGTTTTTCTGGAGACCCAAGTGGAGCTATGTAGGGACCCACCATGATTCACCACACCTGCCCACAGCTCCTCATTCTTCTTCTTCAGTGTGTTCCAACCTGACTCCCAACAGCCAACCTGCATCTCTTTGCCCAATGGCTTTCTCTTGCCAGAGGTAGCCTTGCTCCCCAGGCAGCAAACTGGAAGTAACAGGGATTCATGCACCCTGGAGACACCTGTTCTAACAGAGAGGCAAGGCAATTTGTACCAGTT
Organism: Neophocaena asiaeorientalis asiaeorientalis; assembly: GCF_003031525.2. Lineage (NCBI taxonomy): Eukaryota > Metazoa > Chordata > Mammalia > Artiodactyla > Phocoenidae > Neophocaena > Neophocaena asiaeorientalis. The sequence continues at coordinate 5,461,902 of NW_020174705.1, forward strand.
TCACATAGTGAATGAATGGAGGAATGAGGACTGAACCCAGAGAGTCAGAATTCACTGCACTTTGCCCAATCTGCTATACTGGCTTCTTGGTTTAGTTATACCTGCTCCAACAACAAATCAGGAATTCTGCCAGAAGGAAAAGAGATAGTAGGTCATGATAGCCCCCAAGAATACCAACTTTGCTGTCTTATGTTCAAAAATTACTATTAGCAATGAAAAGAATTCTGAGGTCCAAGCAAAGTTGCCCTTCCTTCCGGATAGCCGTGTGTCCAGAGGTGACCCTCAAAATGGAGCCACCTTGCACAACTGGCTTGGTCATTGTGGTGATGTATACATTCATTACTTCTGTTTTGTGTGTTCCCAGTGACCACATGTCTTTGTTATTAATTATTCATCTATCTTCCAATATAATTTTAGATCTGGTGATAATTTCTGATTTTTCTCTATTTATAGAAAACTTTGAACTTCATAAATATTAAAATGCCCTATTATCTACATGCAGACTGCTTTCTCTATGGCCATAGAAATTATGCAATTATTACCAGAACCATTAATTAAATTTGAAAATAGATAAATAATGGATAGGGATGCTATTTATGAGTTAAAAATGAGAAACTGAAAATTATCCTCCATTCTGTCACCTTTAATGAGTCTAGCCTCCTGCATGCCCTCAGCTTTTATTATTGAACGTTTTTGTGTTACTTGGCATAAAATAAGCAATTGATTGTAAGGGATAAGTCTTGAATGGTGATTGATTTTCAGATGGAGTGATTAAAATCTTAATAACACAGTCAAAAAGTGGTCCTGTCACAGTGGTCAAATAGTAGGCAGTTTCCATATTCTACAAGTTAAAAACTTGTAGAATACGAGAGAGAGAGAGGGTAAGTCCCCAAGAAAAGGAAGAGCATGTATATTGGGAACTAGCATGGAAAGCTTTCATCAACTTTTATGGTAAGATAATGCATTTGTGGATTTCTTCTGGTCAGCCTCCTGGGCTTCATTCTTCCATGTCTGCCTTTAAAAAGATGCTTTGTGGTTATCTCTGGTTGATGAAGGACATCCTTTATTTAGTTCCTAATGCTCATGACCCCCCATGTGCACCCTATAAAAATTGTCTTTCTACTCTGTTTATTAGATCTGAGTTCTCAAATGGAAACTTTCACCGATGTCTTTGAAACTTTTAATTTTTTTTTACTGTGACCAGTAATAAGAAATGCATTCACATTGCAATCCAGCACTCACCTACAATAACGGAATAAATGTTTCACCCGCACTTGTATATGTTCTCATTTATTTCTCTTTAGAAGAAAGTGCTGGTCGTAAACAATACTCCTGACGTTATGACTGCTAGTGGACGTGCAAATCTCTGATTTAGATGCCTCAGAACCACCTAGTGATCTGATTCATTGAGCAGAAGCCTGAACACGGGAACCCAGCGTACTTACACTTCCATCTTCCCGCATTTCCTGAGTTACTGGAGGGTGGGGTTGACATTGGTTGAGTCTCTCTTTGGGTGGTTTGCACGGTGCTATCACAAATGGACTTTTGAAAAATTGCTAATTTTGAAAGAAAAGTCATCATTGAATACCCTTGCCTCAGATACTTCAAAATCATTGAGAAATTTAAAATTTTGAGAAAAAAATGATCTAAAATTTTCGAGAAAAAATTATTGAGAAAAATGACAATGAACCACATGGTTAAGAATTTGCTGTCACTCAAAAATTGACCTTTGATTTTCCCGTAGGAAAAAAAAATTGCTAAGTACAGTAGCAGTTGGTAAAAAGAACATGGGGCATTCTTGGTCAAACTGTCATTAGTTTAGAAATGGTAATTTGTATGCCAAAAATTGACCTATTAATTACCCATGAAATTTATCTTTAAGTAAAGAGTGTTGGGGAAATCAGATGCCTCGTGAGCGCCTGCTGTGTTCCAGGCTCTGCGCTAGTTGTGGGGCTTACCGTGGCTAACGTGGCAAATGAGGTTGCGATCACCCCTGGGCTTCTGTGCTCATGGCGGGGAGACAGATATTAACAAGTCAACACCTAAATAAAGATCATTTCTGGGCGTGACAGGTGCAAAAAAGAAAATGAAGTACTGTGTACATTCTATAAGGGAAGAGGTCTCACTTGATTCAAACTTGTATCCCACCCAAACGACTGGTACGGCATTGTGCGAATAATACCTAACCACGGGGAGTGCTTTGTGTGCCTCCAGCATTGTGCTAGGCCCTATAAATGTAAGAATTCTCTCTTCAGAACCGCTCTATAGGGCAGGGTTTGCAACCAGGATTGATTTTGTTCTCTGGGGACATTTAGCGATGTCTGGCTAGAGACATATTTGGTTGTCACAAAATGGTAGGGGTTCGCGGGTGCTACTGGCAGCTGGTGGGCATAGGTGAGGAATGCCGCCAAACATCCTACGATGCACAGGGCATCCCCACAGTAAAGACAGATCTGGCCCCAAATGTCAGTACCGTGGAGCTTGAGAATCCCTGCTACGAAGGTTCGTCCTCTTGTTACCCCCATCTTATAAAAGCACAAAAGAAGACCCGGGTGGCTTATGTGACATGCCCAAGCCCAGATAGCTAGGATGTGGTACCCCAAGGCTTTGAACTCAGAGAGCCTGGCTCCAGAGCTCAGACATGTAACCCCTACAGTTGCAGAACATGGGTGAGATACGCGAATGAAGAAACGTGAATGACTGTTCTGACAACTGATGCGGGGGCTTCAGAGTCTCTCCCGGTTTGAAAAATGGGAAACGTGTTTGAAGATGAGTGCCAGCAAAGATGGGCTCACCTGGGAAACCTTGGTTTAATCAGGAACTTGAGATTTGTTGCTTCCTTGTGCTCGTCACAATATCCCATTCTTAACACCTTGCCAGCGTTGTCGTCCTAAACTCTCGCTGCTATTTGAGAGACGGGCCACAACAGGTGTGCCAAATAGTGGGCCATTAGCGAGCGGTAGTTCACCAGCATGAATATTTATCATCTCGTAATGAGACAACAAAAGCGGTGTCTGCTTTTTAGAACAATGCGCAGCAACATCCTCAAAACCAAGTTGTCTGAGTTTCTTATTTATGCAAAGGAAGAACAGCTCCTCTGTAATTTTCCATTAGGTGGATTTATTTTCTCATCCTTCTCCACATCAAAACACAGCCCTGGCAAGCCCTTGATTTTATTGAGCCGGGAAGATCACCCAACAGTTTGTAGAGCTCAAGGCCCTGATTATCAAAATATCCATTCTCAGGCTGTTCTTGAAGCCCAGTCGCTGCTCTTTGGGGAAGTGCCCAGCCTGATGGAGAGGGGAACTTTTTTCTTCTCACTGTTAATTCCTTCCTTCCTTTCTCCCTTCTTACTTGTTTTGTTCCTTCTTTCCTTCTCCTTTTTTTTTTTCCGGAAAGAAATTACACTACAAATGAGGAAGAGAGGAGAAAACAGAACAGATGAGAGGGCATCGTACAAAGACCTCTTGGGAGAGAGTGTTGGCCCATGTTATGTACTAAGAACCCTAAACTAAAAACCGTGCTTTTAAAGGAAAAATCAAATGAAAGAAGCATGCTGTGTGGGGACTTCCCTGGAAGTCCAGTGGTTAAGACTCCACACTTCCACTGCAAGGGGGTGCGGGTTCGATCCCTGGTCAGGTAACTACGATCCCACATGCCACACGGCGCAGCCAAAAAAATTTTTTTTTTAATTAAAAAAATAATAATAATAACATGCTATGTGGAAACCCTCAGCATTCCTCAGTGCCTTGTCCCGCTTCATCAGCTTAATGCCCACTGTTGTCATCATTATGGAATTTACTTATAATACACAGGAAATAAACAGGTACAGTGCTGGTAATAACTGATTTTGGAACCAAATTAGTTTCCCCAATTTTTAAGCATTGCCATTATCAAGGAAGTAATGATGGAATTCCAACAAGTGGGGTGCCATTTGTCTTGGGGTGTCATTGCTGACACTGCCTTCCTTTGCATATTCTGTGATGATCATTTACACGATTGTCCCTCACCTTAAATTTCTGAAAATCATTCTTCTTCTGACTCCAAAGTCATTGTTGAATCTTCTCTTTCTCTTTCTGCCTGGCCTCTCTACTGATTCTATCTTTATACTTGATCAAATAAGAGTTTCAGCTGGCCAAACATAAATCCGTTCATTTGACTACCCAATAAAGAGAACGGGTTTTCAGTCTGCTTCCTTGCTACTTTCTTTAGTTTGATGATAGACCCATAGAAAACAGAACTTCTTGTAAGATGAAATGTGTGTTTTCCCCTTTAGAAAGTTGTATTACTAATAGCTAATTCTTAGAAGATGCTCAGAAAATATTTGACAAATGAATGAATGAATGAATGAATGGTCAAGGTTAAATAAGGACCACAGGTCAAAGCCTAAAACAGATTACACTGGACCCAAAGGGCTTCCTTTGATCTTGTAATAAGAGTAAACCAATTTCTAGGTCATAAGGATAACTGACATTGGCTGGGGACTTACTGGTTATGCATCATGCCCTTAACCTCATGAGGGAAGCACTTCTATTTTTCTCCATTTTATGGACGGGTAATGGAGCCTTGGGGAGACAATTCAGCATGCCCTGGCTTGGCTAGTGAGTGGCTGAGTCTGGATATAAACCGAGGCAATCTGTCTTGTAATCACCTTACTAAACCATTCTCATTATAGTAATAGAGAAAGAAGAGTATCTCTTAAGGAGACTTCTGGGACTGAGGAAACCTATTAGCAGCTGCTTATTTGGGGAAGGTATCTGCAAATCTGGGGGCAATAAAGTAGGGTGAGAAATGGGAGCTCATTCCTATGTGATAACACACGGGAGGGGATTGGAATTCACATCTTCACATCGTCTGTAGTTTGAGATAGTTGGTTGTCTCTGAAAGATTGATAAGCTTTCCCTTGTTGGAGTTTTGTCCTTGAGTATTATCTGAAAACCAGGAAGGATCTCTATGTGGAAAAACCATTGCACTGCAATTTCTGGGGACCTGAAGGAAAGTAATTTTGGAGCAAGAGTATGAGCCTGGACACTTCCTCTCCCAAAACCAAAGACCGTTTGCAGAACTTTCACTGTGACCATTTATCCCCAATCCGGGCAGTGTTCCTTCCGTCCTCAGGGTTGTCTTTGCAATGACCCTAGTCAGCTCCCTTCAGCCCAAGGCAATTTTTTCTTAAATTTTCTAAACTTTGTTCTAAACCTTCAATTTTCTGAACTCTAACACAAATGTTGAGTTCTTTCTCGAGACCCAATGTCCCCTCCTTCTTGAAGCACTCCGTGATTTTCTTACACCTCCCAGGCATGTGCTTTTTTTTTTTTTCTGTGGTATGCAGGCCTCTCACTGTTGTGGCCTCTCCCGTTGCGGAGCACAGGCTCCGGACGTGCAGGCTCAGCGGCCATGGCTCACGGGCCCAGCCGCTTCGCGGCACGTGGGATCTTCCCGGACCGGGGCACGAACCCGTGTCCCCTGCATCGGCAGGCGGACTCTCAACCACTGCGCCACTAGGGAAACCCCAGTCATGTGCTTTGCTATTTTAAGTTATCACTACTCTTTGCCTCCTTGTGTACAGCGTCCCTGTTGACATGTAAGTTCCCTCTGTGTGAGCTCCTTAGAGCCTGAAACTCATCCTGTGTTCATCCTTGCTTCTCTATCACCTACATGTGCCTCTGCATATTCGCCACTCAATAAATATTGAAGGGGGCTTCCCTGGTGGCGCAGTGGTTGAGAGTCCGCCTGCCGATACAGGGGACACGGGTTCGTGCCCCGGTCCGGGAAGATCCCACATGCCGCGGAGCGGCTAGGCCCGTGAGCCATGACCGCTGAGCCTGCGCGTCCGGAGCCTGTGCTCCGTAACGGGAGAGGCCACAACCGTGAGAGGCCTTCATACCACAAAAAAAAAAAAAGAGATAGGAGAAGGTGGGATTCTATAACAAGATAGGTATAAAAGTAGGCATTGTCAAAAAAATAAAGGATTATTTAAAAAAATAAATAAATAAATATTGAAGGGATAGAGGGGCAAGGAAGGAGCTTGGGAAGAAACGAAGAAGACAAAGAAGGAAAAGTTCATTCAAGTCCATTTCTACCAAGTTTCTGGAACCAGAGTCCTGAACAAGGAAGCCACTGGGGGCTCTGGAGCTAAGGTGGGCCCCATGCCAACATCATTTCAGAAAACATTCAGATTGATGCTGTCCTGCCTGTGTTGGGCGCGCGTACACCTGTACATCTGGGGTAGCTACAGGTATCGCATCATTCTCATCCTTCACAGATGACATGACATTTCCCAGCATTGTATTCTCTTTCGCACACGGTGCACGTACACCGATTTTTGTCTTGTGAAGCCTTTAAAGCACTTATTATCTCAGATTATGAAGACAAGCTGTGCCAGGGATAGGCATGATCTCAAACTGAGTTAATTGAAGGTGGAGGTCAGTTCAGCTTTCTTGGACCATCAATCAGTTTAAAAAAAAAAAAAAAGTTTGCTTGTTTAATGCACAAAGAGAATCAAAGTAAAGATGCAGGTTTTCTCCCCGACCCGTCCCCTTCGGGGCTGTCAGGTAGATGTTAGATTTCACTGAGCTGTTAAAAATCTTAATGGATCCCACTGAGCTGTTTCAGGTTGTTTGTGACAATCACTTAATTTCCTTGTTTTGCAGCTACAGTGATTTTAATCTTCATTTCAGATTAATCACATAAAGCCTCATTGTCCTTTTCTCCCATTGGCATGTCTGTTTCAGCTCTGAGTAATCGATGAACAGGAGCTTCCTTTCCTTTCTCTTCAGCAATTTAACAAAAACGTATCTTCAGCAAAATTATACATGCAGTAATTTCTCATATATGTTAAAAGTGCATAGTAGCAAAGATGGGAAATACAGCAAAGTTTGTAATAGTGATTGCCTCTGGGTGATTTGATGATGAGGGGATTTTTTTTTCCTACTTCTTTATACATTTTTATGCTTTCGACATTTTCTGTGATGAGCATGTACTATTTTTACAGTAAGAATAAGTAAATTAAAGAATTAGTGTTTCCAAATCAAGGATGAACAAAGGAAATGCAGTCTTTTGATGAGATGTTAGGCTGCAAAAAATTTCAACATTAAAGAAGGGTTAAAAAAAAAAACTCCATCAGGATAAAAGAGTGAGGTTGGAAAATTAGCTTGCAACTTGAAGGATGGTCCTTATTATAGATAATGCCGCCGACAGCCCAGGTTCATCACATCTTTCATTTTTAGTGTACTGGAGTTTGCTCATAGGAAAGTTCCCACCCTGAGCTGCTAATTATTTCATCGCCGTTCACTTGCACAATTGACAGCCTTTGAACCAATATTACTGCACGGACCAGAGAAATGATTCTAAGAGAGAGAGAGAGAGAGAGAGAGAGAGAGAGAGAGGCAATTGAAAAGGCGAAGATTGGGGGAAATGAAGAAGATGTGTTTGGCGGTCTCTGAGTGCTTTATGCAAGGGATGAAGCTGAGATAGGGCAGCGAGTAAATAGAATCGTCATTTAAAAAGGCTAGACCTGCATCCAAGGGCACTCACTTTAAGCCTGAAGCATAGAGGGTTGGAGGATGCTTTCTTCCAGTGGTCTCTTGTTGTAAGATGAATGTCTTCTGTCTTTGTATTTTGACTGTACTGTTCCTTAATGGCTAATTGCTAGGCAATAGAAAACATAATTTACACTTCAATTTGTAAGTCAATCAAATGAAAGCTGGGTGTCAGCAGACTTGGAGAGAAATGAATATTGGGATAAACAGGAGAAGCCCAGAGGCGTGTGGATGCAATTTTAGGAATCCCCGGCCACCCCACGGCATTGGTTCCCACTGCATCCTCTTCGCGGGGAGACAGAGGGCATCTCACATCTCTGCTGGTCCATCTCCAGATGTTCTCTGTGGGACAAGAAGCCTAGAGTCCTCTGTGGACTGTTGATTTGAAAAAAAGAAATTCTGACAAACTGTGGTGAACGAGAAAAATGTATTACGTGAATATGAAAATGTTTGCACATCTGAGGACTGCACGGTTTTATTCAAAGAAGTTCTCCTTTTAAGGAGGTTATGAACTTTGAATCAGAGTTTTGTTGTCAGGGGAATGCTTCTTAGAAGGAAGGAAATGTACTTTTCTTTTTTTTTTTTTTTTTTTTTGTACTTTCAACCACTGCGCCACCAGGGAAGCCCGGAAATGTACTTTTAAACAAGATTTTCAGCAAACTTTGACACATTCATTATGGTCATGAGCACGGAGGTGGCTCAAATATATTTTGCATAACGAGGGAATAATATTGCATTGGGTGAGCTCCTGCCTCCCAGCATCCCCAGGAATGTCACTGGTACACAAGGAAACGTGGGTGCTTGAGATAAAAAAATCGATCAGGGCAAACTTATCAAAACACTAATCATCACAAATTCTCCATATATCTTTTCAATATATAGGTTTATCTCGGCCCTGGCTTACCTCTATGCCAGAGTTTTACACTGTAAACCAAGCCAGACTGCGGCACATGTTAACCCGCCTCTCCCCATATCACAAACCCCATCCAGTAGACCAGCACTCACATGCCATCCTCCTAGTGTTGGGGACCTAGATCTCTCCTTTTAGCTCATTTTCCCTCTCTCAGGTCACTGATATTTACTTCCCATCTGTCTCTCCTCTCCCTACCCAATTTTCTCTGATAATAACATAAATATTTGTCTCATGTATCTGACCAACACTCTACCTTCCAAGAGCGGCAGAGATGCTTTTTAAAAGTCTGATCATAAATCCTGGCTTTATCGCTGTAAGAGGTGAGGCTTCTTGCCACCGCAGGGATGTGTGGGGGAGATCAAGGCCAGGAATGAGACACAGGGAAAGGGCAGGCGCTGATGCAGGAGGTGAACTGGAGGAGGCTGGCCTGTCCAGTAAGACCAGCCATGGAGCGAAAGGTCAGCTGAGACACAGCTCCACGGCAGTAGGAAGGCCGTAGGTCCAGAGGGAAATCAGAAAGGGGGGCCAAGTAAGGAGCCACGATCAGCGATCCACACTTAATCTTAGTAATACCAAGAGAGTTGGGATCACAGGTCTGAAGGAACGGGAAACAGGTGTGTGTCTGGGAAGAGTGTCTGTGTAAGAGGTGCCTCCGTGAGGAGAACAATGTATGCTCTCCCCACCTTGGGCCAGGTATGTTTTAGAGGTAAAGTATCAAAGGTGTTGAAAGGTTGCATCTCATTCCACCCAGTGTTTGCATATCCGTTATTACATCCCAGTGGTGCTCAACAGGGGGGAATCATACCTAGGGGACACAGAACAATGCACGGAGACATTTCTAGTGTCACAGCTGAGGGAGGGATGCAACTGGTACCCAGTGGGTGGAGGCCAGGGATGCTGCTAAACATCCCACAGTGCACAGGAGGGCCTCTTATCACAAAATATTTCCAGCTTCAAACGTAACCAGTGCCCAGGTTGAAAAACCCTGGTATATCGCAAGGGGTGTGTGTGTGTGTGTGTGTGTGTGTGTGTGTGTGTGTGTGTGTGTGTGTGTATGGAAGCAGAGGAGATTATAACTCTGTACAAAGGTTTATCTACAGAGCTGTTTATTGTAGCAATGTTTATGGTATTAAAAAAATTAAACAACCTACATGTTCAACAATAGCTGTGGGAGAAACAAATTACATTTCCTTTTCTTATATGATGAAATGACCACAAGCCATTACAAGTGATGCCTCGGGACAATGTTTAATGAGATGGAAAAATGTTCCTGGGACATTATTAAATGGAAACAAACAAACAAGTAACACAATACTATTTGCAGTGTGATCTAATTTCTGTTTTTAAAAAGGCTATTTATAGATATTTATGTTTATATGCATCTATCTCAAGATTTGAAATAGAATACAAAAAAGAAGCTTCTGCAATATTGAGTATCATCCCTTAGGTATTGAAATTATGGATGAGTCTAATAGTTTTCCTACATGTTATTAAATAACTTCTCAATCCTCCACAATGAACAGACATAACTTTTAGAGTGGGAGTGAAATGACATAATTATCTGAAAATACCATTTTTTAAAACATGAAGCTGAAATTTGAGTAGATAGCTAAGCCAGGCCTTTCTGTCCAAGGTCTCTTTTTAGGGTGGCAAGTCAGACAAGAACATATTTGCAAATGCAGAGAGGGAGGCAGGTCGGGTCAGGGAGCAGAGAGTCTGGAGGAGGTAGCATTCACCTCTCACTTGAAGCATCAGTTACTGAGCTGGAAGAGGAATACTCCAAAATCATCGTTTTCTCATTGCAATGCTCTTGATCATTGAATGCCCTCCCCTGAATGTTTCAGTTACGTTGAGAATCCGGTATAGTTTAAAATTTGCTTTCAATCCCCCTGGCCCAATCTCCCAGGACTTCCTCAGGCCACTCTGGCCGGCTTGGGTTGCAGGTGTGTGTGTGTTGGTGGGGGGGCGGGGGTGTCCTGTAGGGTGGGTGTCTGGAGCCAAGAGAGAAATCGTCACTCACAACTTCAACTCCCCATGGAAGACATACAAGCTTATATCTAATGCATGCAGTTCTCTTCATTATTATTTTTGTTGTTGTTAAGAAAATCCTTTTGTTTTCAAAACAGTGTGATGCATTCTGTAGCCATGTCGGTTGGTGGCTTTGTACAGAATTGGATCTATAGGTACCAGGAAGTGGAGGGGGGGGGTGCGGGGAGAGAGAGCATGAACCTGAGCAAAGATTATTTCCATTTGAGAAAGAATTTCAAATTCTCTTCCTTCTTCAGGGATAGAGCAGTTAATCGCCATTACACTTTAGACTTTTTAAATTGAGGTAGAATTTGCATAACATAAAATCAACCGTTTTAAAGGATACAGTTCAGTGACACTTATACAGTCACCTTCCGAAAGGAAACTCCCTATTCACTCAGTAGTCGCTCCCCGTTCCTCCCTGACCCCCCTCAGCCCCTGGTGACCCCTGGGTATACTTCACACACTTCCTGTTGCCGACTTTTAGAAACTTGTTGGCTTAAGTGGTATTTTAATTTGTACTGTGGCTAGTTGTTGTCTCTCTCTCTTTCTCTGAGAAAGGGACATACCAGAAGGCAAGACAGGTGCACAAGGAAATGGAAGGATGGAGAGAAAGAGAGAGGGGGCAGAGGGGGAGATAGATGGGCAGAGAGGCAGGGAGGAAGAGAGAGAGAGAGAGAGATGAGAGAATGGAGACTGAGAGAGGAAGAGAGAGGGAAAAGGGAAGGGGGCAGGAGAGAGGGATGGAAGGGTAGGAGGGATGGAAGGAGAGAGAAGGAAGGGGATCAGGAGAGGGAAGGGGAGGGTTTAGGAGGTAGAGAAACCGGGTGTGAATGAAAAACATGTTGCTGCCCTCTCAGTTAACAAAGAATGTTGCAGCCGTCCAGCCACTACAGCACCCCAGAGGGTGAGCCCAGAGGGAACTCAGGCTGGAGACAAACACCTCAACACCCCTAAGAATCTTCCCATACATAGAAAAGCGCTAGATTCATTAACTTGAGATGTCTGGATTTCTTTCATCAACAGTGAACTTTTGAAGTTCCAACCACCTGGTCTTTGCTGCAAAACTGCTCTATATCCCGGCCCCTCCCTCACCTCTTCGGAACAGGCCCTCAGAGCTCTCTGAGAGGCTGGCTTTCAGGCTTAATCCTCAGCTTTGTCCACCAAAGAAAACATCATTCTCAACTTTCAGGTTGCGCGTTGTTTTTGAGTCAACACCGGCTAGGCTTTGAAGGAGAGAAACCTCCATCCATAAGCACCCATTGAGTCTGAGAATCCATTTGAAAGAGCTGTCCTGAAATTCCAAATGTGACTGATCATCTCAAAGAGGTAACAAGGGAGAATAGAACAGGCCTGGGAAGACCTTTGCTCAGCCTCTGGGGTTGGCCAATGACAGGCTCTACCTCTGGGGTCTACTACGCCTCATGAGCGTTTGGAGGTCCCGTTGCGACCTCCCCAGTCCTTCCGTTGATATCCTGACACCAGCTCTCCATGATGAGTTTGGCTTTCAATTTTTTTCTCACTTAATAATTGAGTTTCTATGATTCCAGCGCAGACAGTGGGGTGAACTTCAGATAGTCTAGTTATTATAGATTAGCCCTGCTGATATTGCAAGCTTGGAAAGAGTTGATATGCTGTAGAATGACATGGCAACCTGATAACAATGGGGGAAGACACTTTTCTATAAATCTTTTTAAGTATAGTATTTCCATATTAAATCTTGTAAAGTGAATGTCTGGCTGCATTGATGAATGGACCTTCACTGGTAGAATATGCTTTAGCCCTCCTGGCAGGCTTCCTGAGGACCCCAGGTGATCAAAGCCAACCAGAGTATTTCTTCATTATCACCATCATCTTACACTTACATTATTCTCTTTGTCATTGAGAACTCTAGACTCCAGTCTATAGGAAATGTTTCACAGGTAGTTGAAATACGGACAGCAGTACCGGGGATTAGCTCTGAACACCCAACGCAGCCTCGTTCGGAATATTTCACGTGATTCAAGTTGTGAGATGGAGGCTAACAGCCTGCTGGTCAGGAGAAGCCAGGGGCCGAATAGAGAGGCTCACGTACAGACAGGGAGTTCATTAATCTACGTTGAACGGTCTCAAATTCACCTTCACAACTTCGTGCAAATGATGAAAAATGTTCAGGAGGGAGCTGCCGAGGAAAGTACTTTTTTTTGCTAGTGATTTTCTTACTGCGATGATGTAAGGATCGAAGGCACAGACCCTGAAACCAAGTGGCCTGAGTGCAGTGGGGGTAGTACAGGTAATTGATGGGGCTCTTCTGAGGATTTCAGGAGGTAATGTAAGAACATGCTCAGAACCATGATTGACGCATAATTAGTAGCCAATAAATTTGCTGTTATCATTATTTTATTATTATTATTACCTGGAAGCTCATGTCCTGAAATCTTCAATGAAAACAAGGTTTACGGAGCTACGTATGTAAATATATGTGGGCGTATATAGTTCCTTGAAGTAATAATTTCTTATTCGGTATCATATAGGCATATTCTATGATTAAATAAGTTACTTATGCTCTCTGTGACTCAGTTTTCTCATCTGTAAAGTGGGAGCAATTCTGGTACATTATAGGTTTGTTATGATAATTGCAGGAGTTAATGTATGTCAAATGCTTAACACATACTTCACCATAAATTTGCTACCATCACCACCATCATCACCGTCATCGTCATTGTTATTGTTACTATTACCTGGAAGCTGCTCAGGTCCTGAAAGCTACAAGGAGAAGAATATTCACTGAGCTACAGAAATTAAAAAATCTGTATGTATACATAGTTCCTTGATATAATCCTTTTTATTCTATAGAATACGGGATGTTCTATCTTTAAGTCGGTTTGATAATCCAAAATCCGAATTAATTCAGCAGACAAATTAGGCTGCAATTGGTTATCTTCCCCGAGATTTATTAGCTTTAGCAAAATATCCTGCAGGAAGCAGTAAAGGCTGTTCTTAGATCACAGCACATTGGAAACGTGGTTTGGTTTATGGACACGGCACACACACAGCCTTGTCTGGGACGCACACATTCGGTGAGGCGCCCCTGCTCTGTGCGGTTTACCTGGAATAGAGGGACGCATGTTCCTCCTGCTGTTTTGGCAAGCAAGCTTATGTTGGCGGGGGGAGTGGATTAAGGACCTTATTCAATTACTAGTTGTGAAATGTCATAGCGACCTCTGGATTGCCAACTATATTTGATACTGGGTTTTAATTATCATTAGGGAAATTCCAAATGTTTAAAATGAGTCTTTGGAGAGAGCTTCAGTGGAATGTGGGAAAGAAAGTCATGATGAAGTTGCAGAGCTTTGGGGTCAGTCTTTCACACAGCCCTGGGATCCTGGTCTGGCCCCTGCTGACTTGGGGCTCCATGGTGGCCCCTAGAGGCTATCCTCTTCCATCGCTGAATAAAAGGGTGGTTGGAAAGTCATTTCTCATATTTCCTCAATATACGCTTCTCTGTAGATTTCACCTGTAGGTCCTGGTATTTTCTCAAGGGCATCCAGACAATTCTTCGTTCATTCATTCATGTGCGTGCATTCTTGGATTTGTTCATCGTTCAATAAGTGTTCTTTCAGTGCCTCCTGTGTGCTAGTTAAGTTTCTCGGCACTATGCTGTGTATTGAGACATGCCAAAAAGAGTGGGACTTGACCTCTACTCTTTGGGGGCTCAAACTCTGTAGGAGAGATAGATGATGTCAACAGGCAGTTACCACATGCTTTGATGTACAAATGTCACAAATCAAAATTTGTACAAGGGAAGGAGGGATTGACGGTGTCAAAGGGAGAGAGCTTTGGGGATGCTTATGGAAAAGGTGATGCCGGAGGAGAGCTTTGCAGAAGGAAAAGGAAAATCTCCAGGCAAACCAAGTGTGAAGGACAGGGAAGGAGGGAAGACACGAGAGTCAGGAGCAATAGCGCACGCAAAGGAACAGAGGCAGGAAACAGAGGGGGTGTTGGGAGTTGCAAGTTTTGCTGACTTGTGGAGAGTAAGGCCAAGGGTGAGAGGAAACCAGACAGGTAGAAGGAAGGTCACAGGGGAAGTTGGGATTTCACCCAGTAAGTGATAGAGAATCACTGAGACCTTGTAAACAGAGTTCAGTTTGCATTTTAGAAAGTTCGCTGACTCTGCTGTTGGGTGACGTGTTAGACAGAAGGAGGAGTCAAGGCTGGGATGCTGGTTAGGAAGCTACCGCGGTGGCCTTGTGGGGGAAAGAGGCTGTTTGAACTAAGTCGAGGGTGATGGTTTTTGTGGTGAGAAGCAGATGTTCTTGAATAAAGTTGGAAGGAAGAATAGAGGGTTCTGTGGATATGGATGCAGTGCGGAGAATCCAGAATGATACCTGATTTTAGCATGGGGAGCCGGGGGCGGGGTGCTAGGTCAACTGACAGAGGAATACGGAAAGGTAAGCCTCCCATGGCTTGTGCAAAGCCGTGGAAGAAGCAGCAAAAGAGTATTTTTGGTGACCTGTAATGAGGGTCCAGGCCAGGATTTAAGTCCAGGGAACACCATGCAGTGCCTTTCAGCAGGCAGACTGGGTCTCACGCTAAGCGTCCTGTGAATCGGCAGGGTTCAGAGAAATCTGCAAACAGGTGTCAGGGATGCTGGAGGGTTAGAGGCAGGATCTGAAGGGAGGTGAGTAGGAGGGTGAGGTCAGAGAGTAAAAAGGGGCTGTAAGACGGAGTGAGGTGTTGGGGGGGGCATTACAAGGACTTGGGCATTTAGTCTGAATGTGGTGGAAGCCAACCCTCATTGAGATGTGAGTCTCTGGTCCTCCCTTTACCAGTTTTCTCATCTGTAAATTGGAGTTAATACTAGTAAATTATAGAGTTGTGAGGACATCAGGAGTTAACACATGGGAGTGCTTAGCAACGTGCTTGATGCCTAGTATTCAGGAAGGTTTTCATCGTCACCATCATCATTGTCATTGTCATCACCACTATTACCTGGAGGCTCATGTCCTAAAATCGTCAAGGAGAACGATATTTACTGAGGAGTGACTTAATCTCCCTTGTGTCATGAGAGCCCTCTGGGCTTTGTTTCAAGAAGAGAGAAGAGGTCAAAGACAGAAGCAGGGCGCCCAGTTGGGAGCCACTGCAATGGTTCAGGTGGGATGTGATGGTGGCTTGGCCCCCGGTGGGGCAGTGGATGCAGTGGAGCCTGCAGGTGTGTGTAGATGCAGCGATGGGAGTGGCTGGCAGAATAGATGAGGGGTCAGAGGCAAAGCTGAGTCAAGACTGAGAAGTTGGAAAGTTTTGCTTCTTTTTGCCTTTAGCATTACGCTTTGTAAAAGTGAAGTCTCTGTTTCAGTTATTCCTTCCAACAGACGCTGCTCGATGGCGCCCACCTGCCAATCTCCCTCCACCTTTCTCACGGGGCTCAGACGTGACTGCCAGCGGTAGGGCCAGAGGCCAGTCTTTGAGTGAGAGAGACCCACCCTTCTCAGAACTAGCCGTCCCTCCTGTACTTGCCTCCTGTCCCTGTTGTCACAAATGACTGCAAACTCAGTGGCTGAAAGCAACACTAATTTATTGTCTTATGGTTCTGGAGGCTGAAACAAATCTTCTGGAGCCGAAATTGTGGCGTTAGCAGGGCTGTATTCCTTCTGGAGGCTCTGGTAGAGAATCCATTTTCTTGCCTTTTCCGGTTTCTAGAGTTTGCCACCCTCCTCAGCGCGTGACTCCTTCCTCGACCTTCGAAATGCATCTCTGCAACCTCACATTTTCTTTTTCTCTGTTTTTGACCTCTTTTAAATACACCTGTGATAACTTTGCACACACCTAGATAAGCCAGTACAGTCTCTCCAACTTAAAATCCTTAACTTAGTCACATCTACCAAGTTCCTTTGGCCATGTAAGGTAACATATTCACAGGTTCTGGGGAATAGGATGTGGACGTCTTTGGGGGCTGGGTACCATTATTCTGCCCATCGCACCTCCACTGACCAAGGCTTCCTTATTGGCTTGGGTTCCCTACCCGCCTTTGTCTTTTCTATGACTGTCAAGGCTCCTTAGCGTTCCTGCAAATAGACCCATCCCATAATTTCATCTCACGTGCAGGAGAGTCAGATTGATCCGGGCCCAGACTATTCATTTTAATGACTAGGAGCTGGTCCCTGCACGATACACAAATAGTAGATGGGCTCATCTCAAATGTGCCATTTACCTAATTCTAATGTTACATAAATTTATGATTTATTTATGGCACAGAACAGGACCATTCTTGCCACTGTCTCCCCTACCCTGCACATCACTTCCCATCTGATGACTTCCTCAGCCTTAAGCTGAAAACCTTGATATGTGAACTGTCCATTAACTCATTTAACTTAATTGGTTGGTGTATGTAATACACGTAGCTTAGTGCCTGGCACGTAGGAAGCAACAACTAAAACAGAATTCAGCCTATTCTTGCAGTCTATAAATATAATTATGATTCGCTCTGCTTATGAGCTGACTCCGGGTCTGCACCATCTGTAAATGCGATAAACACATCTCTCAGGTCTTCCTTCCCATTGTCCATAAAGATGTTCGAGACAGAGACTCTGACTTGGCTTTCTAATAGCCCATGGCCTGCGTACAAGTGTTTTATACTTTTTAGAGAATGTCTCTACACATTATTCCAATTAATTTTCCTCTTCCAACAATTTGCGGCTGATGATCCCCCCATTCAGCATTTACTAAGTTACTATGTGCGAGCAAACCCGGGAGATTAAACGATAAATTGCAAACATAAGACCCGCTTCGTAGGAGCTTATGCATCTTGTCGGGAGATACGGACATACATGTACACAGCTCTTCCATCTATTAACACTCTGGGGAAATTGATGAATCAACTATGAGTCTTAAGTTATATCCCACATTCCTCATCTTCTCACAGTTGCCTCAGCATCACCCTGCTCTCAGTCTACAGCATTACTCAGCCCATCAGTCTAGGACCTTAAAGAAATAGAAAGGGATTTACTTGCCACTGCTTTTTCCTGGTGAACACGTGCTACCTCTTAAGGATCACCTTTGCAGATACTGGTCCATTTACCCATTTCCAAGTGTTTTGCCTTCTCTCCTGTTACCCACGATTGCTTGTAAGTCACTGTATCTAATTCCATAACCATAGTATTTGCAGGGTTTCATGGTACGTGGGGCATGATTGATCTGGGTCCAGATAGTTAGTTCTAATCAGAGTAGGAGCTGATGCCTAAGTGGCTGATGGTAGTCTGATAGTAGATGGGCTTATCTCAGATGTGCCATCTATCTAATTCCAGTGTTGCATAAATTTATGATTTATTTATAACACAGACCACAGCTTCTCTTGCCGTCATCTTCCCAGCCCTGAACTTTACTTCCCGTAGGATGATTTCCATTCTCTTCTTTGTTGTTTTGAGGTCCTTCTCTTGGGGAAAAGGTCAAAAGCAAATAAGAAATGGCTAAATTCTGCTTTCTTTCTTCCCCTGTAGACTCTGTTTTCAGTGCACTGGAGAGAAACTCCTTTTTGACTCTTGGAAACACAGGAGGAGAGCATGAAAATATGGCAAATGCTTTAAAAAAGAAATACGCACTTTCTCTTCTAGTTAGAAAGATAAATGCAAGTCAATAAAGTTAGGTAAATGTTATACCTGTTTTAAGAGTGGTATTGACCGTGGGAAGGCCAGCGCTGTCCTAATTAAAAGTGGCTATTGGAATGGTCATACATTATCTCGAATTGCTACTGAAATTACTTTCCTTTCTCTATGCCTTTGCTCTGTGAGAATATTTCGTACCACCAATAGCCGTAAACACCTGAATTTCTGGAAGACGTAGTCTAATGCCCTTCCCTGACATCCTGTTCAAGAAAACAGCTCTTTAATTCCCTTGTATGTGACACAAAATTATAGTTATTTAAACACATGCTCTAAATCCTGTGTGTTTTTATCTAGTTTTTGAAAACATTGCTAAGTTCTGTTTACCCAATGTAGAGCTTCTAATTCAAGTTTGAATATTATTTTCTCTGAGGGGGGGCGGTGATCATTGCCACCCCCAAAGCCAGTTTCTTCTCAGCACTTCCCACAATTGCAATCCATTTATCAATTGATTTTTTCTATCATTACTAACTCCTGTTAGACTGTAAGCTGCATGAGGAAAGATTTGATAACCCGTATCCTCTAACCCATATCCTCGAACACAGCTTGTGAGATAAAGCTGTAGCTCGATGAATATTTGCGGGACGAATGAAAAGACAGAGACCACACATGCATGTTGAACAGGTTAGGATAACGGGAAGGGTCACGTGTGTTGAGGAAGCTGGCAGAGGTGGTGGCGTCTAAGCAAACTGACAACATGGTGGGGATTTATTCTACATCTTCTCTCTAGTCGATGGTGATCATCATACTTCAGTCCTGCAAGCCCAGAATCAGAGATGTCTATTTTTGAGTTGCTATATATAGAGAGAAGAAACAGTCACTCAGAATGTGGAGTTACTCAGTATTTTTGGCTCTATGGCTATTTTCAAGGATCTTCATCTGGACTTAAAAGCCAAATTAATAGGCGATCGTTCCCTCTCATCTTTTGCACAGACACTATTTTGGGAGGAGATACATCACCCGGGCTGCATCAGTGAAGGGACAGGCTGTTTTCACTCTTATAACAGGAATGATCACCCAGGGCATCTTCTATCACATGCTCCAGTAATTCCCTACTGACCTGCACTGACTTTATTTAGCTTTATTAATTTAAGCTAGATGAATTTTATTTTTTAAGAGTGTCTCTGCAGAACGGAGCACCAAGAACATATTTCTGTTTAACTCATTTTGTTTGCAGCTTCCAAGTTGTGTTTTGTTTTTGCTTAGCTGTGCGTTTTGCTCGGTCAGCGTCCTCTGCACCTAGTTGGGTAGTTCAGTAAAGTTCACAATTCATTGTTACCGCTTCAGCCCCATTTATTAGGTTTGCCAGGAGCTGTCTTCTCCTGGAGCCACACGCCAGCCATCTCTGTAGAAGGCGTGTAAATGGAGCACCTCCCATGGGACAAGGAAGCTGCCGGCCTCCTGATCTTGACTCTTGTGTCATGGAAACAGGGACTGGGTCTGATTCCTAAGCTGTTCACCCTGGGGCATCCCTAGGTTAAGAGAGCTTGTGTTGGTACTGATGTCTCATCAAAGACCATGCCATTTGTGAATTCCACATCAATGTCTTTGGTGAGCCTGAGTTGGAAAGAAATTTTTAAAAAGACCCCACAATCTGGTGATTTCTGGTTATCTAATAGCTAGCAGTAATAGATACCAGATGCTGTGCTAAGTGCTTCATGGGCATTATCTCAATTAGAGCCTGAGACAAAGCTTTGTGAGATGCACTGTTGTCCCCATTTGAAAGATGGGGAGAGTGAGGCTCAGGGAGGATAAGAAGTCCGGTTCAGCTGCTCCCCTAGTAAGTGGTGGGGTCTGGCTTCACACCCAGGCAGTCCGACTGCCATGCTTTTCTCCTCTACAAGCTACTGCCTCTCAGCTTCAGGCGTGTGACCAGAATGCTGGCTGAGGTTTTGTAAGTCAGTTCAGGTAAGGATTTTGGACCATCCAGGTTTGATAGTGGACAGGGATCCTTGGGAGGTCATTGCATTCACTGTTTTTAAGTAACCTCAGGACTTACCAAGTGTATCAAATTACTGCTATCACTTCTTGGAACCTTCTGAGTGGGGTTGGTGTTATTTGATCACTTCTGTGGAGGCCAAAATCAAGGGGCAGATGTTCGCGCATTCGGGAGAGATTTATTGAGCACCTTGTAAGCGCTTCATCTTGGGCGTCAGCAGTGCAGTGGCTACTGAGACATGATCTGTACCACCAGGGACCCCAAGCATCGTACTTCTTTCACGCTCACCATTATATCTGAAGTTCTTAGCATTGCGCACGGCGCAGGGTTGGTTATCTGTAAATGTTTGCTGAGTTTTGCAACCGATGGTGCGGCCAGTGGATGAGTATCAGCAAAGGGCGTCTTCCTTTTGTAGTTTTACTGTCTGTGGCTTCAAGTTCTGCACTCCTGGAATAGTCTGACCCTCTGTGGCTCTGAGAGGTACCCTGGAAACTGACCCCAGCTGAAAACTAATCCAGCCTATTTTTATAGGACGACACTGTTGTAAAAAACCCAGGCGCTCAAGGGCAGCTGGGTCCCACCCAGGCCTGCTGGTGCCTCCCTGCAGTCTGCAGGCTGTGTTCTCACAGAGGTCAGCTGCGTACTGGCAGGGAGAATGAGACTACAGGACAGTCAGGGCAGATAGCACATCCTTCAGCCTCTGATGAAAGATGCAAATGGAAACCACCGTCATGAAGGAATAATCAAACACCATCCACCCACATTAATGTAGATTGTCAGGACAGCCAACCTTTCCTTCCCCAGGAGCCTGACAGGCATGATTAACGTGCTGTGAGCTTGGCAGAAATCACTGTGGCTCTTACCTCGGGCTGCACCTCTGTTCAGGCCCTGATGAGATACCCGGGCAAGCGATGGGATGTTAGGGGAATGAGAGCCATGCCCTGCCTCTCCTTAGCTCCTGCCCCCATGCCTCTCTGGCTGGCCAGGTCATCCGACCTGCATTTTGGGGAGGGGGAAGGTGTTGACTGAAAAGCTCAAGGCAATAGACTCTCCCTGATTCCTTGACAAATTGTTTCCCCAAACCTCTATTTTCTTGTGTGTGGCTCTGAACTACTTCCAGTTGCTAAGCAACCCACAAGCAGCTCTAGCCCAAGGTATTTCATAGACGTGTAGGCATATTATTTGGGTACCTCCCCAGCCTCCCCTTCTCTGGGCGCTGCCCCTTCCCAAGCTCTTGCCTTCCATCTGGTGAGCATATCCGAATGGACCAAGGCGAGCATCTGATCTCAGGGCAGCTCACATGTTGCTCAGACCATTGGACCAATCCGATCTCCTCACAGATTTTTCCATAAAAAGATAAGAACAGTATTCAGAAGCGTTTGAATCCAAACACTGTGTAGACTTGGGACTCAGGTGGCCACTTGCAAATACGTTAATGTTAATGAGGAAGCAGAGATAGTGGTCTGCAGCATGAAATAGGAGATTGGAGGTTGGGGAGAAAGGACATGAGAGGTCTTGGAGGTGGGGGAGTTGGGGAGAGAGTAGGCATTTAATGTCTAAAGGGTGGCTGGGCTTACCCGCGTCAGGGCTTTGTCCAGGAGAACTTGAGAGGGACGAGGGAGTGGACAGCAGGGGCCAGGGAGCGGTTTATGTCCTGGCCTGTGGTTTCAGGCTGAGAAATGAGGAAAGAGAAGATATATGGAGGGCAGTAGAGTGGTGGGATCAAGGGCCTGGAGACGTCTAAGAGGTGGGACACATGTGGTAGTGAGCAGAGTGGGTGAGCTGGAGAGACACAGAAGGTGAGACTCAGGAAACCAGCGGCTTAAGGTTTCCGAGCAGGTGAGAAGGTAGAGGATATGGGTCCATGCAGTAAGTGACCAAGGTGGAATAGAAGACGATGCTGGCAGAGTGAACGATGAGAAAGACATGGGAGGCCAGGGTGCTGGACGCTGCCAGAGTCATGGTGAAGCAGAAGCACTGAGCCGGCTGCTGATGCTGTCCATGGGAGGGATGATGGGGATGGAGATGACCGCCACCAGGTGGGGTCGGTTTAATCAAGTCCGGTGCCACCGCTTTCAAATGAGCCAGGATTCTGAAGGAGGAAGGGGAAGAGACGGTTGTAAGTGGCGTTGGGGAATAAATAGGACTCACGGGTCATGAGGGAGCCCGCTGTCCCTCGTGTACCCTGCTTCCCTGCAGCCCCACACTGGGCTCTCTCTCTCCAGTTCTCTGCTGTCAGCTTCATTTTCTCTTACTTCTGACTGGCTGTCTTCACACCGCAGGAATGTGGCCCAGGCTGTACAGCTCTACAGCTCTATCCCCTGGAGAAGGAGGGACTAAAACCTCTGTCTCACCCCAATCAGGGGAAGGGAGTCCTTGCTCTCCTGAACCAGGTGCAAACCGCTGAGCCAGTCGCCGGTGGGCAGGGGTGGGTCGTGTATTACCAACAGGGTGACTCTAGGTTGATAGGGTCCATTCCTAGAAAGTACTGTAGGCTGATGATTTCACAATCTGCCGGAGTAACTTTCTAAAACTTGGCCAAGGAATTCACAGGCTTGGTTCCCGAGCTCTGGGCCCTGAGGCTGGAGGTCTGCCAAGCTTCCCTCGGAGGCTTCCAGCTGATAGAAAGGGTTAACCCTGCCCAACCCTGAACCATCCCGGTTGAGGAGCAGGGGTGACAGAGCTGGAGTTAGTAGTAGCCTCTCAGACGGTTTCTTGGGCAGCCCTTCTGTGCTTAAAGGGGGAAGCATGCTTGAATATGCTGGAATATTTGTAATTCTGATTAGACAAGAATACGCTTCGGTCCTTCCTCTGGAAATCGCCGCAGCATGTCCTCTCCTCAGTCTTCTGCGACATCAACCTTTTCTCTTTGTAATTTCCAGCAACTCAGGCTTTGTTTCCATGACGTGCTTTCAAATGCTGCCTCCTTTCCACCTCTCCTGCCTTGTTTCATCAGGTGGACGTGGCGGGGAGGGATCTTCTTTTAACAGAGGGATTCTCAAACTCTGGAATCTGATAGAAATGCACACTGCTGAGTGCCACTCTCAGAGATTCCGATTCAGAAGTGGGTGGGTTCCAGGAAACGGTATTGGGAACGAGAACCTAGCAGCTCTGCAGGACACGCTGGAAAATCCCGCTTTAACATTTCATTAGAATAGAATTTGGCAACCAGTTCCCAATCCCTGGATTTCCCGAAATATTGCCACTTGGTCTTCACATGGAGCCGGGTGAGCCATGGCAGCTCTTCTCTCCACCTCAAGGAAAGACATATTCATTTCGTGCCAAATTCTGTCCAGTTCAGGAGAGTGAAGCTCCCTTTTTTCCCCTCTTCCTTTCCTCCTGGAGGACCCCTTCATCCTCCCCCTTCATCGTTCCCCTCTTCTCCCTACTTCCACAATCAGAGCAAAAATGAAATAAACTACAATGCTCCATTCTTTATAAGAAGGTTCTTTCTGCTGCTGATCTTCCCATCCCCCCATCCTGGCTAAGTATGCCTCGTTTTAAGAGGTTTGCGCATTGTTTTGCTTTTTCCTTGTGAAACATTTATCCCCAGCAACTCGCTAGTCACAAGGACCTTTCTGAGAATCTCTCAAGGAAGTCAGCAGGAGGCTTAACAACGCTTGAAAACACCCAGTGTGCTCTGTAACTTTTCTCCCACAGGTAAAGGATGTCCTTACAAGGTTATAGATGAGAGCCTCTGAGGTGCACTTTGTTACGAAGGACACAATTTTAATCAGTGGTTTATAAGGCTGAAATGATAAGGAAAATGTTCCTTCATTTACTAATTCATCCTTTAATTTTTCCACCCATCCATCCGTCTATCCATCCGTCCATCCAATTAACATTTTTTTGAATACCCATGTATGTTTTTAGCTTGAACCAAAAGTGATTATTGGAACAGTGGTGACCCTCAGGAAAGTCCTGGCATAGTGGTGGAGACATACATAAACAGATAGTGCATGATATAGTGGTCCATATCCACAAAGTATCATGTGAAGAGAAGACGTTATTCTTCTGGTTCCTTACATTCTCTTCAGTCTCTGTCCTAGTGTGGATCACGATTAAAATCGAGTGTGTGTTTCTTTACTTGGTTGTGTCAGCTTCCCCTGGGCAGGTCATAAAGTCCACAAGGGCAAGGATGTCGTCTGCTTTATTCAACGTGCTTTCCCCAGTGCAGGTGCTCAAGGACTCAGAGAGCTGTGTCCCAGGCACAAGGTACCATGAGGGGAAAATGTCAAAGAGGTGAAGAGGCACGGATTGTGGTGCAGAGAAGTGAGGGGTGTGTAGAGAGCCTGGGGAGGAAGAAAAATGAGTTTGGTTTTGCTAGAGGGTAAAATGCAAGGCTAGAGGCAGCAGAATCCCCAAAAGACAGTGCTGAGATGGGCTGACAAGCTGGGGCTTTGTCCTTTGCAAGCATGGGAGTCACACCAAGGCTTGAAGCAGGGGGATGGATTTTCCACGTGTTCCCCCAGGCTGAGTGGAGAGTGGATTTGAGGGAGATGGAAGGCAAGGGTCAAGTCGGGAGGCTGTTGTGTGGATTCCAGACAGGAGATGATGAGATTCTGATGAGGGTGGGATGGAGCAGGCGTGTGTGTGGGAGACATGGCCAAGGCTTGCTGACTGAATGTGAGGTCTGAGCGATTCAGAGTGACTCCCAGATTTCCAGCTTGGGGTGTCAGGGCGGATAGGGGTGTGTCAATGGGGAGAGTGAGCATAAGAGAGATGAGCCGTCAGAAATGATGAGTTTGGTGTGGGATTTTCTGGATAATCTTCCAGGGGCTTGTGGATTCTACATGGAGACATCTGGTCAGCCATTGTGTTGATATGTCCAATGATCCAGGAAGAACTCCCTCTGGGCTGAAGCTATAACATTGAGATCAATAGGGTGGATGTGATTTAACCCATTATCATAGTCAGTACCACCCAGAGAGAGTCTATAGAATGAGATAAACAAAGTACTGTAGGAGTCGGGGAGCCCGTGGTTCCAGCCTCTTATCAATTGTTTATTTTACCTCCTTGCCTCTGAGCTCTTTGACGACGAGGCTTCTTTGAGTCATCATCTCTAGTACCTAAGACAGCATCTTACACATAGTAAGTGCTTTAAAGATTATTCATGGTTTCTGGACTGTTTGTCAAAATGTAAAGATTCCCACGTGCGTCACTTCAAAGAGGCAGGGAATTTGGTTCAAATCATGTTATTTTCCTAAAATAATAGATTTTAAACTTTTAAAAGATTCTTAGGCGAGAGGCACCCTAGTGACATAGAAGGGTTTGGGAATACTTTCTTTATTCTGCGACTATGTATTAATGCCTTTCCTGTTCCAGTGGTGAGCCAGATGTGCTGTGGGGACGGAGTTGGGAAGGACTGATGGCCAATTACCTAAGCTTAGTGAGCCTCAGTTTCCTTATCTGTAAAATGGGGATGAGAACATTTACTTTCTAGGATTACCATTCTCATTAATTATGCTTAATATATGTAATCAGTTATAGTTACTATATATAATATTCTAAATAATTATATTTATTTGAAGCCTGGAATATAGTAAGGGCTGAAAGAAAACCAGAGACAGGCAGCACGTTGGGATTATGTTTACATTACCTGGTCTACTTAGTGACAAGGCACATGCTAGAAAGGAGTTTAATGAGAGTTCAAACCATCCTGATTTCCCAAACCCATTGCCTAACTGGGAGGCAAACAGCCCCTGTCTATAGAATACTAATAAACAAGGGTTTGGGGTTTTACTCTGTTTTTTGTTTTTTTTTTTTTTCCAGTAGTGAAAGATGTATTTTCACTCTCTGTCATTTTAATTAAATCAAGTCTCAGAAAACATAAAACGAGAGTCACATTCTTTTTCAGCAGGAAAACTTTGAAAACTGCACACCAGATTGCAAACTGTTAAAATTCATTCATTAAAAGTTCATGGTCTATTGGACTTTTTTTCCTTCATGCATTGCATTATGTACGTTTCCTATCTATGGTTATGTGACAGATTGGCTAACAGATTTCTTGTACAGTAGAGTTACATAGTCTGCCAGAAAGGCCTAGTTTGGAACCTGTGACCATAAGTGAAATGGATTTGGAAATGCCATCTTCCTATCTAGTGGATAATTTAGTAATAATGGCCTCACTGATCCCTCAAGACCAACAATTATATACCTGTTTGAAGTTAATTGAACTATGTAGAAATGAGAGTTATATGAATTATATGTTATAAAAATTTGGTAGGCGTTGAATGGACTGACAGCACGTTCTGAAACCTAGCACTGATGTTTAATCATTTTAATGTGTAGGCTGCCGTCACCAGGATATTTGGCGAGGTTGTCTGTCGGTATAGAAGTGCCCATTTTTGGACCATGTGTTAATTCTGTATGCAGCTATATGAATATGCACGTGTATTGTATATCCCTACACGCGTGGACAAATCACATATTTATTTACACTTAAAGTTTGCTAATACCAAGTGTTTAAAAAATTAGAATTCCTAATCCAGATTTTTAGGCCAGCCTTTACACTACACAAAATGACTCTTAAGAGTTATGGGAAGGCTTTTATTTTTAGCAGTCGGTAAATGAAACCTTTTATTCATCATTCTGAAAGATGGCGGTAAAGATGAGAACATCTGTTCTTTTTAATTTCAGGAAGGGAAAAGGCAGCCGTCCACTCACACAGGGGTTAGGACCTGTTCAAGAGCCTCACACATTTTGGTCAGCCTCCCATCAATGAATCGGTTTACCTATGTGACAATAACACGGTCTCTCTGAGGAAAGAGTGGGTACCCCCCACCTCTCATTCATCACAAATTTAAGTGTAGTAGCTGGAGGAGTGTTGTGTTCTGGCTGCAAAAACATTTTCCTTAATTCATTACTTTTTCTCTGAATAATTCATGTTTTTTACAAGGTGTATCTGATCAGGGTTTCTCATCCATGGCACTTTTGAGATCCTGGGTCTGATGATGTCATGTTAGGGCAGGGGTGTTCTGTGCATCCTCCAGGGTTTAGCAGCATCCCTGGACTTTACATGCCAGTAGCTCTCCCTCCATCTGTGACAACCAAATGTCACCTGGAGGACAAAGCCACCCTAATTGAGAGCCTCTGCTGTATACTTATAGGGCCATCATTCAGGTTGCTGATTGAAAAACATTTTAGGCATATATGCTTGTATTGGGTTAATTCTGCACTATTTTTTGTGCCTTCAACCTTCTCCTCCTATTAAATGTTCCCCAAATGCAAAGTACATGTGTAGCCTCTATTTTTGTACTGGTTCTATGTAACATATTTCATTTTGAATTGAGAGAAAACAGCCATTTGCAGTCATTTTAAATTTGATAAAGATTTAATGAGAAGAGAAAAAAAAAGACATACATTTTCATAAACTAATTTCAGCAGAAGTATGGATAGTTTTCTATAAAACTACATTGAAAGAGAAGGTAGAGTGCATCCTTAGGACAGAAAGATGGAAAGTCCTATATCTCTGTCATTGCAAGTGTACGATATATAGTACGCGTCTGGAATCAGACGGGCAAAACATCTTACAAACTCTTCACTAATGTCATAGGGAACAAAAGGATTTCGACAGAGGTAAAGTACAGCATGTAAAATACAATAGCTTCGCTTGATGGTTCAACATTAAAATCTCAGAATTAAATTATTCTGTTATCAACCCATTCATAGAAAAATCTGTGTTCATTTCTCATGTCTACCCCTACTGCCTTCTGAGAGGCATCCGGAAGCTTCAGAGCTTTGATGTAACAATTATTTTGCAGGAATTGCAGTGGTCTCGTTTTGGGGTAGAACATTCTGAGTTGTGAATTCCTCTGGAAGGCAGGCATCTGATTAGGTGTTGCCAAAGGCTCTGCGTTCACTTTTGTTTTCTGTCCACGGGGGCTAAGAGCTGAGCGGTTTTATTTTCCTATAAACAGCTGCTTCCTCTCAGTCAGCTGAATCAGAGGATTTATTCTCACTTTTCAGCGCACACAGTGCCTTATGCTGTGCATGGGTACGTGGAGAGAGTAGCACGAGAAGTCTTTTGGTGTCTCGCCTTAACACTAGGTTAAATTTCTAATGTAGAATTCCAGGGTCATTTAAGAGAGATCTTACGTTCTTTAAATTCAATCACCCAGGAAAGAAAGCCTACATGGTGGCCCATTTTTAATTAGCCACATCATGTAGCATCCTATCAGGGTCTTGGTAATGAAGGTGGCCTGGCCTCACTTCCCCATGAATTAGTAAGAAGATGAGTAGGAGAAACAGTATTTAAGGAAGATTTTGAGAAGGACCTGTTTCTATCCCTTCCTCCAGCTACTGTAAAAGTTAATGCTGGGGATGCCAGATCAGCAGGGAGCTGTGTGCGTGGAGTGGATTGCAGGAGTTCCCCCCTGGAATTGCTTTTATAAATTGCAGGTTGGGGTAATACCAGAAGTCCACATGCAAGGATACAGCAAGAAACAGAAATGTCCCCTGTGCTGATGGGAGGATGCATCCTGCGTATTTACATTTAAGGTCGTTTGCACACTGGCTAGAAACACAGACATTGCTACATCGTCTGACTGCCTGGGTCCAAATCCCTGCTCTATTTCTTACCGAAAGCATCTCTCCTGACTCCTGTAAGCATCTGTTTTCTCATCTGTGATGTGAGGGGTGTAATAGTCAGTGCTTGCATCCTGGCGTAGAGAGGCTTCCTTGATACGAAGCAATGTAACAAGGTGTGGCCTGAGTTCTCAGGTAACAGTGACGGGCACGCTTGTTTCATGGCAAACTTCCTTCTGCTTCTGCCTTGAGGAATAATCTTATAAAATTGAATCACTGGTTTCCTTTCACAATATAGGCACCTGGAATTATGGAAATTAGTTAATTCCCCTCCCCCCACTGTTTCCTTTTTTTAATATCTTTATTGGAGTATATTGCTTTACAAGGGTATGTTAGTTTCTGATGTATAACAAAGTGAATCAGCTATACGTATACATATATCCCCATATCCCCTCCCTCTTGCGTCTCCCTCCCTCCCTCCCTACCCCACCCCTCTAGGTGGTCACAAAGCACCGAGCTGATCTCCCTGTACCATGCAGCTGCTTCTCACTAGCTATCTATTTTACATTTGGTACTGTATATATGTCCATGCCACTCTCTCACGTCATTCCCCTCACTGTTGATTAGTAGGAAAATCCAAACTTTTTTGGCTGTCAGCAAACAGGGAGGGTTTTGTGCTTCGTGTGTCGGTATTAATTCCTGGAGTCAGTATGGTTCCTACTCCTGTTTTCGTTTCTTCCCTTTTATCACCGATTAACAAGATAAATCTATTTTATCTTGCTGTACTGTGTTTGTCAATAGGAGCCCATTTAATCCTTCCTGGACCCAAGGTAGGAAGGGGAGGAGGAATAAATAGATCTAGAAATAAATGTAACCCCTGAAATATCGATCTGGTCTTATTCTTTATATCCCCTGAACAACAGGGGCTGCAAACTCAAATATCCAAGCAGATAGTGTCGATGAGGAAAATGGGCCCAGTTTAAGGCAGTAGGGATGGGCGGGAAGTGCTGGAAACAAGCTGGATATTTATTTCCCACTCGCCGAAGGCTCTTCCCTGGCCGTTATTTCCTCACCGCTGCCTGTCTCAGTTACCCCATCCCCACACGTCGTCTCTCAAGCTCACCTTGTCAAATTCAACACAGTCCTCCTTCAACAAAGGTGCATACTAGCAAGCTTGACTCAGACTCAACCTATTTGTTTGTTTATTTATGGCTGTGTTGGGTCTTCGTTGCTGCGAGCAGGCTTTCTCTAGTTGCGGTGAGCGGGGGCTACTCTTCGTTGCGGTACGCCTGCTTCTCATTTCAGTGGCTTCTCCTGTTGCAGACCAAGGGCTCTAGGCACGTGGGCTTCAGTAGTTGTGGCTTGCAGTCTCTAGAGGACAGGCTCCGTAGTTGTGGCACACAGGCTTAGTTGCTCTGCGGCACGTGGGATCTTCTCGGACCAGGGCTCGAACCCGTGTCCCCTGCATTGGCAGGCGGATTCTCAACCACTGCGCCACAAGGGAAGCCCTCTACGTATGATTTTATGCGAAGCAAGAGTATGTCATAAAGTGGCCTACAATGTGTATCTCACCCAAAGCATTCTGTGGGTGTGAAACAATAATTATTGATTCAGGTGGCAATCAGCGTTAGGGATAACGATGGCTGAGATGCATGGAGCATGTTCTGCTTAATGAGGTTGCACGCTTTGCCCGGACTGTTCATAGTCAGGTACTACTACTAATGGGGATGTAGAGACAGAGGGAGACGGAGCAACTCGCCCAGGCCGAAGACCACTTGCTTCACGCTTGCTTCCACTTCTTAGCCTCTGGGCATGACGTCATTCCCCACAAGGCTGCTGTACCTTTCTGCAGGTGGACCACCTTTCACCTGGAAAGATTTCCTGACCCTCCAAACTAGATACTTCCTGATCATCTCTCAAGATTTAACTTTCTCATATCCCCTGCCTTGGAAACCTTCCCTGCCCACCGCTGACTGGGTTAGGTGCCCTGTCCTGTATTTCTCAGCCTAGAGCACCACAGACAAGATCATGACGGACCTTTGGACCTTAGTGTTCTTCCCGCCATTATCCAGTGCCTCCGGCTCCTCATTTTCTAGGTGACAGCTCTTGGAGGGCAGAGAAGACCCTCCGGGAAGCATCTACACGAAGGACCTAGAGATTATCAAATGATGCCCAAGGCAAACCTTAGCAAAGGGGTTTACAACTTTAGCCTCTGCAGGTAGGTTACTTGAATGTGGATCCCGCTGTCCTATCTCACTAACTGTGTGATCTTGAGTGAGTTAGAAACCTCTCTGTGCCTCAGTTGCCCCATCTATGAAATGAGGAAATAATTATGTCTACTCCACAGGGTTCCTGAGTGGATATGAGATGGTGATTGTGAAGCTCGTAGAATAAGGTTTGAACATAGAAGATACGCATTACACGTTAGTTATCGTTCTCCATGATCATTACAACTTATGTAGGCATGTTCAGTATTGCTCTGTGGGGAAACACCCCAGCCAGTTCAATTGCCATTCCTTTCATTCTTGTTTGCTCCTCTCATTCCATGGACTTTATGGCACAAAGTGGGCGAAACCCCTACCTTTCGAGAGCTCATAATCCCCACCTGTGCTAATCAAGGAGGCTGCCACAAGCCCCATGCAGCTATTTAAATGTACATGTAAATGAACTGAAATGAAATTAAAAATTCACTGCCTCAGTCAGAGGAGCCATATTTCAAGCACTTACTAGTCGCTTGTGGCTGGAGGCTACCATTTTGGACAGCACAGATGGATGGAACGTTCCCATCATTGCAAGAAGTTCTTTCGGACCGTGATGGTCTAGTGGAGAAGAGAGACAATAAAAACTTAAACAATAATAATGTCAGTATTATTTAAGAATACTGGTAACGGGCTTCCCTGGTGGCGCAGTGGTTGAGAGTCCGCCTGCCGATGCAGGGGACATGGGTTCGTGCCCCGGTCTGGGAGGATCCCACATGCTGCGGAGCAGCTGGGCCCATGAGCCATGGCCGCTGAGCCTGCGCGTCCGGAGCCTGTGCTCCGCAACGGGAGAGGCCACAGCAGTGAGAGGCCCGCGTACCGCAAAGGGGAAAAGAAAAAAAAAAAAGAATACTGGTAATATACTTCTTAATACCATAATTCGACCTAAGTTTTCATGATTCTGCCTTGGAGATGTTAACACCGTGAACTTGGGAAAGCGTGTGTGCGCCCTGCTCAGGAATGACCTTGAGTGAGAAAAGACATAGATCTCCCCTGTCTCTCTTCTTCTCTCACTCTCCCCTCTTTCCCTTTCCTGTTCCCCGCACTGTTCCCTTTGTCCCTCTTTCCTAATCGCTCACACTCTCTCCTTCCTTATATACCTTGTACACTTCTAAAGGCTCTTTTAGAGGAAAAATCTTTATCCTTATGGATTCCTAACTCTATAGGAAGCTTAGGGACCTAAAAAATCTAACTACAATGTAATACCAGGAATGCTGTGATAGGAGGAGGGAAAAGATGAGATATTTGCCATAAGGAGGGAGGCATCCTTCCTGCTTGGCAGTGATGGGAAAGGCTGCACAGAGCAAGTTTACGCTCAACCTTGACCTTCAGCAAGCCCCTTAGCCGATCCGTGAGTGGCAGGCAGTATGTAAACAAGACCTATCTCTTAGAGGGCAGGCATTCCCTGAATGCAATTATTAATCACCATGAAGCTGCTGTAAACTGTTACCATAAAGCGATGACACGCTTCTCTTACTCTCCTAAATCAATATTACCCAAAGGCCTTCCTGTCCCAGGTTTATCGTAGAGACAGGTAACTCATATTGCCATAAATATACGATGACTTTTTAATCAAGTGTTAATGGTCTTCAGCGTTTCAGAAAGCATGAAAGGCCGGGGTGGGGGGCAGCGGCAACAGCTGTTAATGGCCATATTTGTTTTAATTTTATGGTTGACTTTATTCCATCTCTAGTTCCAAAATGGGTTTCGGGACTACAATAAAGGCACAGATTCAGTAAACCATAAGATTATTAAAAGAAAGCATGTGTGTGTAATAAAGGGTGAGGGGAGAATAATGGCAACAAAGAAGAGGATGGGGGGTAAAAAAATGATGGTAAGAAATGGTAAGATTTCATTTATTCAAATGTATTAAGAATCTTAGGCAAAAGCCAGCCACTGAAATTGAGCACAAGGCTTATATCTTTATATCTAAGAATTCTGGTAAAATGGAAAGAAGGAAGAAACAAAGGAAGCAAGCTAGGAAGCTTTATATCTTGCTATCTTGCTGTATTGCTTCAACAATTATTTAGCACCTACTCTGTTGCTGGGATTTTGATAGATGCCAGGGAGTAGGGAGGAACATAGAAATGTGATCAAGACCATGTTCTCACAGGTAGAGGAAATGGCACGTCAAAGGCCTGGAGATAAAGGGAATTGTGTGTTCTTAGAACAGAAAGTGTATCACTGTGTGTGTGTGTGTGTGTGTGTGTGTGTGTGCGCGCGTGTGCATGTGTGTGCATCCCTATTTGAGTTTATCGATGATGATAGGGAAAAGCCACAATCAATGAACCTAGAGATAAGTAAGGACCAGATAACTTAGGGCTCTGTTAAGGGCAGTTAAGGAGTTTAGCTTTTACTCTAAGGACAATTGGGAACCATTGAAGTGGATCAAATTTTCCATTTAGAAAGATAACTCTCCCTGCAGTGTGGAGAATGGATTGTGGTGGAAGGAGACAGGAGAGGGTCATCAGTTAGGGGCTGTTGCAGGTAAGAAATGATGGAGCATTTGGGTGAGCGTAATGGCTATGGGAGTGAAGAGAACTGAATTGATCTGTGAGATAGGAGGTGGGAGAATCAATGTGACTTGTAGACTAATTGTTAATAATGGGTGAACGTGTGAGAGGAAGCAATGTGGACACTCTGGTTTCACTCTGGAATGTTCTAGGCAGACGCAGGTAGCATTTAATGAGATGGCAGAAATAGGAAGAGGAACCAATAGTAGGTCTAAGGGAGAGGATGGCAAGTTAAGTTGTAGGTGTGATGTTGGAAGACGTGTAGATGATGATAAATGTGAAGTAGGCAGTTGGGTGTATGAACCTGACACTCAGAAATGAGGTGGGATTAGTGCCTTATTTGGAAGCCTTGGTGTACATGTGGCTTTTAAGCCATGGGAATTGATGGGGTCATCTAGGTAGAGCTCAGAGTGAGAAGGAAAAAGGACACAAGACCTCTTTGGATCCAAACATTGAGAGCATTCCCAGAGGATAAAGAATCCATAAAGAAGTCAAAGTGTTACCGAACTTAGGTTCAGCTGCTTGTTGCTCAAGAATCCAGTACTGAGAGAAAAGTGTTGGGTAAAAGGAAAGATAGCTTTACTGAGGAAGCCAGCAGTCCGAGGCAGAAGGTGGACTCGTGTCTCAAAGAACCAGCTCCCCACTCTCAATCAGAGGGCAAGAACTTTTAAAGAGGAGTTTCAGGGACACACAGGTAGGGGAGGGGGCTACATGCAGAGCAGCACAGTCAGCTCTGACAGTCGTCTTGGAATTGGTCATCAGTGGTCTGACCAGCGTCATCTTGATTGTTTTAAGTACAGTTGCTCTTCAGTTCCAGGGTTGGTTTGTTCCCATTACTTTGAGGCCAGTTCTCAGAGTTGTGTAAGATGGAGCAGCTTAGGTCATGGCTGCAGTCTGGTTATCATGTAGTTAACGTCTTCCACCTGGTGGGGCTTTCAGTATCTGTAAAACAGCTCAAAGGATACGGCTTAGAATATTATCTATAGCCCATGAGGAGGAACTAAAGGTCCTTGACTTTGTTTGATGGCTAAACTATTATTATTTTGTCCTGTTTGACTGCTTTTCTTTGCTTCTGCATGTTTTCATTTCTCTGATTAAATGTATTCTTTGGCTAAAGTTTTTCTATAGACAAAAGGCAGGTGGAGAACATGGGCGGGGGACTGTCCTGGGAAGGCCCATAGGGCCCTGCTCCATTATGAGAGCACCCACTGAAACAGCAGGAAATTGGGGTGTCATGGAAGTAAAAAGAAGGCTGTGCATCAAGGAGAATGTGATGCAGCCTGTGTTATGGTACCGTGGGATCCCTTGCTGATGGAAGGTGATTAAGCCCTGAAAAACTCATTGTGAAGCAAGATAAGAACCCAAGACTCATCTTTGGGGTCCTGCATTATTTTCAGGTGACCTTGGATTTCTGAAAGTCCTCCTGCCGTAGCTTTGGTTTGACATGGAGAGAAATGTGTCTTCCATGATACACTGTGAATCACTGACTGCTTTTCCAGACGTCTCAACTGTAACTTTAATGGTCTGAGCTCTAGTTCTTTTCCAAGTTCCTGCAGTGCCAGAAGACTCATTAAATCTCTGGGGGTATTTGAAGGGCTATAATTAAGGACCCATTTTATGTGCATAGTCCAAATCCTGGAAATTATTGTCTCATTTGAGGCACTGGAGTACGTGTTGCTATCTGCTAGGATGGATGATAATGTGGACCCCAGTGATTTGCTGTCCTTCACCATTTGATCCACTTTAATGACCAGAGTGTAATTAGCCAATTGTTGTGTGCAGGTAGGTGTTACAAATGAAGTTGTAAATTCAGCTCCTTAAAAAAAAGTGGGTACAAGAGTCTCCCCTGCAGTGCAGCTCACAGATGACTCCGGAGCAAAGTGAGGTGAAGCCCAGGATGCCCTCTCAGGGATGAAGTGCATGGCCACATACATGGGCACACACATACATGGAATAGTATCCTCAAAACCGACCCCCCCCCCAAAAAAAAAATCCCTTGGTGTAATTCCTTAGGGTCATGCTGGTTTTTTTTTTAAAATAGCCAAACAGTATTTATTTTAGTAATCCTTCACAAGTAGGCTAAAATTAGAAAATTTATTAATATACAGCATTAGTAGATTTAGATTTAAATCAAATAAATTTTAAAAGCTAA
Organism: Neophocaena asiaeorientalis asiaeorientalis; assembly: GCF_003031525.2. Lineage (NCBI taxonomy): Eukaryota > Metazoa > Chordata > Mammalia > Artiodactyla > Phocoenidae > Neophocaena > Neophocaena asiaeorientalis. The sequence goes on from NW_020174705.1 coordinate 5,497,409, forward strand.
TCATCTCAATAGTAGTATATCTTCTTAACATATCTTGAGATGTCTTAGAGGCACGTTTTCAAAGGAAGGCCTAGAAGCTCTTGACTTTCAATGCTGAGAAGTTTGAGCAAGGGAACTAAGCGTGCAACTGCGTTTGTACTCGTATCTGTGTACCTGGTCCCCTCCTTGTACAGCAGAACTCCATATTATTCTATGCTGTGGAAGTTCATTTGGAGCATGGAGGTTTTTTTTTTTTTTTTTGCGCTATGCGGGCCTCTCACTGTCGTGGCCTCTCCCATCGCGGAGAACAGGCTCCAGACGCGCAGGCTCAGCGGCCATGGCTCACGGACCCAGCCCCTCCGCGGCATGTGGGATCTTCCCTGACCGGGGCACGAGCGCGTGTCCCCTGCATCGGCAGGCGGACTCTCAACCACTGCGCCACCAGGGAAGCCCTGGAGCATGGAGTTTTTAACCTGGTTGACATCACTTAGTAACACAGAGGGAGCATGCATGGTGGCTGAGAGAGTGGGATCTGCAGAGCTGCCTGTGTTCACAGCCTGGCTCTCCTGTATTTATTATTGGTTTGACCTTGGAAAATATTGGGTTGGCCAAGAGGTTCATTTGTTTTCTTTCCGTAAGATGGCTCTAGTAGCACTTAGTTGTCTTTAATTTCATTGGAAACAATTTTGTTAGATTGTATTGTGATAGCTGTCATATCAGCATGCATTAAAAAAAACGTATCAAAGCTGGTGAATTTTTATGTAGCCATTTTAATATTAAAGGTGGAAGGAAAAAAGCAACATTTTTGGCATATTATGCTTCATTATTTCAAGAAAGGTAAAAACGCAGCTGAAATGCAAAAGAAGATTTGTGCCGTGTATGGAGAAGGTGCTGTAATGGATCGAACATGTCAAAAGTGGTTTGCAAAGTTTTGTGCTGGAGATTTCCTGCTGGACGGTGCTGCACGGTCATGTAGACCAGTTGAAGTTGATAGCGGTCAAATCGACGTATTAATTGAGAACAATCAACATTACACTACGTGGGAGGTAGCCGACCTACTCAAAATACCCAAATCAAGTGTTGAAAATCATTTGCACCAGCTTGGTTGCGTTAATCGCTTTGATGTTTGGGTTCCACATAAGTTAAGAGAATAAAAACCTTCTTGACTGTATTTCTGTATGCGATTCTCTACTGAGATGTAGTGAAAACATTCCATTTTTAAAACAAATCGTGATGGGCTATGAAAAGTGGCTACTGTACAATAATGTGGAACGGAAGAGATCGTGGGGCAAGCGAAATGAACCACCACCAACCACACCAAAGGCTGGTCTTCATCCAAAGAAGGTGATGTTGTGTGTATGTGGGGTTGGAAGGGAGTCCTCTCCTATGAGCTCCTTCTGGAAAACCAAACGATTAATTCCAACAAGTGTTGCTCCCAGTTGGACCAACTGAGAGCATCACTCGACAAAAAGCGTCCGGAATTAGTCAACAGAAAACGCAGAATCTTCCATCAGGATACCTCAAGACCTCATGTTTCTTTGATGACCAGGCAAAAACTCTTACAGCCTGGCTAGGAAGTTCTGATTCATCTGCCGTATTCACCAGACATTGCACCTTTGGATTTCCTTTGATTTCAGTCTTTACAAAATTCTCTTAATGGAAAAAATTTCAATTCCCTAGAAGACTGTAAAAGGCACCTGGAACAGCTCTTTGCTCAAAAAGATACAAAGTTTTGGAAAGATGGACTTACAAAGTTGCCTGAAAAATGGCAGAAGGTAGCGGAACAAAAGGGTGACTATGTTGCTCAGTAGAGTTCTTGGTGAAAATGAAAAATGTGTTTTTTATTTTTACTTAGAAACCTAAGGCACTTTTTGGCCAACCCAATAGATATGTAATGCCTCTGGGGCTCGGTGTCTCCATCATTAAAATGGGAATGGTCATAGTTCCAGACTCACTGACTTATTAGAAGGATTAAGTGAGAAAATGCATGAAAAGGGCTTGGCATGACAACAGGGTTGTACCGAGTGTCAAATACATTAGCCATTATTCTTGCATGTTCATCATGGCGAACTCCACTGGTCAGGAGAATCAAGCATGGACACCTAAGAAAGAAAATTATTTTGTAACTGATAAACTACTGACCTCCAAGTCTTGTCCAAAGGATTTCACTTTACTGTACTTCCCTTTACTGTACTTCTTATATCTTTGAAGACTTACAGTACATCCATATAACCAAACAGTGTTGTGAATACCTTTAAGGTCAATACTTTAAAATCTTGCTCTTTCTTGTCAGTGGCTGCAGAGTATTTTATAATGTAGGTTGTGTTAGTTTGCTGGGGGTTCCCGTAGCAAGGTACCACAGATTGAGTGGCTTAAAGAATAGAAATTTATTTTCTCATGGTTCTGGAGGCTGACAGTCTGAAATCAAGATGTCAGCAGGGTTGGTCTCTTGTTGACTTGTAGATGGCTGTCTTCTCCATGGGTCCTCACATGGTCATCCCTCTGTCGGTGTCCATGTGCTAACGTCCTCTCTTCTTATAAGGACACAGTCATATTGGATTAGGGCCCATACATATGACCTTTTTTAACTTGAACACTCTATCCCCAAATACAGTCATATTCTGAGGTAGTATGGGTTAGGACCTCAACATATGAATGGGGGGGTGTCACAATTTAGTCCATAATATCTGTTACCGTAATTTAGCTGTGTTCCCATCAATGGCTTTTCAGGCTGTTTTTATTCGAGATTTGGTGTTTTGTTTTTGGAAAAATAAGCAACACTTGGAAATGGAAATTAAAACAACAGTGAAATACCACCACACACCTATTAGAATGGTGAAAATCCAGAACACTGACAGCACCAAATGCTGGCGAGGATGTGGAGCAACAGGAAAGTCTCATACGTTGCTGGTGGGAATGCAAAATGGTACAGCTACTTTGGCAGATAGTTTGGTGGTTTCTTACAAACCAAAACATACTCTTACCATACGATCTAGCAGTCATGCTCCTTGGTGTTTACTGAAAGGAGTTGTAAAATTACATCTACACAAAAACTGGCACATGGGTATTTAGAACAGCTCCATATTTAGAATTAGCTTTAGTAATTGCCAAAACTTGGGAGCAAACGAGATGTCCTTCAGTATGTGAATGGATCAATAAACAGTGGTACATCCAGACAATGGAATATTATTCAGCATTGAAATAAAATGTGCTCTCAAGTCATGAAAAGATGGACGAGGGACTGAAAGTACATATTACTAAGTGAAAGAAGTCAGTGTGAAAAGGCTACGTACAGTATGATTCCAACCACATGGCGTTCTGGAAAAGGCAAAACTTTGGAGACAATAAAAAAGTCAGTGATTGCCAGGGATTAGTGGGGAAGGGGGGGATTAATAGGAAAACAGAGGATTTTTAGGGCAGTGAAACTACTCTATGTATGATCCTGTAGTGACGGATACATATCATTATACATATATTTGTCCAGACTTATAGAATGTGCACCAAGAGTGAACCCTCATGTAAATTTTAGACTTCGGGTGATAATTATTTGTCTGGGTTCATAACTGATTACAAACATACCACTCTGGTGTGGGCTGTTGTTAATGGGGAAGGCCAAGCATGTGGGGGGCCAAGGGGTAAAAGGGAAATCTCTGTACCTTGCTCTCAATTTTGCTATAAACCCAAAAATGCTCTAAAAATAAAGTCTAAAAGTAAAATTAAAACAACATTTCCACATATAATCCACCTATAATACTTGCCTAGCTAGATAACACAGAAAGGTATTTTTTTGTAATTTCAATTCTTTTCTTTTTCTTTTTTTCCTTTTCTCAAACTATGGAATGTCTCCACATAGGAATTTAATAACTTGATTCTTTTTGACAAAGATATTTAATAGAAGATTATTTTTTCCTAGTGGCAATCTGCAGATTAATCAGATAATTTTAGGTGAATCAAAGAGCTGGGAGGACTGTTCTGTTGACGCTATCTTTGTGTTTATGTAGGGACAATAATATCCTCTAATAAAAGGCTGCATGCAATTATATCAGCTTTGAGGTAATTATATGGGTATTTTAGTTGTTCGGTGCATTTAATTATGGAAACAGCCCGTATTAACTTTCAGTGGGGCAAGCTCTGCGTGGATTAATGCCAAGAGACTTGTATATTTAATGTTATACACGATGCATTTTCCTAGAGGCAGAGAACAAATGAAAATTGGGCAGAAGGGTTCTAAGACTGACTACCTTTCCTCTCTATTTCCTTTTTAAAAACAGTTTTAATTAAAAGTTCCAAAGACAATTTTATCCTCTAAAAAATTATTTATTTTAGTCATTTGAAGGAAAAAAGTAGTGCATGGCTTTTGAAACTATTAACACGACACAGAATTATCTAAAGTAAAATTACTAGATGGCCCCTCTCTGTCTACCCCTTCAGTTCTCCAGTATCACCCTGGGAGCAGTGGAATTCCCATGTACATGTTGGCTTGTGCTCTGTGGTTTTCTCTCCTTTGTTAATACAGATATACATGTTCATGCATATGTGTTTTAAAGATGGACTCGTACTCTACATTTTATCGAGTAAGTTGACTTTCTCACATGGCATGATTATCCTCCTCACGTGTCAGTATTAAAAATTTACCTGATCCTTTGTAATAAGTGCGTAATATTTCATAATATGGGCACATCATAATTTGTTCAGCCGTTCCCCCATTGATAGCATTTAGATTATTTCTACTTTGGATTTGTTTGTTTTGTCTCCTGGTAAAATAAGCATTGCTGTGATAAACATTTATATATATTTCTTTAGTTCTGGTACTTTTTCTTTCTGTTGGATAAATTCCCAGAAATAAAATTATTAGTGAAAATTGTGCAGATTTTTAAATTCAACAAATATTATCGAGTTTTTAACCCCAAAACATTGGAACAATTTTCAGTCTTCCCAACATTGTAAGCCACCTGGGCAACATTGGATATTAGTAAGCTTCTAAAAATTGTTGAGAGTTAGTGTGGCATATGGTTATTTTATTGCTTTAATTTGCATTTTCCTGACTACTAGTGATACGAGGTATCTTTCCTCCTGTGTGAATCACTTCTGCAGTCTTTCCATTTTCAATCGGTTTACCTTTTTTCTTACTAAATTGTAGGAATTCTTGGTATGCTGTGGCTGTTCTCCTTAGTCAGGTACACTTGTTATAAACACATGCTGTTATTTGCCTTTTTGACTTGATCTACAGGATCTTTTGCCATATAAAAAAGTAATCTTTGAGTGATCAATTTTATTCTTGACATAGGAGCTATCCCTCCCCTATCTAACTTTTATAAAAAGAGCCACTTATATTTTCTTATAATAATTTATATTTTATGCTTTATCTTTAGATTTTTTAAACTTACCTGTAATTCACTTTTTCAAAATTAAGTGCGAATTCTGGCATGCGTTATTTTTCTTCTAAATATTATTCAACTGACCCAACACCATTTATTTATTATTCCACCCTTTCCACTATCGTGTGTGCATATATGTGTGTACATATGTGTGTATGTGTGTGTGTATATATATATATGTATATACATATATATGTACACACCACTCACCCCATTTCTGCACTTTTTATTTGTTCCATTCTACTATTTCCTGTTGTGTATTAGAGTTTTGCTCATTAATGCCATTCCAGCCTCAATATGGTGCTGTGAAATGGCATAGAAATGACAAGAATTCACTACTTTAAGTGTTGGTCAGGTAACATTTGGGGTCAGAAGCTTTTTGAACTGTTGTACTAGTTAGTTTTCTATCGGGTGTAAGTGGCAGAAACCCTACCCAAGCTGATTTAAGCAAAAAGGAAGAATATTAACTTTCAGAACTGAAAACTCTAGAAATTACTCGAAGTTTGCTGGATCAAGAAGCTCAGACGATATCACCAGGACCAGGTCTCACTCTATCACCAGGCTCAATTGCCGCCATGTTTAGGTGGGCTCCTCCATTACAAAGCGGGAAGATGCTTACTAATTGCCCCAGGTTTCATCTTATGCTCCGAACAGTCTCAGTGTAAAACACTGGGTCACATGCCCATCACCAGAACCATCCCACGTGTCAGGGGGATGTGACTTCCTCAATTGCTAGGCTTGCTTGCATTCCCACCTTGAACTGGGGGTAAAGTCAACTCTACAGGAACAACCCAGACTGAGAGTTCATCATCTCTGAAAGAAGGATTTTAAGGAAAAAATACCAGTTTACATTCCCATCGTCAGTACATGAGGATTTTGTTACCTCAGACTCATGCCAAATTTGGCTACCAGTGATTTTGTTAATCTTTGCCAATTTAAGATGTAAAAATGGTATCTCATTTAATTGTGTTTCTTGTTAGTTTAATTGTATTTCTCTGGACACCAATATTTAGGTGCAGCAATTAAAGCCCTTGGATGAGAGTTAGAATTGATCAAATTCTAACCACTGGGGTGAAGGTTACTCACATATATATATATCAGTTTATCCATCACAGCAGTGCCTCTTATAAATTAATTCTATAGAATAAATATTTCAGTTGGTTCATCTTTTGAAAGTAGCCACATCAGTGCACAAAAACATTTATAATGTCAAATTCATATCCAAATTGCATATGTATTAGTAGTGGACTGATTATAAAATTGCTGTCTAGCCGCGCATTGGCCTGACATTTAAAGAAGGTCAATTATCCACTTTAACAACTCCCCCGCCCCCCAATTTTTCTGGTGTAAAGAAAACAGCTCCTCAATGAAGATCTGGCCCTAAAATCACTGCCATAGTTAGTACTTTGCAAAGGTTCACCCTAGAGTGGGTAGGTCACCTCTCTTGTGTTTTGATTACACCTTCCATATGGATTACGGATCATATTCAAAACATTAATTACTCAGCAACAGCATTAATCACTACGCTGGATATATTTCACCTTTTCTCCTTCCTGCAATGTTTGTTTAAGCCACGTTGACTGGATGGCATTGCATTAAAAAGAGGCAGAACTATATGGCAGAAGGAGAAAGCCTCCAAGAGAAAGATTCTGGGGTCAGTTCTGAAGCCATCATTTATTAGCTGTGTTACCTCCAGGCAAGTTGCATACCTCGTGAGTCCATATGTTATTTTGTAAAATGGGTGTCATAATCACAGTCTCTCATGTGTAGTCTGATTGTCATGAAGAGTAAATACTAGAGAGTGTATGTAAAATGTCCTATAAACCCTAAAGCCCTGGTCACATGTACAAGTGCTGCTCTTATGGAATTACCTTTTATGACTACTCTTTTTTTTTTTTTACATCTTTATTGGAGTATAATTGCTTTACGATGGTGTGCTAGTTTCTGCTTTATAACAAAGTGAATCAGTTATACATATACATATACATATGTTCCCATATCTCTTCCCTCTTGCGTCTCCCTCCCTCCCACCCTCCCTATCCCACCCCTCCAGGCCGTCACAAAGCACCGAGCTGATCTCCCTGTGCTATGCGGATACTTCCCACTAGCTATCTATTTTACATTTGGTAGAGGATATATGTCCATGCCTCTCTCTCGTTTTGTCACCGCTTACCCTTCCCCCTCCCCAATGACTACTCTTAATCCCTATCCTCCTGTTTTTTTTGAGTAGGTTTGTACCCAAGCAAAGAGGTTGTCTGATATTTTATATGTTTGCAGAATGAGGCTGAGTAGGTTATTTGGAAAAATAAGAAGTAGTGCAGTGAGTTTTGTTGTTGTTTACTTATTTGTTTTACTTGATAGGGAGCTGAAGGGTTCTCTCCCTGTACCTTCTGCACATAAGGGCAGTATTCTTTATTTTGACTGTATAGGTGAGCCGATAAGAGTCAGGATAACACAGTGGATTCAATTTCGCCCTTTCCTGGATACCTATCATTTTCACTTCTGTACTGAAAGAGTTGGGCAGTTGGACTCAGCCCTTGGGTTCCTAGGACGCAATTTCTAAAATTTCCATAGAAAGTAAAAGGGCAGCCTCCTCACCTGTACTTTTAATGTACGTTCAGACCAGAGCCTTCTCACTCTGGATATATATATATATATATATATATATGTCCTTAAATGACAGTATTGGAATACAGCCATGCTCAGTTATTTCCATATTGTCTGTGGTTACTTTTGTGCTAAAAGGATAGAGCTGAGTAGTTGCAACAGAAACCTTACGGCCCACAAAGCAGAAAATATTTACTATCTGGGCCTTTATGGACAAAAGTTTGCTGATTCCAGATTTAGACTGAAGTTAGAATTGAGTCCTTGTTATATCAATAAGACTTGAAATATATATATTTGTGGGTGCAAGAGTATATGTGTGTGTGTGTGTGTGTGTGTGTCCTTTAAACTTTCTAGGAAATCCTTAGCTCAGCCAAAAAAGGATTAAAAAATTCAAAACCATCAGTGGTTATAATCTTCTTGAGAGCATAATAACATCATTGGCTTATTTTTCAAACATTTAGAAATGCCTACTATATCTCAGTTACTCTCTAGGCACTTTAACAGATGTTATTTAACTTTATAATCCTCTCAGTAACCATCTGAATGGGTTGGTATTAAACCCATTTTAGAGGTGGGGAAACAGGTGTTCAGGAGGATTTAAATAAACTCGCCAAATTTCTTAGAACTTCCCAGAGCCAGAATTCAAACTTAGTCGTGTGTGAATTCAAGCTGATGGTTGCTGGTTGTGAGATGGCTGGGTATATTATCTCTCCTCGGTCCTGTTCCGGTTCCGTGAGAGGAATCTCTCAGGGATGGGAAATCAAGGGCTGAAGAATGCCTAATGTGCACCAAAGAGGCTCCAGTCTGAGTTTCATCCTTTTGATTATCTTTCTAAGGTATTTTTCTCCAGTTTATTGAGAAATAACTGACATACATCACTGGGTAAGTTGAAGGCATATAGCCTGATGGTTTGATTCACATATATTGGTGAAATAGGTTAGATAACATCCATCTTCCCTCCTGGATACAGTAAAAAGAAAGAAAAAAAGGAAAAAAAAGTAATTCTTGTTTTGAGAACTCTTAGGATGTACCCTCTTAACAACTTTCCTATGTACCATACAGCTGTGTTAGCTGTGGTCATCATGATATACATTATATCCCTAGTACTTATTTACCTTATAACTGGAAGTTTGTATCATTTGACCACCTTCATCTAATGCCCTTCTCTGCAAAGGGATACTTCTTTGAAGTATCTCTTTATTGCCTAAAGTAGATAGCCAACCCTCTCACACTACGGTGGAGGTCGGGTAGGGATAGTTGGGAACATTGGAAGGCTATTTGGCTTCTGTATCTTAGTTATGAAGGGCCTATAGTTTAGGTTTCTAATTTTTCAGCAGATAAGGGCGTATAGTAAGTCACCCAGATACACTGGCAGAATTGCAATGTTCAGAATTGCAACTCATGGTACAACTTTAAACTTGTGTCCCACCGCTGGACCACACTGCCTTTGTGTGCGAATTAATATTTGTTTACAACCCCTGAAATGATTTCGTAAAGAGCACAGTTATAGTTTAGGACATGACCATCTGCAGTGGGACATGTAAAACAGCATCAAGTTCTAGAAATCATGAGTGACACATCATTGTCACTCCAACGGTGATTGGTACACTACCTTCTGTTTTATCAACAGTTCGAACAGAAAATTATTTTGCCACAAAAATTCTCATCTGTTCAGTAGCCCTTAAATGACTTTCTTGGGGGGGTTTGCATTTACAAAGACAAAATAGTTTTATTTGCGTGTCTGTTAAAACATTAAAATGTTCAGCAAAGACTTTTTAAACGGGAGTAATTTTTCTTTTCTTGCCAGTCGTCTCCTCCTCTCCCTCTAACTTTTCTCGTGGACAGAAGTCCCGGGATTTGGAACTGGTCTAGGGTATTATTATTTTTTTTTTCCACCCTTGGGAACAACAAGAACTCCAGATGGAAAGAGCATGCAGTGCATGCATCAGGACCTAAACTCGGACATCAACTGTGTCAAGGTCAGGGGCAGAGTTTTGTTAAGAAGATATTGGAGACTCTGATAGAAAGGAAAGTAGAGGGGCAGGAAAAGAGAAAAGAACATTCTGGAGTAAAATATAGAAAAGTAGAGAGGAAAATAAACAAAGTAATACCCAAAGATCTGTGGCTAAAGCAGCAAGTCCTAATAAGCAATAAAACCCTTGCCTCTCGTGTGCTGCTGGTGAAGTTCTGAAGTTACGACCAGGATGTAGAGTCAAATATCCCTGAGGGCAGTCCCTTCAAAGGTCTCAAATTGAAGCCTAACCCATTGCCTCTTTTTTTTTTTTTTTTATTGGAGTATAGTTGATTTACAATGTTGTGTTAGTTTCAGGTGTACAGCAGGATGAATCTGTTATACATGTACATATACCCACTCTTTTTTAGATTCTTTTCCCATATAGACCATTACATTGAGTAGAGTTCCCTGTGCTATACAGCAGGTCCTTATTAGTTATCTGTGTTATATATAGTAGTGTGTATATGTTATTGCCTCTTAAAGAGATCAACACAGCCAAGTTTTTCTCCAGCTCTGAAAGGGATTTCCTTCTTTGATTAAGCGACAGATGAGGCACTGGTTGGTTTTAGAGGCCATGCTCTGCGGAAAAGATGTAGCTTTAAAAACGAGACTGGTGCTGGGTGAGATGGGCTGCACCTGCTCTGAGGGGAGAGTGCTGGGGACCAGGAGGAAAAGGCAGATTCACATCTCCTATTTCACGCTCCCTCACCAGCAGATGCATGCTTGCTTGGGATGCCCGTGGAATGCTGGCAGTCTTCACATCGGTTTTCCTTTTTTTTTTTTTTTTTTTTGGGTAACCTGCATCGGCAGGCGGACTCTCAACCACTGCGCCACCAGGGAAGCCCTGGTTTTCCTTTCTTTTGTTTCCTTACCTTCCCATGGTTCCGTTGAATGCATAACCCGTGAGTGAGATTAGAGTGTGACTCCTTAGAATTGGAGTTTTGAGCTTCCCGTGGAAAGAATCACGCCTGCATCCTGGAATGCCATCTTATCCCACAGGCTCCCTGAGTGGGAGTAGGGAACCCTCCACTGCCCATCAAGATCTAGAGTAGCAGATGGGAACCTCACAATCCTGGAGTGTGTCTCATGTGGACTCAGCTGCTGGCAGGTGAATGACTTCCATCTTACTAGTGATAAAGTGTTGATGGTGTCCAGTGAAATTCTATACAGCAGAGTAACCCAAAGAAAGCTCTGTTTCTTACTCAGACGTGACCCACAGTAAGCCCTGTCATTAGCAAACACTCATTAAGCATTTACTTTGTGCTTGGCCAACAGACATTTGTTTAGTGAATACTTTATTATTCTATTGTCATTCACTTTAAATATCCCTATATAAAAACCTGATTTAGACATCATCTATAGCTGAAATTCCTGCATCCAGGTAGGGCTGGCTGTTTGCTTTAGAGAACGTATCCCATTGTGTGTTTCCTGGGTAGAAGAAGGAGTATGTTAAAAAGGTAACGTTTGATCCAGATGGTTAGAGTAACAGTTTGTTAGTGCTTGGATTTAATCACCTCAGTTCATCTTACTAGTTATAAACTACTCAAGGATATTAAGTTTATGACTGTGTTGTTACAGGAAAGCAGAAGTATGGCACAGTCCTGTCTTCTGTACCTTTATTCAAATGTATTTTAGGGTTTGATTAGCGACTGTATCCTAATGTGTTACCTTGGACATTAAAAGCATCAAATATCAGGGTCTATCTGCTTCTCCAAGATAGTCTATGTCTATGGCAACATCTCTCTGTGCTCATGAATTCCAGGTGGTCCTCAGCTTCTCTGGAGTCCCAGACCTATCTGTCCACTTGCCTCTTGGATAGTTTCATTTGGAGGTTCCATAGCCACACCTAACTCAATGTGGCCAAAATGAGCCTCTTATCTTTCCCAAATCTTTTTCTGATGCTTCTGAACTTGGTCATTGGTGGCACCATTCAATCAATAACTTATAACAGATCCGTGAGTTGATCTTGACTTTTTGGCTTCTTTCAGTTTTTTTTAAGTCATCCCTACCCATATATATCTTCCGGTCATTCAACCAGTCCTGTCAATTCTATTTATAAAGTATTTACCAAATCCTTCCTTTCCATTATACCCTCACTGCCATGTCTTCATTTGTGCAAACCCTCATCATCTTTTGGCCTGAAATATAACAAAAGAGTCTTTAATGGACCTCCCTGCTTCCAGTGGTCCATTCCCACACTCCAAATGGAGTGGCTTTTCTGACACTGACAGTTCCACTTTCCTGTGGAGGAATGGAGTCTAAACCCCTTAGAATGATATACAGGCCTTTCATTATCTGACCTGTTCCTGCTTTTCCAGCCTGGACATTCACCCTGTCCATCAACTCACACGGGCACACCTCTGTTCCTTTGCATAAGTTGTTTCCTCTGGTTAAAATGCCTTTCTCCCATGACTGTGTTGAACAAACTCTTATGTATCCTTTAAAACCCAATCTAAGCATCACCATCTTAATGAATTATCTGAAATCTGCCTTCCACCCTTAGGCAGAGCAAGAAGCTTCCTCTACCAAGCAGAGACATAGCACACTTTACTCTGTGTCACTTATTCCAGTAATTATACACTATTTTGTATGATAACATTTGTTTGTATCTGCCTTCTTCAGTAGACTTATTGAACTTTGTATCTCCAGGCCTGACAAAGGTTTCAGAATTCACGTATGGAATTCAGTGGGCATTCGAGTACATAATGTTAAAAGAATGTCAATCAATTCTATTTTTGATGACATTCTTAGATAGGAAGACATCTTCATCCTTACAATTGGAAAGGAAAAAAAAAAATTAAACTAACCAAACCTCTAGTGTCAGAGAATTCATATTTATTTTAGCACTCAGTGTTTAAATTGCATTTCCGACAGGCTGGCCCACCAGCTATGCTTCATGAAAGATCATGAGGACCGGGGAAGAGGTGTATTCATCTCAGCATTGGGGTATTTTGCTTTTCTGCAAAGCGAAGGGATCTGGGGACTCCTTTGCAGGCTGGCCATGTCCTGTGCAATCCCAACTGTGTCTAGAGATGCTAGCAGGGATGGAGAGTGTCATCGGGACTTGGTGGGAAGTTGGCTTGCATCAGAATCACATAGGGGAAGGGAAGGAATATAGAACTAAGGAAGAAAGCTTTCGGTGACCAAGGCAACCACTCTCCCCATCTCTGTCTTCCTCTGGGCCAAACAGACTCTTGTTTCTGCTTATCTGTCTCCCCCTCCTTCCTCCCAGTTCTTTTTAGAGATCAACCTCTCTCTACTTCTTTACCTCTCTATGGAAAGACAATGGTCTTTCGTACTTACCAGACTCTATCCGATCTTCCAAGTCCAGCTGTTGGAGCTCACCACTCCATCCTTTCCCAAGTCCAAAAGTCTTTCTAGGAAAGACTCTGATTTGACCAGCCTTTCCATTCCCTAAACTCTAAAGTTAAAGGACACCCTCAAGCATGTGAGATTTCTACCCCCATTCTATCCTGGGACCAGACCAAATCAAGTCAGTGGAATTAGTAATTCTGTTGTATCTCCTTGTTTCCTGTGTAAGGTGAGAGGATTTGAGGCAAAGAGTGATCAGTAATGTTTTATGCCCTTTTGTTCTCCACACTGTTTATCCAGTTTCCAGTTTAGGCGATTCAAGGGGAAATTATCCTACAGAAGACAGCGTGATCATGTAGGGATACCTCCAAGCAAACCTCTGCCATCTTTACCGTGTCCCTGCTGACGTAACCTACAGAAATACCGAAAATAACGTATGTCCCCCTCCCCTTTGTAAGGGAGGAAAAGTCTTTCCTTCTACCCGTCTTAGGTTCTCCGACTGGGGCCCTGTATAGTGGACTGACAAAAGATAGACTAACAAGAGAAAAGCGTACACATTTATTTAATGTAAGTTTTATGTGACACCAGAGGCCTTCCTAAGGAGATGAGGACTTGAAGAAGCCTGAGCGTTTTATATAAGATTTGATAAAAGAGTGGACAGTCATGGGGGAAGAATGACAGGACAAAAGGGTATGAGCTAAGGGTAGAAAACCAGGGGAACTTGGCAAAGCCTGTTCATTTGGAGTCCTCTCCCATCCCTCCATCTTGGGAGAAAAGGACTTATCACCTGACAGCTCATGACCTGCTTCAAGGGACGTGAGGGAAAGGTCAGGGAGGAAATCCTTCCTGCACCTGCCATTTCTCAGATTCCTTTTGTTTAAAATATTCGAAATGCCAAGATGCCATATTTTGGAGTAGTATGTCTTGAGCCCCATCTCTATCTCCCCTAATCTTCTGCCCCAGAACACCTTGTAACATCTGAAAGAAAAATTCCCCTCCTGTCTCTTAGCTCCCACAGTTCTTAACCTGCGTCTTATTCCTGGTTCTACCTACTTGTCTGCTTCGTGTTCCGGTTATTAGTGAGCATACATCCCCCTCTGAGGTTCTTTGCTGGTAGGTTTTGTAGCCCGACAGTGCAAATCAGATGGCTTGTCCTCAATGAGTTTTTGAATAAAACAAAAGCAGGGAGCTGAACCATTAATAATATATAATAAATAACTAATTTTAAATTAATAATAAATCCTAGCAACCCAAGTATCTTGTCTGCGGCATCTGCCCAATTTGCTCCCCCATTTCATTGCAAGGTTTATTTCCTACATAAAATCTGCTACTAAAATGTCTCATTCTCTTGTTTGTTGCCTGTCTTCCCAATAGACTGTAAGCTCCATGAGGAGTAGGACTTTGTCCATCTTGTTTACCTAACATAGTATTGAAAACAATCTTTGTAGAAATAAGCAATGACCAACCAAATAAGAAGCAGCAAAATCTACAAACCTTGCTATAGCAAGGGAGTCAGCCACCATCACGCCACTCGTGTTTTGGCAGAAGCTCAAAGGTGGGCAGAGAGTGGGAAAGCTCTATATGGGGGAAAAAAGAAGGTTTCAGGGATGCCTTGACTGGGGGGAGGTTTGCCCTGGGGGAGCTGGAGGTGGACCAAGGAGTAGCAGGACCTTTTCTGTGCCTGGTGAGGGGTGCATATTTTGTTTTCTCTGGTCGGTCCTAAGTTGGCAGTGGGAACAAAAATTAGAGGTGTCCATTACTTACCAAGCTGAGGTTGGTTTTGAGCCGATTGTTAAAGGGGTTTTTGTTGGGCTTCCTGAATTGATTTGTTATTGCTGGTGGTCTGACTTCCTACAGGTGTGATTTGTAGTTAGCAGCGTGGCTTCCTGGGCTGTTGGCTGTAGGTGTGAGTTGGTTTCCTGGACTCAATGCTGAAGATTCAGGGTCCGAGTTCTATTTGTATCTATGGCCTGGTTGTTTTCCATTTGTATATTCAGTCTCTCTTTGTCGATAGGAGGGAGGGAAGGAGGGAGAACAGACTATTATCCAGGTTTCATTCTGAACACTTCAGGTCAAGGAGCGACTCATCCCAGAGCCCACATGGTGGCTGCTTTCGGGAGCGCCCACCCTTAAATCACATCCCATAGTCCAAAGCTGGACCCCAGTGAAGAAGAAAGAGACTCTTTTCTTGTCCATGGGCCAAACAAGAGCCAAGGCTTTTGAGGAGGCACTTAAAGAATTTTCAGTTTGCAGTTGTGCAGAAGCTGTTGTTTAGGTAATTTGACAATGACTTTAGTGTAAAAGGCAATTAAGACAAAATGAGCAGCCACTAGCCTCTCAGGTTAAATAAACTCAGATTTGACTTGCTCCCCATTACCACCTTTGTTTGCGATGTTTGAGCTCTTTTATGCTAATTTAGTGTGCAATAGTGTGGTGGCCCAATTGGGCCAGGTGGATGGAAGAGGAAACCAATCCAGGGAGAGGAAATAGTTGGCCGCAAATTGTTCCTAGGGTGAGATGGGTTCTTCTTCTTCTTTTTTTTTTTTTTTTTTTGCGGTACGTGGGCCCCTCACTGTCTCGGCCTCTCCCGCCGCGGAGCACAGGCTCTGGACGTGCGCAGGCTCAGTGGCCATGGCTCACGGGCCCAGCCGCTCTGCGGCATGTGGGATCTTCCCGGACCGGGGCACGAACCTGTGTCCCCTGCATCGGCAGGCAGACTCCCAACCACTGCGCCACCGGGGAAGCCCGAGATGGGTTCTTTTTTATACCACTATTGGGAATATGGATTAGTATAAAAGTCCGGGATCCTGGTTCCTTACATCTAAAAAGCTAAAAATGGTGCCCCCTTTTTGACTCATCAGTTTAACTTCTAGATATTTACCCTGATATGTGGAACAGAAGACAAGCTCATGAAGTTATGGACAAAGATGTTCAGTTTAGTGTTATTTAACGTAGAGTAAAAAGAAAGCCTGCATCACAGTGGCATACCAGAATTGATGTTATCATTCTTTTTTATTATGGCAGAAAATCTTCATGTTACTTTGCAAAGCACAAAACTAGTATAAGGCAGTTTATATGATGCAATGTCTACTGTGTGCTTATGATTTTTTAGTTGCATGTGCAATGAAAAATGTCTGAGGTGGGGCTTCCCTGGTGGCGCAGTGGTTGAGAGTCCGCCTGCCGATGCAGGGGACACGGGTTCGTGCCCCGGTCCGGGAAGATCCCACATGCCGCGGAGCAGCTGGGCCCGTGAGCCATGGCCGCTGAGCCTGCGCGTCCGGAGCCTGTGCTCCGCAACGGGAGAGGCCACGACAGTGAGAGGCCCGTGTACCGCAAAAAAAAAAATGTCTGAGGTGGACAGGTTTGCAACAAAATATCACACGTGGCTCTCTTTGAGTGGTAAAATATGAGTGACGTCTTTTTCCTGTGCTTGTCCAATGTTTTAAAACTTTCCACAGTAAGCGTACATTGGTTTTATAATTACAGAAAGCATTGAAAACAATACTTGCTTGTGGTAATGCTGTTAAAGAATTCAGTGATGTGCTTAATACACACCACCTCAAGGATAAAGTTATGTGTACATGCCAAATTCTAGGAGAAAGAGTGGATGTTCAGTTGCAGTAGGTCTGTTTCTTGCTCAAAGAAAGTCTGCTAAGCTTCATTAAAGAAGGTCGTTCAGCCAGTCCTAGATTAAAGTTGTAAGGTGAACCATTCTATAGAGCAGCCTTCTAAAATATGCCCAGGTGATTCATGGATTTATCTATTAGGAAGTGTGGTCATTTACCAGCAACCAATGTTGAGCTAATGGGATCCATTTAGGAATATAACCACAACAAGTCCACCATAAATCGTGTGCTCTCCCATCTGAATATGCTTCATTAAGCTCACCTTTCCTGATGCAGTTGGATTATTGGATGTCAGGACGAAGAAAATCATTAGGTCCCACTGTTCTAATCCTACAAAGCACCAATGTGGTTGCTATGTAATTTTATTTTTTTCCGGATAGAACCTGCTTTGTGCCTTTCTATGGGAAAATATTTTCAAACTGGTAAAGAAGTAATATTACTGTATTGTGAGGCATATCTCAGTAGGTCATTACCATAAATTCTAGCAGAAAGGATAATCTGTGTCACATTTTACTTCAAGGATAAGATTGATTTTTATAAAAATCTTTAGTGCATTGAGGCTTAGCCATTTTTTTTCGTATGAAGAATCAATTAGATACTGGAGTTTTCCAGAAATGTTAGGTGAGTATAAGCCAAACCTTGATGTCTTTTTAAAAAATATTTTATCTTTCAACATTTGAAGAGAAAAGGCAGTTTCTGGGTGAGAAAAATGATATTGGCACAATGGTAGTTGTCACCACTCACATGGCCAGGGGTGTCCACCATTTTCTTATATTTATATCTCTTTGGAAAATAGACAAATATGTGAAAAAGCAAAGAAGAAAATAATAAGCACCTATATTTCTACCACCAAGAACTGCCATTTTGAATGATTTTTTCCAACTATGTGTATCTATATACCTGTGTATCTACATGTGTGTAGATATACACACACACGTGCACACATACACTTTAAAAATGGAATACACATTCTCTTACAGTCAAAACACGCCATATGTATGTGTGTGTATGTGTATATATATGTACTTGTGTTTATATAACAATATAAGTGTATAGCTTTAAAGGTTTTAAAGAGGTTTTACATATATAAACTTTAAAAAGTATATGCATATGTGTATTACACATACACATATATATACATACAATGAAAACATATTTATATTGTGTGTATATATGCATGTGTGCATTTATATATATATCTTAAAATTTTTACATATGTTAACACACACATTACCTTTTATAAAAATATAAAAGCAATATATATAAATGTTCTCTTAAAAGAAGAACTACAGTTCTCTCAACTTTGGCCATCTACATGTCTCCTGTCCCTTTCCCCAGAGATAATGCTATTATGCATCTTGTGCCATTCTTCTAGGCCAGGGATCAGCACAGCAAACTTTCTGTAAGAGGCTCGATAGTAAATATTTTAGGCTTTGCGGGCCATTGTGTCTCTGTTACAGTCACTCAGCTCTGCAGTTGGAGAGCAAAAGCCATCATCATCAGTGTGTAAATAAACAGACATAGCTGTGTTCCAATAAAACTTCACTCATTGACACTGGAATTTGAATTTCCTACTTTTCCTCTTTCCGAAAATATTTGTCTCAATTTTTCTAAACTTTAAAATATAAAAATCATTTTTAGCTAGTGGGCTGTACAAAAACAGGCAGTGGCTGTACTTGGCCCTGGGGCTGTAATAGGTCAGCCCCAGTTCTGGTTCTTCTTCTATACCTCCATAGATATTTCCGTATCTACAGATAATAATATCTATAATATTATTTCATTTGTGAATTTTCTTTATAAATGGTATCCTAGTGCACGAATCATCTAAAATGTATATTTTTATCTCAGCAAAATTTTTACTAAAAAATATATATAGTTGTACTATGTAGTATGTATAGATACGCCATCACTATCTGTACACGTATGTGTCTGTCTAGCTATAGATTATTCCCCCACAGCTTTAGTCAGTTCTTTTCACCGCTACATAGTATTCCATCATAGGATATATCCTATTTTTTATGCCATTGGGTATTTTTCATTTTTTTCCTATCACAAGCAGTGGTACAGTTATATCCATGAATATTTGTGCATACGTTTTGTCAGGGTGGACATTAGAAGCAGAATTGCTTGGTTATGAGGAGTGCACCTTTTGCATTTTAATAGACACCAGTCAGTTTCCAGAGGGACAATACCAATTCACCCTCCCCCCAGGGAGACTGTCCCTCATTCTTGGTTTGGGGGTTTCATCCTTTGCTGTTTGCCTTTTGGAGCGGGAACAAGCAAACAGCCTCAGCTCTGGACCATCTTGTCTTGTCACCACAGATGCTAGTGTGGACCTTTAAGTCCCTTTGGGTGAGTACAGATATTGTTCTGACTCTTCACCGGGGCACTTACACACGAGAATAGCAATTTATATCAATAACCAGGTTGGGCAGCATCTGCCAGGGCTGTCACACTCTGTGATTAAATGGCCACACGTGCCAGGGAACACGGGGACGATGGTGTTGTAATTAGGGTTTGCTCTCTTTCCACCCATCACCCCCACCATCCTCAACTTCAGATAACCTTGCTTTTGTGAACTGATTTGTGAATCGAATTACTCCACTGAGACTGCTAGTTTCTGCTGTGATAATAATATTTTATATTGGTATATCTTTACAACTACACAGGGTTCTGGTTAAGCAAAAGTCTAGACACCTTTTGCCATTTTTACCTGATGCTGTTGGAAACCATGTCCAGAGGATAATATACGGTTACATTAGAAGTTACCTGTTAATCAGGGAGTGTAGTGTATTTTGCACTACATCCTCACCGTGAAAGAAAATTTTACTTAATGTTATCTTAGCATCCCTTCGATGCCACTGCCCCCAAGAAAAGCAGGCAGAGAAAACACACATGAACTTAAGTCCACAAGGAGCAAGTTAAACACTATATGAATGCAATATTAAAAACACCCTGATGCATAGAAGAAGGGGAAAAAAACCCTCCTCATTTTGTTACTGGTGTGACAGAGATCAGTGATGGTTATGTAAGGGCTTGGCATGTTCCAAAAAAACCCTGGAAATATTGCCGCGAGATGTGGAGCTGTAATAAATGTGAAAATAAATATTTGAAAGATTTATTAGCATTTTAAAATTTACTTACCCATATATAAAAGCCTTTAACAAAAATAAACTATCCAAGAAGTTGACACAGGAAACCAATGATTATTTCACTGTTAATCAAATGTAGTATATCTGTATGAAATTCTCTAACACATTTAGATCCTTCCCATTCAATGAACAATTGCTTGAAGAAGCAAGGCGATCTTGGTGCATGTAGCTTGCAGTTCTGAATGTGAAGAAAAAGAAGAAACAAGACTCACTTCTCCAACCAATAGATTGTTTGGTCTCTAACCAAAGCTACAGCTTAGACTGGGAATAGCTAAACTGGGAGTAGCTACAATCTTGTGTAACTCATTTCAGTTAATAAGAAACAGCATATATCTATGAGGACTTTGGGGGAAAAAAAATAGGAAATTTACTTTGATTCCACTATTATCCAAGGTAGATACATTTTAGAAGGTGTCTCTAAAGTTCAACAGGATACAATATGTATTTTCGTCCTCGAAGCAGGCTCAAACGTCAGAGCATCCTCATTTACTACATAATGTGTAAGAAGAATTGAGATCGTAAGGCTTTAACCACTGAAAAAAAAAAGTACAACGGCTTCTGGGAGGAAACGCCAAGGAAAGCTTATCAGCAGCGCTGGGGGAAGGGAGTCGTGGGGGTCTTCCATCTTTTACTAGTATTTATACGTGAAGTAGCATATTGGAAGTCATAAATACTGTCCCGTGGACGTTCTGAATAATGCAGGAGTAGTGTAAGTAATTGGAAGTGCTTATATCCTGCCTTTAGACATTTCACCGCTCCTGAGTTAAAACTGGTTGTCAAGTGTGGACGCGGAGGACCGTGCAAGGTGCCCTATTCTGTCATGTGGTACATATTTAATGCTTGAAAGAACAAGGGAAGGGGACACGTGCAGGAGAGAGAGAGGGGGAGAGAAGTGAGGTACCGCCGCCAGCTCGGTGCTTAGCAAAGCGCTTTGGGAGGCGCGGAGGCGGGACCCACGCAGCCTGGGCGGCATCCACCGCCTTCCGGGGGCTGCAAGACTTTGCAAAAACATTAGGCGTCCAATTTGGCCAGTGTTTTTGGCGCGGAGGCCAAGGCCGCGCGGGCAGCTGGGCTTGGGCGCAGCAGCGTCCTCGACACCTCGGTGGCCTCCCTTTGTGTGCGTCCCCGCGTTGATTGCCTCCGCGCTCGGGCTGCTCGCTCTCTCTCCCAGCGCGTTCTGCACCTGCTGGCGGCAGTGTCAGGCTGCCAGGCAGCCGGGGCGAGCACAGGCACGGCGGCGCACGACAGATGACTGGAGTCATTTACATTGCTAGCACGTGGCTGCCGTTTGCTGTTGCCTCGGACTTCTCCAGTGTTCTCCCAGGGAGGATACAGGAGGCACTTTGCAGCCGACAATGAAATCTTGGCAGCTAATTGCAGTCGTGGGAGATGCCCTTCAGGTAAGACGGGAGAAGACGCCCTAAACACTGTCAGGGAGGGAAGGGGAGACCGAGAGCGAGAGCCGGATGGGGAGGAGGCAGCGTCTGCAGAGGCTTCCTGAAGCCCACTGACTCGCGGGAGGGGGTGGAAGAGGGACTGGGACCAGGGGCGGGCGAAAGGGGGGAGGAGTGTGCAAATTGACATTTTGGGCTGCCTGTGGCAGAGGAGCCGCCGTCAGCCGCTGTCCGACGTTCACGCAGAGAGGGTGGCGGCGTGTGCGCCTCCGGGGCTGCTGATTAGAATAGGGACTTGGCGGCGGATGGAAGCCGGGCACACCGAAGCCGCGATGGAAGGCTGCGGATGCCTTTGCCACGCGTGAATGAGACACGGTACGTAAGGCCAGCCCCGGGGACCCGGGAGGCTGGGCTCTGGCGCGCCCGGGGCGCACCCAGGGGCGCCGATCGCCTGGAGAGGGCGAGGGGCGTTGGGAGCGACTGAGGAGTCCAGAGATGAATGGATTTTCTGGACCGAGTAGAAGTTAGTGGGGAACTTCATTGCCCATGCTCATTGGCTCCGTTTAACTTTACTTCCAGAGATGAATAAGCGTTTATAAGAAACGGTGTACAAGTCCCAATAGGCTAACAGGGGTTTTGCAAGAGCTGCGCGGTTCTTCAAATGCGAGGTTTCTGAAATGACTGGCCAGATGGGCAGTGCATTGGGAAAGTTGGCAGGCTCACGATCCGAGGGGGCATGTGTGTGCGTGTGGGAGGGGGGGCGCGGGATGTATTTCATGTTTGTGCAGACGTGTCTACTGTGCTAGTTGCACTGGGGTACTCTTATCTCCTCTGCTTTTCTTGATTCCCAGGGAAGAGAGAGTAAATTGACAAAACCAGAAAGGCTTTGACTTAAGAAATAGGCTCTGGACCATTTTATTGAATGAAACAAGAGTCATCCTTCTTGAGAGATCAAATGGGGGAAATGTACCTTGCCTTCCAAAGTGATGGAATTAACTGTCAGGCATTTAAAAAACGTGCAAAATGTTGAATACGACATTTATCAGCCTAGGAGGATCACCTAGAAGCCTCAGTCTCTGCCAATCCCTCTAGCCATTATTTTCAGATTAGGATGAAGCTGGTGGTGTTACTTATTTCTGTTGACGCAAGAGATGAGGCCCTCCTCCACTTAAGCGGGGCCCAGAGGGAATTCTGAATCCAAAAGTTTTGTTGGCAAAATCGTCTTAGTGAAAATATTCATTAAATTACCTCTTAAAAGAGTCACTTTCCGAGTTTAAAAAAAAAAAGAGTCACTTTCCGAGTATCTTTAGATATTTCATGATTTACTCATTGTTTATATGGCTTTAATTTTGGTCACATGGAAATGAATGTGGTTTGTAATGGAAGAAGTCAAAAATGATTGCGTAATCCTTTTGGGGCGGGGTAGCTGGGTAGTAAATGTCTGGTTTAAGACTGTAAAATCTTTCTCAACTGTGGTTCCTATTTTTGATCCAAATGTATCTTCGGAAATCCGAAGGGGCGTGAATGTAGATGTGTTTGTGATACGGAGTAACTTGCCTTTGTGGTTTGCTGTGATTAAGTTTGCAGAGGGTTGCTCTTCAAGTAAGTAAACTAAAGTCGGTCGGTGACAGCTGTTTACCACTGCCGTTCGCAGGCAATGCGGGCAGCAGTCACGATTTTCTTATAAGAAGCAGGATTCTTCAACTCCTATCTGCCCACTCACACTCTCCACACACGCTGATGCTTCCTCTGTATTAGAATACTTGCAGATTATTATGAAGAGAAAATTGCTTCTCTGAAGAGTTGGAGGAAGTATAACCTATGGGGAAAGGTTTCTTCTCGCCCTTTCTTACTCCCCT
>NW_020174705.1:5520780-5540482 GCF_003031525.2 Neophocaena asiaeorientalis asiaeorientalis
CCCCTCCCTTTCTTCCACCTTTCTTTCTCTCTCTCCAACCCCCTTTCTCTCCCCATCCACCTGTATTTCTTTCCTTCTGCCTTTTCTTACTTTCATACCTGGAACACAGAGAATTTTTCAGGTATTTTCTCCTACTACATTTTTATCTTAACGAATGTTTTGCACCCTGAAGGATAATCAGCATCTGGTTTTTCTTTTTCTTTTTTTGTATTCTCTGCTCATATACAAGAATTAATATCAGGCAATCCATTATACACTAATCTTATTTAAAAAGTGAATATTCAAACTTTTCTTGTCGTTTCATTTTAACCAAGCAAATAGACCCCTGGAGAACGTCTTTACTTTACATGAACAGAGCTGAATCTTTTCTCTGTCATCACCAAGTGATAGATTTTTACAACCGTGCACTTTGACTCATAACTTTATGGGGCTAAGCATATTTTTACATTGGTCTCTTGTAAACTTGCCCCTCAAACTTCTGTTTTCTCCATTACCTGACTTTAGTTTAGAATCTGGGTTCATTTTAAGTCTGTGTTTACTTAAACTTAGTAGAAATAGCCATCAGCCTTGACTTATGGGCCAGCTTTTTAAAGTATCACAAAAATAGTGTATTTCTTTTTTCCATTTTTGTTTCTCTCTCCCATAAGTATGACACAAAAGCTGAAGTAGATTTCAGGCAAAGGGCTTTTGGTGACGATTGCCTTCCTCTAAATTATAGCTGTGAGATGTTGAGACTCTATGGGCGTATTCTGAGAACATTCCATGAGAATCAGAGTATGTATTCCTCTGTTTAATTACAGAGAACCTGGTTGGGTGAGTCAGTCTGGAGCCAAATAACTATTACAATGTCCAGTGAAAGACAGTTTTGGTCTTGTTTTCTGGCTAAACTTATAATTTTTATATTACACTTTGAGCAAAGTTGCAGGACCAGAGGAATGGAGCGTGGTCCAAAAGAGGAAGGACATTTATGAAATAATAATAAAACCTTATTATTATTAATTAAACCTTTATTTATGTTTCATTTTTAGCTATATTTTTTAAATGTCACACGTGTTAGTCTTCAAGTTATCACCGTAAGTTCTTTGAGAGTAATTCTAATGGGATTAAAATGAAAGTCTTTTTATGAGACTTTAATCCCCATCCTGTGTTGATTTTTCCGACAAACATAAAAATAAATAGGGAAGTAAAACATGGACCCTTAAAGATTTTTGCACCGTAGACTTTATTTGGTTGTAGATCTGAAACCTTCAGGATGTGATAACATATTCGATCTTTGTACATATTTGTGGGTGGACGTCTTTGTCCTTCTGTCTGTTTTCCTTCATTTTCACGCAGAGTTGATTGTTTACATATGTCATGAGCAATAGTAAACAGGGGCAGATAAAGGCATGAAGAATTTTTTAATTATGCATTTTAAGTTATTTGAATTAAATCATATATGACAAAATCTCAGTCCTGACGACTTGCTATTCCTGTTGCTCCCACCGCCCCCATCCCATTCGCGTGGCACTAAAAGAAAGAAAGCAATCTTTAAAAGTCAGCTTTTTAACACACGGTGCTCTACTTGGAAATCTTTATAGTTAATTATTCAGTTACGATAATTTCCCAAACAGTTTTCAAGAGTGTTTTTTTTATTAAGAGATACAAAGTTTATATGAAAAGTTGTGTGCCCTGTGTGTGTGTGTGTGCACGTGTGTGCACATGTGCCCAAAATGCTGAAACAGCTTGTGTCAGCTATAGCAACTCATTCTTGATTCAGCAAAACTAGGTTATGAATTCAAGCAATTAAAAATGACAAAAAGCCCAATTTCACTGCCTAGATTAATACACTTCCAATTTTTCCTGCTCCATAAAAATTTCAAAGTGTTCTTTCTGGTTAGGTGTTTGCATAACCTGTGGGGTATCGGAAGGTCCCCATTTCACATTTGCTTATGATGTCGGAATACTTTGATGTAGCATATGTAAATAGGATCAATAGGAAGTTCTTAATACAATTTTGTATTTGCAACTTCTCGTGAAATTTCAGTTGGGTTTAAAGGAAAAGCAAGAACAGTTGTTAGTTCCCTAACGTTAATCGGTGGTGAATAATCCTCCAGCTAGTTCAAACGTCAGGGAGGCCAGGGAAGACTTTTCGAAAAGTGATATAATTGTAGCAGAAATAGTGCATCCACCTTCTAAGGGTGGCAGTGAGATTCTTCTTTTCTTACGCAATGGTGTGCGCATTTATTACTTTTTCTCTAGTTTAATAAACGTGAAGTCTGGAATTCTGGATTCATGTTTATCTAATTAGCCAAAGTTCACTGTTCTTTAAAACGGGCCCTTTAACTTACAGAGTGATTAGTGGTCACAATTAGCCACCTTGAATTCCCCGCAGTTTGGGGAATTGCAAAGTTGGCTAGTTGGTTAAATTTTCTAGACTGGTTGGATAGACCTTAATCTCACAAAGAGCGCAGAAAATCAGGAGCTCTGGTTCCCTCACACTATGAACTCAACACAGAAAAACAGCAACAACCAAGTGGGTCGAGGTGCCCTCTATGCCCGGTGTTGGCTTTGGAAAGAGGACCTGTTAAGGACCATGTGTTGGGAAGGCCTCCACCAGCCTTGCTTTTTCCTCTTCATGATAATTCTTCATCTGCATTTGCTACACGATATATTTCTCTGTTGTTTAATTGAAATATCTGCTTGTGAGGAAATCCAGTTGCTTGTTTGCTCAAGGGATGAAAGTACCAGTCGTGTCTATTATATTTTTATTTGCGTGTATAAATAGAGACTTTCCATTCTTACTAGACTGATGAGCATATGAGGAGGAGGATGTGATAGCACATCAGCAGTAACGGGGATAACAATACAGAAATGCTCACCTCCACCTGGGCCCGCACTGCCTCTGTATGGCAGGCACTGGACTGGGGGTTCTAACATATTTTCTGTGGTCCTTACTACCGCTCTGCAAGGTAGGTATTGCCATGCCTAGTTTAGAGATGGGGAAGCAACCTTCAAGACTTTTTATAATTAGAATATGCAATTTGAATCCAGATTTTTCTGGCTTCAATATGACAAGATACCACTGAAATGTACTAATCCGAATTTAGGAAGATGTACGAAACGGATACTCAACCGATGCCCTAGGCCCGTGATTCTCAACCAGGAGCAATTCTTTTTCACTCCCATCCCCTCCAGGGACAACATTTGGCCACATATTGGAGAGATTTTTGATTGTCACATTTAGGTGAGGGCTGCCGCTGGCATCTATTGTGTAGAGACCAGGGATGCTGCTAAATATCCCAGGATGCACAGGACAGCCCCCTCCCCGAAAACAACAAAGAATCACCTGGCCCATAATGCCAGTAGCGCTGAGGCTGAGAAATCCTGCCCTAGGCAATGTCAGTGAGGCTATGACTGATATACACGTGGCCCGATTTTTCAAGAAAGTGGATAAGTGGATTTCAGTTATAAAACTTTTAAAATCTCCGATTGGATACTGTGAATAGGATCATGATGCAAAATCAGAAGGTCTTTATTTTTTTACAATTTGACTTTAAAATTTTATAGCTGCCTACTCTGAGCATCTTTCCTTATAAATACGACATGGGTCATTGTGATTGAATTACCTCCTTTCCCCTGAGGTACTCAGTGTTACCTCCGACAACTGCTCTAAAATGAGATTGCTTTCTATGGTACTGATGTCAAGAGAAGAGAAATGCAACATCACTAAATGAGTCATGCAACAGTAATTCTGAGAACCTTCCTGCTTCCCCTTGGTATTCAAGCACTGTTATTTTCTCCTTATCTTCAAAGGTTTGGCACATAGGTTTATTTGCCTATTTATCTAATAAACACTTAGTGTTTTACATGTGCCGAGTTCTATTATAAACGCTTTAAAATATTAATTCATTTAATTCCTAAGAGAAGCCCACATGGTTGATATTGTTATTATCTACTTCTTACAGAGGAGAGAGGGAACCAAGATCCAGAGAAGTTGAGTAATTTGCCCAAGGTCAGACAGCTTCTAAGTGGCAGAGCTGGGATTTACACACCAGTCTCTGCTCCTAACCACTTTGTCATGCTCTTTAATAATTTGAGTTTCTAAATGTGCAGAAGCACAGTTGTTACAGCAGCATCTTCCTTTGAGTTTTGAAACAAAAGACATTTTTAGTTTCATTTCCGGTTAAGAAAACTAACAACCATTTTTGAATGAGAGTGAATGATAACACGCACAGCTTTATTTTTCACTATTCAAATACTACTGAACGTGCACTTTTCCAGGGTCAGTAGGACTTGGGAGTTCTCCTTATTTATTATTTATTCATACTACTGAAAACAATAGTATTCAGAAGGACATACTTAGAGGATGAATGATCTCTTCGAGGAACTTCACTTTTTGTTTCCCTGGCACTTGAACATTTTTCTAGGGGGACTTCCCTTGTGGTCCAGTGGTTAAGACTCTGCGCTCCCAACGCACGGGGCCCAGGATCGATCCCTGGTCAGGGAACTAGATCCCGCATGCCGCAACGAAAGACCCCACATGCCACAAAGAAGATCCCACACATGGCAACGAAGATCCCACATGCCGCAACTAAGACCCTGCATAACCAAATAAATAAATAAATATTAAAAAAACATTTCTGTGGAGTCCAGTATAGTCCATACCAAGTGGGATATGGTGGATGTGGGCACATTGATTTCCAACTTGATCTTGCTGAAGCCAATCTGCCTTTCCTCATTTAGACCACGGGAATGACCAAGTCCATTTCTTGCTCTGTTGAATTTCCACCATGTAGTTAAAACCTATGAAGAGAAAAACAATTTGAGTAGATGTTTAAATAGCAGTGCCAATTTGACACACTTTATTCTGCATTAGAAGAAACAGTCTTGCAGTGCTACAATTAAACGTACCTACACCAATGGTTCAGAAAGCCAAGACGGGAGTAGAGAACCTCAATCAATTTAAGTTGAATGAATGAATACATGGATGGAAGAATCTATGTATTAAGAAGTTTCTTGTCAAGGGCATATATGGGTGTGTACTTTAAAAGGAAACATCTTGCATCTTGAATGCAAATACTGGAGGAAGAGGAGGGGTGGCAACGGGAACCACTGATCTGACAGAAGTCAGTTCTATGCCAGCTGCCTCCTCAGGCTTCTCACCCAAACTTCCCATGACTCGGGTGTTGATACATAGCTCACTATGCATTGCCCCACATAAAGCTCGAAGATGCTGAGCCGCAAGAATGGGCTGCAGTTTACGTGAGGCAAGGCACAGATTTATGGATATGAGGGAGGAAGCCAGCAATGCCAAAGCCATGGAAACGGGCTCTTGGGCCACCCTCCCCCAGCCCCGGAACATTCCAGGAACTGAGCTGGAGGTAGAAACCATTACAGTCCTTCCTGTATATTTCGGGCCCAGTGAACTCACATTTACACGTAGACAGTGAGGAGTGAATCCTATTTCAGAACTGTCAAAAGACTCACGTTGCATCCATTATCGTCACATTTCTGTTTTTAATGTAGTTCATCGAATTGGCTTTTGTGCAATACCTATTCCATCCAAGAGTTGATTTGGGAAATGGTTTAAAATTAAACCAGAATTTGTTGTTCAGTGGTAAATAAACAGGGATAAACTCATGTAGCTAAGACTACCCAATAAGGTTCCTTAAGTGTGGTCTATTAGTCTATAGTGCTAAAATACATCTATCTTGGTTAATTGACTAAAAGAAGAAAACAATAGGAAACTGGATTTAAAAGAGCCATCCATTTTCATTCCATATCCAGTGGAATTGGTTTCTAACATATTTCCACATTTAATGTGAATCTGCTTTTTAAAATGAAGACAACTGGTAGTAAACTTTGTGTGCCATTAAGAGTGCATCCGGCAAGGGGAAAATGGGTTTCTGCTGAGTCCCTATTACAAGGTTTTCCCAGAGAGGTAGAACTACAGAGGGTCATCAATGTTATAAGTGGTTCAGGCTTCGACTTCTGCTGCTAATAGAAAAGAAACCAGGCTTTGTTGTAATGTACTAGCAAACTGCTCAACATAGAGAATTATACATCATTATCATGAGTACTGATCCTGTCTATTGTTTGTGTGAGCCATACATTATGTTAACTTCTGATATACATTATTGAACTGAGTACTCCCAGCAACTTTATGAGGCAGGTGTTCTTCTGAAGCTCATTTTTCATAAGGGGAGACTGAGACTTGATGTGATTTTTCTAGGGTTACCAACTGCTAGCGAGTTGGATTAGTAGTCATATTCGAAATTTTATGACTTCAAAGACTGTTTCCACCCTCCTTTTGACTCAAAGCCATAGGAAT
This sequence comes from Neophocaena asiaeorientalis asiaeorientalis, assembly GCF_003031525.2. Classification (NCBI taxonomy): domain Eukaryota; kingdom Metazoa; phylum Chordata; class Mammalia; order Artiodactyla; family Phocoenidae; genus Neophocaena; species Neophocaena asiaeorientalis. Next base: position 5,527,094 of record NW_020174705.1, read on the forward strand.
CTCTGTTCTTACAGTGGTGAAAAATGAATCTGACATAGATCAGATTTGGTTCACCCTAGGGAGGCCCTGCGATCCTTTAATTAGGACTAACCTTCTTATAATCTTGATGGTATATGTAGATGGATGGACAGATGGGTGGATGAGTGGATGGATGGATTCATAGAATGACCAACTAATGACCCAGAAGGAAAATTGGCAAAGAGCGTGTATATAGTGTTCAGAAGGATAAATACCAACAAGTGTGTGAAAATATGTTCATATATACACATACATGTTATATTTGGGCGTGTATTTGTATATATACGTGAAAAGTTTCATCTGTATATATCAATGTTTCATATATCATGTTGGAAAACAGTTGCACACTGTTGGAGAGAGTGTGGAATGGTACATTCTTCCGTGGACGACAATTTGGAAATTTTTATTTAAAAACAAAGTGCATATCCGTTGGCCCAGCATTTCCACCTCTAGGGTTTGTGTTGCTCAAGTTTCCAAAGATGGTTGACGGCAGCACAGTGGGAAGAAAAACTGGAGCAAACGAAATGCCTATCAATGGAGGATTGGATGCCAGGAAGCATTCAGGGAGTGAAGTGGATCTTCATGGACCTGAAACGGTGTCCGCGGTGCTGCAAGCGAAGAGTCCAAGCTTCAGACATGTGTTAGGAAAGCCTTGTTAGAAAACACACCTACACAGGCAAACGTTTTCTATACATGGAGAAATTGTAACGGATAACTAAAGGGCTGAGGAGGGGGGTGACCTTTGTGGTGACTATGGAACTTGACTGGGAAGGGAGCAGGGGAGAAATGAAAGTTTTTCTTTTGAGGTTATGCAAGAAAATCGGTTCTAGAGACCTGCTGTGCTTCATCGTGCCTGTAGTTAGCAACATGGTATTGTACCCTGAAAATTTTGTTAAGAGGGTAGGTAGAGCTCATGTTAAGTGTTCTCATAGTACACACACGCACGCACACCACACACACACACCACACACACACAGGCACACACACACCAGACTCAAGGAAACCTTTGGAGTGATGGATGTGTTTATTACTTAGGTTGTGGTGATGGTATCACGGGTGGATGCATATACACCCAAACTCATCAGATTGTTCACGTGAGACCTGCAGGGTTTTTTGTATACCAATTACACCTCAATGAAGCTGTTAAAAAAGATTACACCTTTCTTCCTTTTTATCTTCAACAAGCATACACTACTTTGGTAATAAAAAATACTTGAGTTAGAAAAAAAGAGCTTCAATTTTGCAAACAAGCTCTGATCAGCCCCTCACTCCCAAGCTGTTGTCGATCAGCTTAGATATCAACCTAGATATTCTGTCTTAGACACGGGCAATCCAAATTGCTTTGAAAATGTGCTTAAGAGAGACTTAAAGGGAGATAAACCCCCAAACTGCTCGATTTAAAATTATGTCCTGGCTACGGTTTGGGGTCGTTTTGTGCTCTGAAATGGGATGGTTGGCTGTTGACAGTTTCTGAAAGTGATAAAGCTAAGTGTTAAGCCTAATGGTTTGGCCACAGAGGAAAACCAAATTCCCCCAATGCTGCAGACACTTGTCATTCATCGGAGGTGCTACAAATTCACGATCCTTATCCTCCCAGTTGTGCGTGTCTGTCAGGGACTGTGGGCTGCTCAGAGTTGTATACTATTATTTTTTTATTCATCTCTGGGTCATTTCATCTTCCTGTGCTCGCCATATGAATGGCTGTGCATGAAAATTGTATTTTGTTCTGAATTTCCCACTGTGAAAGATGTTTACTATACATTTATGAAAACACTGCAATAACAAAACCCTTTCTATAGCCTTTCAATTTGCTGTAAGGGCAGATAAAATATTTTTATCTTGAACTGAACTTCACACCTTGGGAGATGCAGTGGGTCCAACTCAGAATAATAAAACACTTCAGAGAAAGGCAGGCGCTGTTCAGATTGGTTCAGAAACCCATGCACTCTACCCGGCAGACCTCCGTGCCTTGAAGAGTACCACCTAAATACACAAACCTAGAACTAATCAGTGCCATGTATGCATCATTAAATAGAAAAAGGATCTGTGTATTTATTAAGTCGTTTCACAATGCGTCTACAGAGATTCAGGGGGACCCAATGAACAGTGTATCCATAATGCTGGAAAATTCAGGGAAGAGCGTGGCTGTCACCTCAAAGTATTGAAAACTTTGAATCTTCACCTTCGTTTAGGCTTTGGCTTTGTTTTCAATGGAAACTTTTGTCCAGGTAGCTTTGCAGAGTCACACGCAGTCACGAGATACAATACAGAGAGGCCCCTCGTGCTCTTTATCCTGTCTTCCCTCCAACAGGAATATTTTGCAAAACCATATATCACATCATATCCGAGACACTCACGTGGCTGCAGCCCACTAATCCTGCTTAGACTTCCCCAGATTGACTTGTGCTCACTTGTACGGGTGTGTTTCGTTCTACCCGAATTTATTACGTGTGTAGGTTCAGGGACTCACCACCATAGATAAGATACTGAGCACGTCCATACGAAGAATCTCTTTTTTTTTTTTTTTTTAAAGAAGATGTTGGGGTTAGGAGTTTATTAATTAATTAATTTATTTTTGCTGTGTTGGGTCTTCGTTTCTGTGCGAGGGCTTTCTCTAGTTGTGGCAAGCGGGGGCCACTCTTCATCACGGTGCGCGGGCCTCTCACTATCGCGGCCTCTCTTGTTGCGGAGCACAGGCTCCAGACGCGCAGGCTCAGTAGTTGTGGCTCACGGGCCTAGTCGCTCCGCGGCATGTGGGATCCTCCCAGACCAGGGCTCGAGCCCGTGTCCCCTTCAGTAGCAGGCAGATTCTCAACCACTGCGCCACCAGGGAAGCCCCCGAAGAATCTCTTTTATAAACACGTTCACCTCCTCTCACCACCACCTACCCCCATCCCTAACCTCTGTCCTCTACTTGTAAAATCCTGTCATTTCAAACACGTTATATAAGTGGGATCACACAGTATTTGACCTTTTGGGATTGGCTAATTCCAGCATCATTATTCCCTGGAGTTTTATCTGAACGGCTGAGTCCATCCATCATTTGTTCCTTTTCACTGCTCAGTAATATGCCACAGTACGTGCTGTGTGCCGCCGTCTGTTTAACCACTCACCTGTTGAAGGACACCTGGGCTGTGTGTGGCTGGCTATCACAAATACAGCTGCTGTGAACCCTGGTGGACAGATCTTTGTTTGAGCATGAGTTTCACTTCTCTGGGATAAACGCCAAGCAGAAGGCTTTGGCGAGTTTTGATTTGTACACATTATGGGTAACATTAATACGTTACCCCTATTGGAAGCGAACGCGAGTCACACACGCACCAATCAAAGGAGAAATGTAAAATCTTACCCACATCTTGATGCTTATTTCTACATAAACAGAGTACTAAATCTAGAGACTAGGCAGCATTTATGCAGCATCCACCATATGCCAGTCTGTATTCTAGGCCTGCTGTGTGTGCTAACTCACTTGTCCTCATAGAATCCTTAGGATGTACACACTACTGTTACCCCCACTTACAGAAGGAGAGTCACACACAAAGCGCTGAAGTCCCTTGCCAAGTTGCTGCAATCACTTAGAGGTAGGCAGCCTGGCTTGAGAATCCCTCGTTTTAGCCACTATCGATGATCCGAACCTCATTCGCAGATCTGTGGGTCATACCTTCCGGGTCAGCTGAGATGGCAACACTCATTGGGTCGGGTCAGCATTTATCAAGCTGGCTCTGAAAGGAAACAGTACCTGGATTTGTGTACGTAGGACAGTCGCCTCGCTGACTTTACTGCCCCTCAACTCATTGCTCTGATTTAGGCTTACTTTATTTGACCATCTCAGACAGATGGAGGTTTCTTCTGGCTTGTAGATTTCTAAGAAGTAGATTTCACAATCCTCCCTTGGTTACACACTGCAATATTTCACAGCTCTCAGCTGCAGTATGTTCTGCCTTTCCACGTGGCCCAGATCTGTCTTACAGAAAGCTGAGCCCCTGGTCATTAGCCTACCTTCAGTGAAGATGTGGAACTGATGGCCCCGTATCTACTCAGCAACACAACTTAAAGGTACTTGTTTCTAACAGAATCTTGCATGGCTGCTTTACATTAATCATGGAGCTGTCCGTCCTCCAAAGGCATTTCATATTTCTACCAGGCTTATAAAGTATTTAATATTTTCATATGCTCCAGTGTAAAGCCATCTGTTGCAGTGACAGGACAAAATGTTGAAGGCAAGAACGAGCGTATGTTTATGGAAAGATTCCATGAAACGTTAACGAGGCAGATACGTGCTACTCTGGGGTGTCTTGTAGAAAATGGCCAGGGGAATTGGGAAGGCATGACCTCCGGCACTGGTATTTATAAAAAGGCAGTTATAGATAACACATGCTCTTTTATCTCTGTCCTGTAAAGTTAGACTAGATTGTCAATGTACGTGGCGGCAGAGACCTCTTTGAAAGGAAATAGTGGTATCGTCTAATTTTCGGAACTTCATTTCATCTTTGTTTTTCACGTGCTTCGTGTGACGTTTTGTTGCTCTTCTGCACCAGCACGTTGGGAGCCTGCAGCGTGCTAGGCTTGCGTGTTGCTGGAATCGTGTTTCTAGAGAGTTAGAACTGTTTCTCAGGGCCTAACCTCTAACAGCCATGGTGTGGTGTTGCTGATACAGAAACAATCGGATGGGAATCAATTCTGGCTGCCCGCTTGAACATACCAGTGTAGGCACAGTTCTCTAAAACTGTTGCTACACCCCATTGCCCCTTGCTGAACTGAGCTCAGAAAATCAAAGCAAATGCCTCCAAGCTAAGGCCCTGGTGCTCTTGGGGGAAAACATCACGGCTACAAACGCACTGAGTATCGTGTCTGACAGGCACCGTGGGAGGCGCTGTGCATTGGTTGGCTTATTTAAGCCTCCTAAGCATCTTCCCTGGCAGGGGCCCTTGTTGTCTTCATTTTACAAACGAGGGAGCTGTTTTCAAGAAGGTAATTTACCCAAGATTGCACAGCTCACATGGAATGGACCCTGGATCTGACCACAGGCAGGCTAAGTCCGTAAACAGGATGCTTAACTATTATGTTTTATCACTGACGTTGGTAAGAGAAGAGAAGCTTGTTCAGCGCCTTCCGGACCAGTTCTTCCAATGGTGATGTTGGCTGGGACATGCAAGTCAAAATGCAGCAGACTATTGAAGTGTGACCTCTACACAAGCTTCAATTCTCAGCTGCTTTGTGACTCTGTGAATAAAGTTGTTAGTGAACCACAGAGGGAAGCTTACAGAAAGAACTCGGTGTGAAGGGAGAAAAACAACCCCCAATAGTGCTATAACGGAACAAAATCATCTATAGTAACCCCCCAGACCCCTCCTTTATATCAGTTTTGAACTATTTTCTACCAACACCTGTGAAAAAGTGTCTTAAATCACTCACCTGCTTTCAATCATATTAATAAACGGATTATGGACATAAGTAAGAACCTAGGTCCCGACTGTAGCCATGTCAGAAGATGACAGTTTCTGGCTAGCTACTCCAAGGTTGATCATGAAATAGTAGAATTCGTGGGAATTTATAAGCAGGCATATATATTTTCTTTTTTCTTTTTTTTTTTTTTTTGGCTGCACCACGTGGCAAGTGAGATCTTACTTCCCCATCCAGGGATCGAACCCGTGCCTCCTGCATTGGAAGTGTGGAGTCTCAACAACTGGACCACCAGGGAAGTCCAGGAATATATATTTTCAAAAAGAAAAACAAATTAAGAAAAACAATCAGGGTATCTGAGACAAGAAAGACCATTTAGCTTCTGAATACCGTTGATTTATTTAGGTCAACTCCGTCAGTAGGACGTGAGGGTTTCTTCTATAAGAAACACTTTTAGACCCATAGGTTTTGCTTGCAGGTGTTCATCTCAACAATTCAATTATAGTGATAGGTTATAAACATCATGGAGACAGAACAGGTGAGCAATATGTAATTAATCCCTAACACAATGCCTGGCCCATATTAAGACCTCGATAAATGTTTTCAAAGAAAGTATGATCGGATTGGATTGTGCCAGGATATTTATTGTGTATTACATCCCGGTAAACCCAAGTCAAAATTATATCTATAATAATTGGATAATGTTTTCAGAGCCCTATTGAGGGAAGCATGTTATTCCTACTTGCTAGTTCCCTCTCTCCTAAAGCCGAGAAATGTGGGTATTTTCTGAGTTATGGCCAGAATACTATGCCTAGGAAAAGCAGTGGCATCTGGCCTCACAACTAAAATATTGTCACACTCTTGTATAGGGTATATGGCAAGCAGCAGTGTTCTAGAGCCTTCTCCTCCAGCACACTCCATTGGCAAAAAAAGCAACTTATGGTTAATGCAACAGTGAAAATAAATTATTACCATTCTCTTATCGTGTGACAGGTTAGTAATTAACTTATGTCACCAGTTGGCCTCCCATAACTATGTTTATTCAGCTCTGCGGAGCACTTTTCAGGGAAAAAGGAAAGATCAGCAAGGCATTCTTTGTTTACTGTAGATGCTAAATGCTGGTGGAATACATCTTTTCCTATTGACTAGGAAATAAGTTGGTTGTTACGACATGATTTTCCATTCTTCAAAATGATATGGTGATGCAGGGAACTTGAAAGCTACCCTGGAATTAGAAAAGCATAAAGAAATTGCCCTTTATGTACTAATCGAGCCATTGTGCCTGTTTTCTTTGGGTACTTTTTCCTGTATAGTCACAGCAAAGAGCCGCGTGTAAAGAAAAAAAAGGTATGAAAAATTTTAATTAAAAGAAAAAAATATTTCCCATTGTAGGTTAAGTGCCTATCACACAGCCTAGGAACAATGGTATTAGATTTATAATAAGTACAAGTAAAGCTTTTCATTCCGATTGGATTGGGTGTATTTTTCATCAGCATCTCCCGCATGAGCCATGATTCCAAGACAGAGTCTTGTAATCTCCTGCAGTGGGAATGATTCAGCTTAAAAATCAATAGGGCATGAGGTATTTCAAGTTCTCATTATGGTAATGTGTCAACATCACTTCAGTGACCCCAGAGTCTTATGTTGGCTGGTTTTCCCCCTGATTTATTGTGCAATCTCACAGGGCAAACTATAATTTCACTTGGAATCAGAAAGTCTGCATTTATGGTTTGTGCCCCGGTCTCCAGTCATTAGGGCATTCTCGGGGAATCGATCCCTCCTCTTGTTACTAAGAACTGAATGAAGTTGTCACCCGCTTCGATTACAAAAGCGACTGGTAAAAAGACATGGTGAGGGTGAGTGCCGTGGACGAGCTCTGGTCGGAGAAGGGCTTCCTGGATGTTCGCCTGCTGCCGCTAGGAGGGGTTCCAGCTTTTCTCAGGACGTCTCTTGCAGAAAAGCCCCACCACCGTTAGCATAGTGCTTCCTTTCTTCTTGTGTGAGCTGTGGATGATGTAATTCCCCTTGCTTAAAAGAAGAGGAGAGAGCCTTTCATGAAAGTCTCAGTTCTGGCACATTTCCTAGCATTTGTCGAGTCATGCCAACTCTTCTTAAATACCTGGTCGTCATGCTGAGACTATAAAGCCAGGGTCTTACATCCTTTTCCTAATTGGCAAAATACCCAGGAGCTTAAAGAGACTTCCTGTAAGAAGATGACCCTCTGATTTCAGCATGCCATCGATCAATGCATACGTTCTACTCTGCTCCATACACACACACACACTCACACACACACACACACACTCAGAGCTCCTTTTATTAGAGGGTATTCAATGAATGTTTATATGACAGTGTCAAGTCATCCTGTAGCACCCATAGTGAGTCCAAATTGCATATCTAATACCTACTACTTAGCAATGGGTGAGAGTGTCTGCCCAGGTCAGCCTCCCTATCTTTTCTTCCTGACCCTCTTGGTAGAGCCCCTTCCTCCTAGAGCTGCCCCAGCAGGGTGGGATGCAATCCCAGTCGTGACCACATGGCTCTTACTCTCTGTTTTTCAGTCTGACCCTGTGCCCTCCAGCTTGGCCAAGTTTACAGGCCATTCTCATGTCTCTTTGCATCTTGCCAGTTGAAAGTTCTTCAACTTCAAGAGCTCAGTTTATCACACTCTCTGAATCTTATTCTTCGACGGATGTTCACTTCATAGACATGCACTGGGTACTATGCTGGGTGCCAGTACCCCTTTTTCATATTCTTTTCTAAGCTGCTAAATCGAGTAGTTCTTCCTTGAGGCTCCTTATTTATTTATTTATTTTGTGGTACGCGGGCCTCTCACTGTTGTGACCTTTCCCGTTGCGGAGCAACAGGCTCCGGACGCGCAGGCTCAGCGGCCATGGCTCATGGGCCCAGCCGCTCCGCGGCATGTGGGATCTTCCTGGACCGGGGCACGAACCCGTGTCCCCTGCACAGGCAGGCGGACTCTCAACCACTGCGCCACCAGGGAAGCCCGAGGCTCTTTACTGATGCTACGAGTTCTTCTTGGGTCTCGCAGCCCTCTTAGGACTTGCCTTCTCTTCTGGATTCACTCACTCATTAAGTCACTAAGTACTTGATGGAGATCCTGGAAAGTGCTGAAGAGATAGTGGTGAACAAGATAGACTAATTTGCATTCTAGCTGAGGGAAGGTGGGTCCTTGACTTTGAGGGGCTGCTTGGGGCCCCAGAGGGATGAAACCCTGGTTCCCTAGTTTCCTGGGAATGGGCTGGGTTATTCCTTCCTGAACAGAATATTACCTATTAGAGCTTAAACATGACCTCACTTGTCCTTCAGGCACTGGCCTCAGGCAGTGGGAGGAGATGGAAGGATCATGTGGTTCCATTAGCTGTTTCTAACCTGTGGGACATTGTGCAGATCCATCTACAGGGATCCAAATCTACTGTGACCCCAGAGAAAGTTGACATCAGAATCCCTGTCCCGCCCACCATGCCCCCTTCAAGGCCTGTAAAGTTCTAGGAGGAACTTTATAGCCCTCCTATAAAGGAGGCCCTGTGAAGTTCTAGGAGAAACCTCAGAAGAGGCTCCTGAAGCAGTGGCATAATTAGAAGCTCAGGTCTTAACTCCCTAGGTCTCAATATTCTCATGTGTAAAATGGGATGGCAGTAGACCCCATCTTACAAGACCCTTTTAAGAACTGCATGTCATTGTGTATCTAAGAAGGCAGCCTAGTACCTACCACATAGGAGATGCTTAATAAACATTAACTATTATAAGAGAGGGTGAAAAGGGGAGAGAGAAGGTGTATCGATAGTGGATGAATTGTGCTGGCAACTTGTGTATGTGGTCATTTCCATTTTTAACCATCTCACTTCTTTGAATGTTTTTGCCATTAACACCTCACCCTGAATAGAGCTCACCTTCTCTGTGATGATAGGCGCTCCTGGATGGATCCTGTATATCAGCTTCCCTGTTAGACATGGACCAGATACTCTTCTTTCTTGGTATTTTATTCTTTTCCTGCTGGTTCTACATTGAATCCAAATACTACCTTGGGTCATGTCTATGTTATAGCAATCCCATGTTATAACCTGTTCACAATAATATTTATGCAGCCACTGAAAGGATGAGAAAGGTCTAAATGTGATACTGTGGAAAGATGGTAAAATTTTATGCAACTTAGATATTAATATAGATTTAGATGTGGATGAGTGGAACAAAAGAATGGTACAGAGCAGCATATGTAGTGTGATCGTATTTGTGTGTATAGACTTACACATATGGATGTCTGGATATATTCTACAAAGACGGACAAGGAACTGATAATAGTGATTATTCAGGAGAAGGGGGCTGAGGCTGCAGGGTAGGAGGAGACTAACAATTCATAATATGCCATTTTGCACTAATTGACTTTTTACCACGTGCTTGCATTACTTTTCCAAGAAAGTAATTATTAAAAATGAATATCAAGCACAGCCTCCAAATCTTTATTTGTGAACAGCCTTTCTTCATCGCTTTTCCATTTCTCTAGACTGAATTTGATGAAAGAGATGACAGAAACCCGGGGATCCATAACATTTATGCCTTTGTAACAATTAGCTTTTGCTGTGTAACAAACAGTTCCAACGTTTCAGGGCTTAAAACAAAAATGATTTGTTACCTCATATTTCTCTGTGGCAGCCGCATGGACTAGGCTCAGCAGGGCGTTTTTTTCCGACTGGTTTTGCCTGGGCTTACTTGTGCTCTGGGGCTGGATTTTCTAGAATGGCTTTACTCATGTGGCTGGTGATTTTCTGCAGTGCTTCAGTTTTCCTCTATGTGGTCTCCTCAGCAAACTAGCTCAGTCTTAGTGAGCAGGCTAGCATGGGTGTCAGAGTTCCAAGTGCAGTGAGAAGGCAACCCCTAACTCACAAGCACTGTCCAGCCTCTGCTTACATTATATTTGCTAATATCTGCTTGCATTATATTTGCTAAAAGCAAGTCACACAGCCAACCCCAGAGTCAAGGGGTAAACTGACAGATAGTAAGGAAAGAAACAGCTAGCTCACCTTGAAAAGGTGTCTGCAGACAGGGATGGGGTACGTTTGTGGCCATTATTTGCAACCCACCTCGTCCCTCTTGGAAGCAAGCCATACACTGAAGGGAATGACACCATATGAGAAGGACTTTCCTTAAGCTAGATCTTCCTCCTAAAATTACCCCTGACAGTTGAGCCCAAGACTGTAGTCTCTCCCTTCGTAAGTGCAGCCTTCTATTCGCTGATACCTAGCCATCCTCCTTATCTTTCAAAGTTTAAGGAATGGAGCTAAAAGATATTTTTTCTTCTTTTGGTGTAATGTCAGCCCAGAGGGAGGGTAGTCATATGCCTCTAGTGACACAGAGCATCCCCAAGATAAGGGCCCACATATCTCCAGGGAGTTGTGCACACCTGCCTGATAGGGCCTGCATCCACGGTGTTCTGACAAGTGTGTCTGATTCTGAGCATCCTCACCGTCCTCCTGTTGGGAATCTATTTGCTTTGGATCAAGGATGCTGGTGCATCCAGCTTCGACCTCACATTCCTCTGTCCTTAAACATCAGCTAGTTTATCTCAGAGATCATCTGGGAACCTAATATATTTGTTTTTCTGATTCTGCCAGCACCAGTTTATGCTTCCATTGGCTGATGGATGCACAGATTATGGGAGTAGTGGTAGAGTGAGAAATGCTCTGTGATTCCTTTTTAATGAGAAACTAAATGGCACTCAATTAAAGGTGCTGAGGGCTCAATGTAACAGGCCGGTAGAACTAAGTCTGAGATCTGCCTGCCTACTTTTCAGATGCACTGTGCTTTACTTGACACCTCGGATTGGTAGATAGATTGGCGACTGTGAGAGGTTCTAAGGATGAGTTCTCCCACTGCCATATTACTTTTCTGAATACTCCACGTATGTGCATTTAATTTCAAACTCGCAAACTATTCTACAAAAGCAGAAGAAAGTGTGTCAAGTTGGCGCTTCTATTTAAAAGCCAAAGTCCACTCAAATTGTTTTTCTCTTCTCCAGACGTGGGGATTCTGCCCTAATTATGTGGTTCCTTGCTTGGTGGATGAAGTATTCCTTTAAGCTGTTGATTGTCGATCACTGTTACATAGTTGTCACTTTCAGTATGTCACCATCAATAGCAGAAACGTAAAACTTGTAGACACTCATTCTCACTCTGACATGCATAACTCAGTTGAGCTCTGTTTATAAAAAGAATCTAAAAATACACAAATCCATGATTAGGAAACATGACTTTCTGAAAGGATCTTTTATTTAACCAACAGGAAAATAATTCCTGGAGATGAATAGTCCTGCTAACTCAGTTATTCATTTATTTCAAATATATCAAGGCCCTACTAAGTGTTGCTGTCGGTGTTAAATGTTGGGTGAAAACTGACGGGGAATCCGTAACCTTGGAGTGTACAGTGGGGTGAGGTTAGGAGAGGAAGTTAGATGGCGGAAAAAATCAAATAACCACAATAAAAAAACCTATAATTACCATCTGAGATAAGTGTCCTAAAGAAGAGATACCAGGTTCTAGGAAAGCAGAGAGCAGAGGGACCCCACTTAAACGTGAATAGGTCAAGACATGCTCTATTGGAGAGCAGTCGTGGAGCTGACGATGGACGGAGTGATGAAGAGTTAATTAATTTAAGTCAAGGGTGGCCTGGGAAGGTGGTGGCCCTGATGCTGGTCCTTTAGGACAGCAGGAGGGTGTGGGGTGGGAGAGCTGAGAGAGCTCTCCTGGGACTTCAGGAAGGCCACGTGGGAGAGGGCAGAGAATGGAGGGGAGGGAGTGGTGTGAAAGCAGCTGGCAGAGGAGGAGAGGGAGCTGGAAGGAGTCAGAACCTTCAGACCTAAAGAGCTACGGGGAAGGTATTGCATGTACGGGAAGCTCTGTGGGGGGAGGCAGTACCCGTGTGAACACGGCATAGTTAGAGCAACACAAGGAGAAGGTCCCATTGTCGGAAGTCGTGAGCAAGAGGCCGAGGGGATGCGCTGAGATTTCAGCTTCATAAAAAAGTGGGTCACAGCCGAGTGAAGGTGGTTTTTCATCTTGTGACGCCTGTGGACTTATAAGGCAGCCTAACCTTGCCTCTCATGTTCCACTTGCCAGTCTAAAGAATAATAACTGAGAATTAGGATTAGGGTAATAAAAATGAAAGCAGCTAATCTTTATTGAAGGACTGCTCTATGCCAGGCACTGGGCTCATTGTTTCATAGGCATCACGCTTGAGTCTTTCCCTCCTTTCGGCCCCTCCGTTCAACCACCCACACCTCACTCAGCCCCTACCTCCAAGGTACACCCTCTGCCTATCCGATGCTCTGTTTCCACTGCCACACCCTAGTTCAAGCCACCTTTGTTGCCACTTATACAGCTGCAACAGCTTCCCTCCTGGACTCCCCAGGATCTGTGTTTGGCGGCCTCCAATCCATTATCCACGTAAGAGCCAAAATTATTTAAAACATAAATGCATTACACACCTGTGTTCATAGTAGCACTATTCACAACGGCCAAGAGGTGGACGCAATCCAAGTGTCCATCAGTGGATGAATGGATAAACAAAATGTGGTCTGCACGTACAATGGGGTATTATTCAGCCTTAAAAAGGAAGGAAATCCTGCCACATGCTACAACAGAGACGAACCTTGAGGACGTTATACTAAGTGAAATAAGTCAGTCACAAAAAGACAAATGCCGCAGGGACCCACTTATATGAGATACCTAGAGTAGTCAGATTCATAAAAACAGGAGGTAGAGTGGTGGTTACCAGAGACTGGGGAAAGAGAGAAAGGGAAGTTTTGATTTACTAGGTATGGGATTTCAGTTTTGCAAGATGAACAGGTTCAGGAGATCTGCTTGACAGCCGTGTAAATGTACTTAACGGAACTGAACCGTACACTCAAAAGTAGTTAAGGTGGTGTTTATGTTTATATATATATATATATAC
>NW_020174705.1:5540610-5556874 GCF_003031525.2 Neophocaena asiaeorientalis asiaeorientalis
TATATATATTATATATATAATATATATATATTTTTTAATGACAAAAAGAAAAAAAATCTTTACAAAAACCCGTAAATCAATTCAGTTAATCTCCTAGTTAAAATTCCCCAGTGGTGTCCTATTATGCTTAGAAAAAAACAACCAAAAGCAATCCAAAACAAAACAAAACAAAATTGACTGCAGTCCATAGGATCCCATAACATCTGGTCTCTGCCTACCTCAAAGACCTCATTTCTTTGCAGTCTGTTTCTTCTTTACTTTGTTCTAGCCCTTCTCTTTTATTCATCTTAAAACATGTCAAGGTCATTATAACCCTTTGCATTCATTCCTTCTTTAAAACATAACACACTTTCCCTAGATTCATAAGATGAATTTTTGCCATAGTTCAGGCTGCAGATTCAATTTAAAGAAAACATTTATCGATAATAATAATAATAAAAATAACAAAAATAAGAAGAAAAGCTTCCCTGGTGGCGCAGTGGTTGAGAGTCCGCCTGCCGATGCAGGGGACACGGGTTCGTGCCCCGGCCCGGGAAGATCCCACATGCCGTGGAGCGGCTGGGCCCGTGAGCCATGACCGCTGAGCCTGTGCTCCGCAACGGGAGAGGCCGCAACAGTGAGAGGCCCGCGTACCGCAAAAAAAAAGAAAAAAAAAAAGAAAGAGTAGAAGAAGAAAAAGAAGAAGGGGAATGAGGAAGAGGAGAAGGAGGAGGAGGAAAATAATAAGATGCTAATTATTGTTGTTATCATTAATATTATTAATTTTATATGCCTCAGTTCTCAGACCCGTTTCTCATTACTAAAAGAGTATAGAGTTTCCATTTTACAAGATTTTACTTGAATGGCATTCACCATCCTTTTGGGTGAGATTTTTAAAGTCTACCACTGACCTTGAAAATGGACTGATTTTGTTCCAAAGAAATGACAAAGGTGTTGTTTATGTTTGAAGGTTTCCAAGATGTTTATACAGAGAGAATCTTCCAGTAAAACCACATGGTCTGGTAAAGGCTTTCTTCAGGGCTAGCCAATGGATTTAAAATTTGGTAAAAGCTGGATTTGAGGAAATGTGAAGTGAACAACGATCACTCTGATCATGAGGGAGAAATGTCGTGAATGATGGAAGACTCCTCCAAGGCACGCGTGGGGATAGCCAGCCTCAGACAGTTGGCCCTGTGTGTTGGGGACCTGCTTGTTCCTGTGCTCGAAGCAGCTGCATGGTTGTAGCTTTCCTAGGGATGCTCACAGTTACGGAAAGCTTCTGACTCAGACTCCCCATCTCCTGAGCTCTTGGCAAGAGTCCATAGAGAGGGACTTGCCTGGTGGCACGGTGGTTAAGAATCCGCCTGCCGATGCAGGGGGACAGGGGTTCGAGCCCTGGTCCGGGAAGATCCCACATGCCGCGGAGCAACTAAGCCCATGCGCCACAACTGCTGAGCCTGCGCTCTAGAGCCTGTGCGCCACAACGACTGAAGCCCAAGAACCTAGAGCCCGTGCCCTGCAACAAGACAAGCCACCGCAATGGGAAGCCCACGCACCGTAACCAAGAGAAGCCCCCGCTCACTGCAGCTAGAGAAAGCCCACGTGCAGCAGCAAAGACCCAACGCAGCCAAAACTAAAATAAATAAATAAATAAGTAAAATAAAATAAAATAAAAAATTAGATAAAAAAAGAGTCCATAGAGAAAAAGAAGGTGATAACGCATGTATTCTCTCTTTCTCATTATAAAGATTTTTTTATATTAGCCCCTTTGTCTCATGTGGCTGGCATTGAACAACAATAACGGAACCATGATTGGATTCTGCAGGCATATCTGAAAGCGGCTTTTCAGGAAGCTCAAGTTGAAGAGTTTTTGAGATTTGAACTGCTTTTGTTCATGGAAGGTCACATGCTATGCCGTAGAAGCCGGTTTCCTCATGCAAGTCTGCTCTTGTTCTAGACAACATGCAGAGTCGCTGACCTGGCTAAGCCCCTTTCCTAAGAAACTCGTGCTTTTGGTCACAGAGGGGACCAGGTGAGGAACAGCACGCACAGATGACAACACACTATTATCATTCATTGGTTCACTGACTCCCTAAGAAATCGGAGTCTATTGGGTTTCACATGATGCAGAAGTCAGTAAGGATGAAAGCTTGCGTGTTCCTCTGGAGAGTTGGTACCAAATGAATTTTAATGGTCTCAATCTGTCCCACAAACACAGTTGGATACTCTGTTGGGCAATAAAGTTTAAAGGTTGGAGAAACTCCAAATCTGGGCACAGAGAAATCTCTGCTTCTTTGTCCCAGCCTATTAGAAAAAAAAAAAGAAAGAAAAACAATTCATTGCCAGTACCTGGCAGGGATGCTGAAGGTTTCTGTCATTTGTTAAGTAGCACAGCACCCTTGAAAAGCTTTACTTGTGCAGAAAAAGAAACAAAAATCAAGACATGCTCTCTCTGGAGGCTGACTGATAACAATTCCGGGCATAGAAGTCAGGGAGTGATCTGAGCCCTGGAATGTACTGCTTTTCTCTCCACTGTTATGTCAAGTGCTGTCACACGCTGCAAGATGAAGATGAGGGGTGGCTTTTTTAAAGTACTGTCTGGGTTAAAGGCATCTCGGATCACTGAGGTAGACTGCATCAGAATGACTTCCCCAACCAAGAGCAGAGAGTGGAGGCAAAGTCCGGGACTCCTGCTGGTGTTACAATGGTTTGATGGAAAAGCCCATGGAAGATCAACAAAGAGAAAGACAGGGAAGGAGAGAAGAGTATCATCTTTGGAGTTGTCGGAACCGGGCCATCGAGGGCTTCACAAAAAGATGAGGAGGATAGGCCAGTATACCTGATTCCACTTTGGCTTCCCGTATGCAAGTTTTTAAAAGTTCACCCTGCACTTTTCTAACTGTCTATCATGTGGCTGAAATATGTCCCTCTTGGTAGATGGAGAACATCTTATGCAGAAAAAAAAAAAAAAAGACCTAGAAATTTTCCTTCTGTCTTCCTAAGCACTGAACTGACGTGGGAGAATTTAAAAACAGGCCCTCTTGGAATCAGAATGAGTTTTCGTGCCTGCAGAGGCAAGGAGCCTATGGAAACTACTAACTGGCATTGCTGAGAATAATTATTGTCAAATTGAGCCCATTGTGAGAAGTCCTCGGAGATAACTGTCCTGGCTAGAGTGAGCACCAAAGAGGGAATTTTAATATTTACTGACTCCCTGGTGAAGAAAGAAACCTTTTGCTTTATTAAAGGCAGAGGTGTTGGTAATTTGCATTAGTGGAATGCATTAGTGACATACGCCATAGGACATCATGACAGTTATAATTTTTTTGGGATAAGCTGTTGTCCAGAGGCGATGATTCAAATTCCACCAGTGACTTTTCTCTTTATAGAAGTGTCTGGACTTTAAGTCAGAATTTTCTTATATTGAAAATATCTTGGGGACTTCTCTGGTGGCACAGTGGTTAAGAATCCACCTGCCAATGCAGGGGACGCGGGCTCGAGCCCTGGTCCGGGAAGATCCAACATGCCGTGGAGCAACGAAGCCCGCGAGCCACAACTGCTGAGCCCGCGTGCCACAACTACTGAAGCCCGTGCACCTAGAGTCCGTGCTCTGCAACAAGAGAAGCCACCGCAATGAGAAGCCCGCGCACCGCAACGAAGAGTAGCCCCCGCTTGCCGCAACTAGAGAAAGCCCACGCGCAGCAGTGAAGACGCAACACAGCCAAAAATAAAATAAATAAATACATTTATTTTAAAAAAGATAAAAAAGAAAATATCTTGATTCTACAGGAAACCAGAGAGTCTGCTGAGCTCTTTATAGGAAAATCCATCTCGTGAAGCCCATGGGACTGTCTGTATACCATTTCACAATGACCAAGTCTTCTCCAAAGACTTTTCATGACCAGAATAAGAGAACAGGGGTGCTCACCCGTGCATTTCTTCGACAAAAGCATACATTATAATTTTTTTTAAAAAGAGAAACTTCACTCACAGTTGCTCAAAGTTCAAACAGTGGGTAAGATGGGGAATACATTGCATTCACGCCCTGGGCATGTTTTTCTTTAGAGGGAAGTCATCGAGCAGAAGGCTAGACGTGGGGAATGTTTAGAGTCCAGTCAGAGCCTAATGGTAGGAGTCCTCTGGACCAAGCCTGGGTGTTTTGTAAATTAGAGGAGCGGCCGTTTTAGCCTTCTGCCCCGATGGATACCCATGACTGATTCTAAGAGAGGGATGCACCCATTTCCAGAGCCACCCTGAGAAGATGGGGATATTTGTGGGATCTCTCCTCTCTAGTCCAGTGCCAATAAACTCCAAGGACCCTCGTTGTCTTGTGTCTTGAGCATCTTGACCTTAGTATGAGAGGATCTGGCTAAGGAGAATGTTAACTCCGAGTGGCCCTTGCATCTTGTCAGTACTTACTTCCATCTTTTGTCATTTAAACCTCAGCTTCTGGGACTTCCATGGCAGTCCAGTGGTTAAGACTTTGACTTCCAATGCAAGGGTGTGGGTTCGATCCCTAGTCAGGGATATAAGATCCCACATGCCTCGTGGCCAAGAAACCAAAACCTAAAACAGAAGCACTATTGTGACAAATTCAATAAAGACTTTAAAAATGGTCCACGTCAAAACAATCTGTTAAAAAAACAAGTCAGCTTCTGAATTTGGTTTTACTGTTTGCTTAAAATGATGTTAAGGATGCCATTCATGACACCCACGTTGGCATTCTCTTTCTGCTTCGTCTTACCATATTCATCTGACGTTGACCTCTGACGTTGACCTCCACAGTGAACCCCCGGAGTTCAGTGTGGAGGTTTAGCAGCGTCCCTCCTTCAGAGGGTTCAAGGGCAATCAATCGCCTTTGCTTTACTGGCTCCTTCAAACAGCAGGTCTGGTCCCCTGCTGAGATCAGGTTTAGCTCAACTCAATAATT
The DNA here is from genome assembly GCF_003031525.2 of Neophocaena asiaeorientalis asiaeorientalis. Lineage (NCBI taxonomy): Eukaryota > Metazoa > Chordata > Mammalia > Artiodactyla > Phocoenidae > Neophocaena > Neophocaena asiaeorientalis. The sequence continues at coordinate 5,545,520 of NW_020174705.1, forward strand.
TTCCATTTAAAAGCAGCCACCTAGTTCACGATCTTTTATTTTTGTCCCAGCGATGTTTACAAATGTGCTTTAGCAGTGGGGAGTGCAGGCACCCATGCGTGGGTGCGTTCCCAGTGGAGCCCTCAATGTGCCTACCCATCCCTGTGTCTGTGTATGGTCTGCCTCTCATCGGACACCACACACTGTCTCTCCTTCAGGTGTTGCTCAAGGCTCTCCCTTCCTCTGTAGATCTGCGATTCCTACCAACAATAAGAGCAGCATCAGTAATAAGAATGCTTATCATTATTATATTACTGTAACTATTATTATGATTAGAGTAAGGAGGAAGACGTGGGGGTCAAGAAGATGACGAGGAAGAACAACAAAGTAGCAGTAGTAGCAATAACAGGAGGACATCTTTAACACAGCCACCAATAATTTATAAAAGAAGGGAGGAAGGAAGAAGTGAGCATGTATTAATGGTTTGCTATGTGATCGGCACCCTGGCCAAAACTTTACATTCCTTCTCTCCTATAATCCTTTCCAGGGTTGTATGACATGAATCATTTCATCATCCTCATTTTAAAGACAAGGATGCTGAGGCCTAGAGGGCTTACTTTTCTTTCCTCTTTCTCTCCCTACCAATCCCTTGTGTACTCAGCTGTTGGACTGTCTTCCTCTGGCACAGTACCGGTGCCCCTCTTCTCTCAAACAACCTTCAGGAATTCCCGGAAAAGTACAGCATCGAAACCAAAACAAACTTATGGTTACCAAAGTGGGAACATGGGGGGGAAGGGATAAATTAGGAGTTTGAGATTAACAAATACAGACTACTATATATAAATAGATAATCAACAAGGGCCTACTCTACTCAATATTCTGTGATAACCTATATGGGAAAAGAATCTGAAAAAGAATGGATATATGTATATGTAAATGAATCACTTTGCTATACACCTGAAACTAACACAACACTGTAAATCAACTGTAATGTAAAGTAGAACAATAACAAAAAACTAACAGAAGAGGCTGAGATTTAGAGTCCTCCCATTCTGGTCCTGGGCCTTCTTTCCTTGGAGTCTAAGACAGACTGAGAGGTTATCAATCTTCTTCCACTCACAGCCAATGGCTGTCTACACTGTTCCCAAGTCACCCTTGAGACCAGCCACTTAGGTAGTTTTCTCCCAACAGAGCTTTTTTTCTTGATCAAAATATAGCTATGATTTCCCATGCCTACAGAATCGAGACCACATTGTCTCCTTAATCTGCATGCCTTCTCCTCCCATTTCTGAAAACCCTCCTCTGTTCCCACTTTATTCCATGCCTCTACTATACTTATTTTTGGGTTACTGGACCCAATTCCAATGTGTGTGTCTGTGTTGGGTGGGGGGTGCTTCCCACACACCAACAAGCAATTCTGGGACGCCAGCCGAGTGTCCAAAATTCAACTCAGTTCTGACACTGTGCACCTGGAGACAGCATCAGATTCCACAGGTGAAGGGCTCAGTCCCACAGACCATCCCCTTACCACACAGACTTCAGACACCCATCTCAAGTCCAGGTTTGTCACCTGTGCTTCTGACTGACTGGCTATAAGTCACAGGTTCCTGTGACCTTGATTAATTTGCCAGAGCAGCTCACAGCACTCAGGGAAACATTTTACTTACTAGATCACTGCTTTATTGTAGAGGGATATAACTCAGGAAGAGCCAGCTGGAAGAGAGACACAAGGCAAGGTGTGGGGAAGGGTCCGGAGCTTCCATGCCCTCCCCAGGTGCCACTCTCCCCAGAGCTCCACGTGTTCAACAACCAGGAAGCTCTCTGAACGTTGTCCTTTTGGTTTTTTATGGAGGCTTATTATTGGGTTGGCCAAAATTTTCGTTCGGTTCTTTCCGTAACATGGTACGAGAACCCGAATGAACTTTTTGGCCAACCCAGTACATGACAGCCAGGATTGGTTAAATCATTGGTCAGTGGCACTTGATTCAACCTCCAGCCCCTCTTCCTTCTCTGGAGGTTGCAGGTTGGGGTACTGCAAGTTCTAACCCTCTAACTGCGTGCATGGTTTATTCCCCTGGCAACAAGCCCCCATCCTTAGATTGCCTAAAGGCTTTCCAAAAGTCACCTCACTAACATAATAAAAGATACCATTATTGGCTCTTATCACAGGAAATTACAAGTGTTTTAGGAGCTCTGTGCCAGGAACAGGTGGAAGACCAAATACATATTTCTTATTATAAATCACAAAGTCATGATACTGAGCTAGCATTGTCTTCAGTATACTTGCATCTACTGTTTTCTTTTCTTTTCTTTTCTTTTTCTTTTGGCCACGCATGGCTTGCAGGATCTTAGTTCCCTGACCAGGGATTGAACCCGTGCCCTCGGCAGTGAAAGCGCGGAGTCCTAGCCACTGGACTGCCAGGGAATTCCCGAATCTACTATTTTCTTTATCTGGAATACCTCCTCCAGCCACTTGAAGGCTGCCACCCATCCTAATCTCTAACTGGACAAATTCTGCTCTATCTTTTTTTTTTTTTTTTTTTTTGCGGTACGCGGGCCTCTCACTGTTGTGGACTCTCCCGTTGCGGAGCACAGGCTCCGGACGCGCAGGCTCAGCGGCCATGGCTCACGGGCCCAGCCGCTCCGCGGCACGTGGGATCTTCCCCGACCGGGACACGAACCCGTGTCCCCTGCATCGGCAGGCGGACTCTCAACCACTGCGCCACCAGGGAAGCCCCTGCTCTATCCTTTAATACCTAGCTCAAATGGCAGCTCTGCAAAATGTTCCTTGATTCTCCCAAATAAAATGAGTTTATGGAATGAGAGTTATGTATATACATCTACAGGAACAACTGAGTCCTGTGTTTAAACTTCCTGGCTTCAGATTTCAGCTCTGCCTGATACTAAGTGGGTGACTTTAGGTAAGGGGCAGTAACCTGCCCAAGCCTCAGTTTCCTCATCTTTAAAACAGACATAAGCTTCAGACCGGCCTCATATAGTTGTGAAGATTAAAAAATGGTGATTGTAAAACACCTAACAGTGCTCAACAAACGGTGCCTGCTGCCGTGTTGTTATTATGATTATTTTGTATGTAAGTGTTTAAAAATGTCTGTGGTTTCAGAGTAAGAGATTCTCAAGTATGAGGCTTATTCATTTTTATAACCCAAACACTTTGCACGGTGACTAGTTCATAAATAAAATCCAGCACTTTCATGGAATTGAAAATGGCACCTTTTCACTAAAAACAGGCACTGGAAGACGATCGTTACAGTTTATTGTAACGATTTTGATCGCTCACCACCAATCATTTGGGAGTAAAATGAAAAATCTTATTTTCTCCATTTTCATCCCCTGGATTTAGATAATTTAGATTAAACACGCATTGTTTTAGTATTATATTTAGTAATTCCCCCTATATCTAACAGAGTACTTTGCAGTAGCAGAAAATTGTGTAACCATAGGAGGACAGGCAGACGATGGACTATTATGGGGATGCTGTATTTGGGAAAGAACCCTGATCTTTGCATATTGAGATCTCCTAGTGAAAACTACCCTCTTTCCCCCTACAAAACATACTCTGGGGTCAGAGATAGAGGGCCAGGCTTCATCTGGAGCTGTAAGCATCATCTCCTACTGATACAGATACTGACGTTATGAATTTTCCTTTTAGCCTCTTTATCCAAATAACGATACGGAAACGTGCAGACATGTGTCCAAACCAAACTTTTGTGACAGGATTACCGGCTCACCATGGACCACTTGTTAGCAAGAAACTTCCCAGCACAAACCGGTTCCTAATTTAAGTCCTTGGCTAGTTTCTGACAAGCCACTTTACGGCAGGGCGTGATGATATATGGCGTTCCCCAGCTCCACTGCGTGCATTTTGACATCACCCACAATCCCGCATATTCAGTTTGCTCCCATCCAGAAATAACTGTTCTCCCTTCACCTTTAGTATTCAAGGTTGTGTCCTGATCCCAATACATCTGTGTTTAGGGCAAAACTGGAGGGTTGTCAGTCAGTCTTATGCATGACACTTAATTACTCCCTAAAGCCTCTTTTTCTCCTTCCCAGCTGGTTAAAGAAGTAGAGAGCTCTCATTTCTGACACCAGCATCTCCCTCTCCTGACGGGCTTCTTTTTGGCAGCATTTACTCTTATGCCTCCACTGCTGAAGTAGGAGGGGATCTGAGGATTTATGTTCAAGGAGAATTTAGAAATGCTTTGTGTTTCAGAGAGTGCTTTGCCTGGGACTCTAATACTTGGGACTCTTAAAATTCCGCAGACAGGGCTCTGTTGCTGAAATAAAACGGCCACTCTCATGTCCCCCATTGACTCCAAAGCCCATCTTCTCCCATAATGGACTTGACTTTCAAATTACCCTCCCCATCTTCTGCCACATCCCTTTATGCCCAGGATCCTTTTTTCAAGTACTCAAATTTTAGCTTGTCTTCATTGGTTACTGCTTGATTTTCTAATTTTTTGAAGTACATGACCATGGATCGTGTGAGAAATACATTTCCTTATGGGGTCTTGGGCCCTAACGTTGATGACGATGGTGATGATAATGGTGATGATGACCATTTTGCGTTTAGAAGAAATGATACCCACCCGGTTGAAATGATGTTCTTGATGCCTCACTGGTTTTGGTGAGTTCATTTTTGTGTTTGTTGAACCAATTCAAATTGTCAGTCTTTCTGTAGTCTCTTTTCTTTCCCGGAATTTTGCTGTTCCTGCAGTGGATGAAAATATGGATTTGTCTGTTAGGATGTCTGAGAAAATGAGATTGATAGCCAGCCATATGGTTTGTACTTGATGTGTCTTGATTAAATTGAGGATTGTCTGGTCCAAATGCCATGCATAGTTTTAGAAGGAAATGGTGGTTAAGTAAGGTCTTTATCAGACTTCAGGAGGCCAAAAAAAAGAAAAAAATCATTGCAGATAACAGATCTGGGGAAAGGGACAGCTGATAGATTCACTGTTCAGTCTCAAGCCTTGGGGAGTCACTGGGAAAGGAAAAGAGAACTAGCAATGGACCAGGTGATTACTTGTGTTATTTAAATTAATGTTTCCATTTTATAGATGGGAGCACTGAGGTTCAGTGATTTTAGACAGTTTTCTCAGAGTCCCAGAGACCTGATTCAAATTAAAAATTATGCTCCATTCACTACTTTGCTTCTGCTTAAAAATGTTCAAACATTCTGGGCCCATTCATCAGGGAGATGGAATTCAACCCAATTCCATTACCTCTAGTTCTTGGGTCTTATTGATGCTGCCCTAGCCTTGCCTCGATTGTTGCCCAGAGCCCCTGCCCTTTGGAGTCTGTATATCCTATAGGTATGTATATACATGCATGTATATATATATATATATATGTATATATATATATATATATATACACAGAGACACACACACACATCTGTGTGTGTGTGTAGAGCTTGCATTTATACAATTTGCAGAATTAGCAGAAGTTGTGCCTCCTTCTTCCCTGAAGCCAGCAAAAGCAGGGATGCCATTTGGCCAGAGTTCAACCTCTTACATATTTTGTCCCTGGCTTATCTCCTGGAGGGGCAGGAAAATGAAGGGGAAACTCTTTTCTCAAGGACTGTGAGAAGTTAGACGCCTTAGTCTCCCTACTTTCTCCCTTCTCAATGAGAAGCTGCTACACACCCTATGCAGGTATAAAGTGGAAAACTTGATTGGCCAAACCAGCCAAACCGCCTGTGTAGTCAAAATGGGAGGGCACCGTCAGCATCACTGATCCCTCACATGGGATTGATGATCCCCGCCCTGCCTGGCACACCGGGTTGAATGACGATCAAATGACAATATGTATGGGGATTCTTTGTGGGCTAGAAAGGGTCAGATGAGGCTAGACCAGCGGCACCATTGCATCAGATTGCCATGATATTAGTTACGACCAGCTGTCTTTGTGAGAGGAAATTCTATACAGTGGAGTCAGCCCAGCCTTCCATGCAGGGCCCCCAGCTCCTAAAAACCCAGAAAACATTCCTTTCTGATGAAGATTCTGCAAGAACTACCAATTACCCACCACCCATTTTGTGCCTCACTCTATATTAGCAACCCTGTATACGTTTCTCATTTAATCTCCACGGGGCTTTGTTATTACTACTTTGAAAAGACTGAGGCGTAGAAGGGTTAAAGGATTTGCCCTACTCAGCCAACTAACATATGCTCGAGCTGTGGATTTGAACTTATCCTTTTAACCAGCTGCTCTAAGGATTGAGGCTCTGCCTGGGATCAGTAGGAATGATAGTAAACTTACCAGTCTGGCTTCGTCGTGTGAGAGGAACAGGAATAAATATTAAGAAGCCATTTGTGTTTCCACTCTTCCCTTGCTAGGGTTTCTTATTCTGTGACTGGAGACCAGCCATGTTCAGTGATTTACTTCATTCGCAGAATACTTAGGACTTCTTTAGGGCTCCCATTGCAACTTGCTGTGTGCAGACAACTTTGCTGAATTAAAAGCTTCCCAAGTTCTGGTGGAGCGTCTTCCTTAAAGTGGTGATGTATGAAGATTTTAACACGATGTTGATCCAAGGGTTCTGTTATTATTGAACTGTAGGTTGTTAAATTGCGGATTTACAGAATGGATTTTTTTATGGAACTGCCGAATCCTTGTGAGGATCTCACATTTGTCCACCTTCCTTCGAGGTTTGTAATGAGATTATGTGTTAAGAGATACTTTGTAGGCTACCAAGTACTAAATATTTTTTTAAAAATCTGATTTATTATATCAGTTGACACACAGTCTGTGGACACTTGGTAAAAATTCTAAAATGGAATTACTCAACCTAACTTCTGTATCAGTAGGACTATTTGGTTATAAGCAAGAAAAAGTGGCTTGGGTCACTTAAGTAGAAAAGATATACGGACCCCTGTGGATTGAAGGGAAGCGTGGTGACCAGGCTTGAGAAGGGCAGGAACCAGGGCAGCCCCAAGGGCCTCAGTGGCGGGAGCCCTGCTGAGTTTGCTCCTGACACCATCAGAGGGATGAGTGAACTCCATCAGTTTTCAGCCTCTGAGTGACCTAGATCGGGTCAACTGCCTGCCCTTTGATTCGGGAAGACCGAGACATCTGATTAACACTCCCACCAACCTGTGTCCAGTGGGGCAGAGGAAATTCCCCCGAAGGACATTGGAATCCTATTATCAACAGAAATCAGGCAGATACTGCACAGAAAAAAAAAAATTTTAATCTCTATAAAGTAACTGTGGGTAATTACATTACCCAGGGTTAATAAGAGTGTAGGGGAACAGTAATTCTAAAGAGGTGTCAATTGGCATACATTTTTGGAAGGATGGTTTGTCAGTTTGTATCAAAATCTTTTCACCATGTTTAGATCCTTTAATCTAGTAATTTCACTTCCAGGAATAGAGACTTATTTTAAGGCAACAATCAGGCAGATGGGAAACATAGGTACACTAGATGTTCAGTATGGTATTTTTCAATAATTGTGAATAAATGGAGACAAAAATATCTAACAATGGAGTATTGGTAAAATTATAGCAAGTAGAAATCATGACAGGGAAACTTAAAAGGCTGTGTTAGTGTCACTTTTTGGTCAAAGAAAAGGTATATGTACATTTTTAAGAATGGATATGTTAATTTTTAAAGCCCAAGACATGTCTTTCAGACATTCCAGGTTAATTACATTTCTCCTCCTAGTTTAAATTTAATTAAACTTTTCCTTGTATCCCTCCCTCCCTCCCTTCCTTTTCCTTTCTGTCTTCCTTACCTATAACACCATCAATCATACATGTTAAGGTCATATTCTGTTTCCAGGAGGGACTTGTGGGCTAAGCTGGAAACTTTCTGGCTGATCATAGCCTTCTTTGGATAAACCTCGTGCGTGCGCGCGCACACACATACACGCACACAGATGTATCCCAAGTTTTGAAACTTGAATTTAGATATGCTCCCTGAAAAATCAATCATCTTTATCTCCTTGAAAATTATTATCCTTAAAGCTACATAATGAGGGATCCTCCTGTCTTCTGAAAGTGGAGGGCTTAGGGTTGGAACTTGGAAATGAAATCCTTATCGCTCGTCCATTTTCATCCTGTGTCTTAGTCTTGAATTAGAGTTACTGGAAGGAGAATGGTCCCTTTGCAGGGCTCCTGGACATCTAAGCCCGGGAATTAAGAGTTCAGCTCTCACGTTCTCACCAAGGTTACCGACCAGCTTCTACAAAGCCAAATATTTGTTTTCTAATAAAAGTGGAAGGAGGTTCGGCAGCGTAAAGATGCCCTTGCATCTAGAAAAACTGGCATGTTTTCTTTGAATCAGTTTCCAAGGATTATGCAGCACATTTTAATGGTGCTCGGGGGACCTGCAGTGTGTGTGTCTGAAAAATGAGGAGGAACATTTTATATGTCTCCCAAGCAGATAAACCTCGCCCTGCCCCCAATGAAGAGATCATAAAGCAAAGTGTTATTAATCCAGAAGTGATGGGAGGGAATGCCATGTTTCCAGAGATGATATTTGTTAAAATATGGATGATGAACCACCTTCCCATCTTGGATTAATTTTGACCCGGGCTGGCCATTCATCAGGAAATGCATAATTCCATCGTATTTAGAGGATTTTGGAAAAAGAATATTTATGAAGACATCAACTTCAGTCAATGAAATATGACAGTTAAAAGACTACAAAATGTGCCTCAGCTTGGCTTAAGGAGACTAATTCTGGATGAAGCTGTTTTTATTAATTTAGCTGGTGGGAAGATGTGGGGTGGTTTATCAAGTTAAATGTTACCTACTCAAGAATCATAACTAGTCGGGGGATTAAATAAACAGGTTAATATTAATAACCATGTTAATATTTCACTAAGGTTAAATAACCAGACTGCCACAAAAAGTACCTAAGAAAAGGTATCTTGAAAGATACCCTTAAAGGTGTCTTGAAAGTCAATTTAAGATGTTTGTACTTAAGTGAGAAAGGGAGGGTCTTGAGGAAATTCATGTTTGACATGAAACACCCGTGTCAGCTGATGAAGAAATGAAAGAGGGAGAAGAAAGAAAGAGAGGGAGGAATAGAGGAAGGGAAGAAAGAATCAGTGGGGTTAGTGGTGGCTGAATGCAGAGACTGAAAATCAGGTAAAGATGACGCCAAGACCTCTGACTCTGAGGTTCGAAAAAATGGGATTAAACAGTTGGAGGTGCCATTTTCATCACTAAAGTAACCAAATGTTCATCCCTTGGAAGTGCAATGGGATAAGAAGATGAAGCGAGCACGTGACATTTACTTGACACAAACGTGAATGAATACGCACCTCACCTCACCTCACCACGCCCATCCTTCACATCAGAGCCTTCAAAGCGTGTTCTTCTCTCTCTTTGTCTCGCTCTTTACTCTTTCTTCTTAGGTTAAAACTGTATGAATATTATCTTGGAAATAGAGACCAGAGCTTCCTTTGGACATACTCTATTTATCCTAGCAACTTAGTATTTCCTACAAAAGATCACTTAGAAGCCCCCTCACAGAAATGAAGCTTCTGGCAGGAAGTTTGAGTGAAGAATCTAATTTCATACTGATCAGTGAATTAATTCCCACATTAAGAAAAGGAGGGGCCCTTGCCCCAGTGTTTCTGCCACTGACCATTGAGTAATTAAACATTGGGTTCCAATCATTATGGTTAGGACCAGTGGGACCATTTCTCTTCTCTGCATGGGAGGGGCATTATACCAAGCACATTCGCTACTGCTGTGAAAGGTTCATTGTAATTTATCTCAGTTTAGTCATCACCCAGGAGGTTATACCAGTGTATACACCAGTCACACCATTGCTTTCGAATGTGGTTGCTGGTGCCACAGTAATGCTTATGTTCTAGCCGTGGGGTAGATGCTTCACACACAGTATTTCATTTAATATTAAATAAAATACCCTGTGGGATAAGGATTATTACTATCTCCATTGCACATAAAAGACATAATCTCACAGAGATTAAATAAATTGCCTCGTCCATTTGACAGAAGACAAATTCAGATCCAGAAAAGCAACTTAAATCTGTGCTTTTAAACGTTAGTTTACATTGGCTCCCAAAGGAGTTTGACTAATTTATCCAGTACTTTTTGTACCGGTGCCCTTTCTTTTTAAATTAATGTATTTATTATGGAATATGTTAAAATATTTTAAAAATTCAAAATTTATAAACAGTATTTAGGATATTTCCTACAAAAGATCACTTAGAAGCCCCCTCACAGAAATGAAGCTTCTGGCAGGAAGTTTGAGTGAAGAATCTAATTTCATACTGATCAGTGAATTAATTCCCACATTAAGAAAAGGAGGGGCCCTTGCCCCAGTGTTTCTGCCACTGACCATTGAGTAATTAAACATTGGGTTCCAATCATTATGGTTAGGACCAGTGGGACCATTTCTCTTCTCTGCATGGGAGGGGCATTATACCAAGCACATTCGCTACTGCTGTGAAAGGTTCATTGTAATTTATCTCAGTTTAGTCACCACCCAGGAGGTTATACCAGTGTATACACCAGTCACACCACATTGCTTTCGAATGTGGTTGCTGGTGCCACAGTAATGCTTATGTTCTAGCCGTGGGGTAGATGCTTCACACACAGTATTTCATTTAATATTAAATAAAATACCCTGTGGGATAAGGATTATTACTATCTCCATTGCACATAAAAGACATAATCTCACAGAGACTAAATAAATTGCCTCGTCCATTTGACAGAAGACAAATTCAGATCCAGAAAAGCAACTTAAATCTGTGCTTTTAAACGTTAGTTTACATTGGCTCCCAAAGGAGTTTGACTAATTTATCCAGTACTTTTTGTACCGGTGCCCTTTCTTTTTAAATTAATGTATTTATTATGGAATATGTTAAAATATTTAAAAAATTCAAAATTTATAAACGGTATGTAGGGAAAAGTAAGTCTTCCTACCCAGGATCTCTGGCCCCTCATGTCCCATCCTTGGCAGCAGTTACTCTCAATCTGTTTCTTTTGTCCCTTCCAGAGAGGGTGTAGATGTATCCTAAGATATATTTGTGTATACCCGTTCCTGTTCCCCACCTGTGATAATGCATGCTATGCATGCAATGCAGTGCTTTCCCCCCTACTTAATATATTTTGGTTATCTTTCATACCTATATCATCAGCCTTTGGAATACATGGATGCATATTCAAGATACGTTCATATTCAAGATATGGCCATGTAACTTGGTAGATTATCGGCTGTCACATTTCTGCCTATCCTCTGCCTTGTTAGGGCTACTTGAAACACTTTTTTTGTTTTGTTTTGTTATTTAGGGCCTTCTAAACTCTAATGATGTGCACCTGTAACACTGTGGCGATCCCATATCTTGAGAGTTGATCCTGCTTGATCCTGCTG
>NW_020174705.1:5557178-5560588 GCF_003031525.2 Neophocaena asiaeorientalis asiaeorientalis
AAAGCTACCTGTTTAAGGGGACTGGAGAATACGAGGGTTATCCTCCCATGTCAGAGTCCTTAGTCATTGACTTCTAGCCAAGGCCAGAGTTGAGGGGTGGGGGTGGGGGTGGTTTCTTCCTCACAGTGGAACCAAGAAAACTTTTTGGGAGAGGTGGCTCTTGCTGCTCTCAGATGGGCAAGGATGCATACAGCCCAGGTTCACATCCATGCCTCCTGTGCAGACATCCACAATGCAGAAGAGTGTCTGCATCTGTCATTCAAGACTCTGCCTTCTCCAGCTTCATATTCCCTGGTTACCCCCTTTCTCAATCCATAACTGAACTGTATTTATTTTCATGTGTCGTGCGTGACTTGCCGTGTGCTTTGGTCCACGTAGTTTCCTTTTTCTTAAATGTCCTGCCACTCAACCTTAAATCCTTTCCACCCTGAAAGATTGCAAGAGTCCTGCCACCATCCTTTCCTGATTTACCTTCTTTTACCCAGACCCTGATTCTCACTACAGTGTCACTCCCTTCCCTTATCTTTTAAGTGCCTTTATTCCACGCCACCCCCCAAACTGCCCTGCACATTGTAGTTGCTCAATAAACATTTGGTAATTAATCACATGGAAATACCCAGGAGGTGTGCTGCATGCTCTTCAGTTTACTGAGACACCTAGACTTCTGCTTTCCGAACTTAAGACACTTCACTCATGAGGACATTGTCAAGCTGCCTGTTTGAACAGTCTTCCAGCATATTATAAATGTTTGGATAAAACCACCGTCAAGGCACAGTCATCGCAGAGCCAATAACAAGTGACCTTGTCTTCCCCTTCTTTATTTGAATGTTTTCTACAGTATCATCTCCAAAGGCAACAGGAGAAAATGGTGAACAGCTGGGAATGGGAGATGTCCTTCACACATCCTATATTTGGAACTGGTAGAAATAGCCACTATGATTCTCTGTCAGTTCCACAGGATAGATGTGATTTCAAAATTCTATCTTGGTTGTGAGCCCCTTGAGGGCAGGGCCTTATTCATCTTGGCATCACCTGTTGGGGTCGGGCGGGGGGAGTTTCTCAACCACAGTATGGAAGGAAAGTTCTTTGTCCAGGGAAGGCATCCTTTGTGTTGTAGGATGTGTAGCAGCATCCCTACCCTCAACTCACTGGATGCCAGTAGCACCCCTTCCCCAAGTTGTGCCAATTAAAAATGTCTTCAGACATTGCCAGTGTCTCCTGGTGAGATAAATTATTCCTGGTTAAAATATACTCTTGTAGGGGCTTAACAAATATTTTTGAATGAACGTGTAAAACTTACCAAAGTTTCAACATTATCAATTAGCTTGTTTTCTCCACATGAAGAACAATAAATCCACGTAGGCAGGAACTTAGAAGAAACACATTTTACTCAATACCTAATTAGCGGGTAAAAGCTTGCTGTAAACTCCCCCCCCCACCACAAATTCCAACCTTCACCTTTTTATAGACTCCAAAATGTAATGAAGTTGTGTCTCCATTATGTGGCACCCAAGCCATATAACTCTGCATTTTAAAAAGATGCCATCAAAGAAGGGTTATTTGCCTGGTAAACTATTTTCTAAGCAAACACATATTCCAAGGATTGCAAGCTCTTCCAGTGCATTAAAAATACTTTATCCCAAGCAAAACTTAAGTCCACCGTTTTCACTTGGAGTATAGCCATCACATGGAGTATTAAAATACTAGCCGTTGATGAATTATGTCTAAGTGACTACATAGGCTCCACAGTATGTATGGAAGTGTGTGTTTAAAGTTCTAAAAATTATCCAGTTGTATTCACACTTGAGACTCCAAATCGCGCGTCTTTATTTAACATTCTTATTGAGCACTGTCACCAGCTTATGGAACAGTCTCAGCTCAGTGGGGTATAAACATAAAATAGTTTTCTTTTTCTCCACTCACTGCCCCCAGCTGTGCTGGGTTGCCTATTTTTCCCCATCCCTTAATAACATCTTAAACAGATTTTTCAACTTTCTGGCTATTAGCATAGTCTCAATTGGAATTCATTTTTTGGAATTCGTATTTTCTCTTTTTATTTTTTAAAATTTATTTTATTTATTTATTTTTGGCTGCATTGGGTCTTTGCTGCTGCACGCAGGCTTTCTCTAGCTGCGGCGAGCAGGGGCTACTCTTCGTTGTGGTGCACGGGCTCTAGGCGCGCGGGCTCTGGGCGTGCAGACTCTACAGTGCAGGCTCAGTAGTTGTGGCGCACGGGCTTAGCTGCTCTGTGGCATGTGGGATCTTCCCAGACCAGGGCTCGAACCTGTGTCCCCTGCATTGGCAGGGGGATTCTTAACCACGGCGCCACCAGGGAAGCCCTGTTTTCTCTTTTCTGTTTTTAAAGCAATATGATTCTTTGAAAATTCCTTCTGCTTTTTTACTGATCAGACTTGCAGCTCCAGGGCCTGAAGAAGAGAGGGGGCTGTTTTCAGCTCCCCACCACAGCCTTCTTTCGTCTTGGAATGAATGGAAAGGGAGGATTTTGTATGCCTTTGGGTCAGGAAGGAAGAGATGCAGGGTCCTGGCTCTCCGATTCAAAAGTGCAATTGTATTCCTCTTGCTTCTGATTGTTGCAACTTGTCTCGTTTCTCTGTGGTGCGTATTCTAGTCCTAACTTTTTTCCTCAAACAGACATGCAGGGGCCTCCTAGTGCCTCAGTTTCTCCCTGTGGAAAATCCATTTGCTACCGAGTTGCTTGCCGCAGGTCAGGCCAATGAATCGGAGACGAGGTGTTGAGGGAAGGAATACGCCTTTATTTGGAAAGCCAGCAGACCGAGAAGATGGCAGACTAGTGTCTCCGAAAAACCATCTTCTCTGGGTTTGGATGCCAGTTTCTTTTATAGCACAGAAAGGGGGAGGAGATGAGGAAGTAAAGTAAAAAGGCCATAAGTTCTGCAAATATCCCCTGGAATGGCCAGCCTCCAGGCAGGGGATGTGTTAATTTCTTCTTTCTTGCAACCATCCACACACAGGTGGACAGCATTAGGATGCTTCCCGGAACAAAGGCACTTTGGTTTAGCATTCAGGCAGAGGGGCAGGGTTCCCTGAGGCAGACCATTATGTATAGACAGTATCCTTTTAGTGAACAAAAGCAATGGGAAGCAAAGGGTCAAGTAAAAGAAACAGATCCAACATGTAGACAGATTTGGCTCTTCCCTGTTACACATTTTCAACAAAACCTGTTTCAGCTTCCTCCCTGGTGTCTGTTCCAACAATACCTCCCACAGGCCATGCAGGTGACCCTCTAGGGATGCACCGGCAAGCTGGCTCAAGCCCAGCTCTTTCTGCTGGAACTACGTCAGTGCCGGTCAACTCACTCATGCTTCCTGTGCCAGATGGTAGGACTGAAAGTCCTTCCTCCGTTTCCCCCACTCCCAACCTGCCCCCAC
>NW_020174705.1:5569483-5708035 GCF_003031525.2 Neophocaena asiaeorientalis asiaeorientalis
GCGCCACCAGGGAAGCCCTGTTTTCTCTTTTCTCTTTTTAAAGCAATATGATTCTTTGAAAATTCCTTCTGCTTTTTTACTGATCAGACTTGCAGCTCCAGGGCCTGAAGAAGAGAGGGGGCTGTTTTCAGCTCCCCACCACAGCCTTCTTTCGTCTTGGAATGAATGGAAAGGGAGGATTTTGTATGCCTTTGGGTCAGGAAGGAAGAGATGCAGGGTCCTGGCTCTCCGATTCAAAAGTGCAATTGTATTCCTCTTGCTTCTGATTGTTGCAACTTGTCTCGTTTCTCTGTGGTGCGTATTCTAGTCCTAACTTTTTTCCTCAAACAGACATGCAGGGGCCTCCTAGTGCCTCAGTTTCTCCCTGTGGAAAATCCATTTGCTACCGAGTTGCTTGCCGCAGGTCAGGCCAATGAATCGGAGACGAGGTGTTGAGGGAAGGAATACGCCTTTATTTGGAAAGCCAGCAGACCGAGAAGATGGCAGACTAGTGTCTCCGAAAAACCATCTTCTCTGGGTTTGGATGCCAGTTTCTTTTATAGCACAGAAAGGGGGAGGAGATGAGGAAGTAAAGTAAAAAGGCCATAAGTTCTGCAAATATCCCCTGGAATGGCCAGCCTCCAGGCAGGGGATGTGTTAATTTCTTCTTTCTTGCAACCATCCACACACAGGTGGACAGCATTAGGATGCTTCCCGGAACAAAGGCACTTTGGTTTAGCATTCAGGCAGAGGGGCAGGGTTCCCTGAGGCAGACCATTATGTATAGACAGTATCCTTTTAGTGAACAAAAGCAATGGGAAGCAAAGGGTCAAGTAAAAGAAACAGATCCAACATGTAGACAGATTTGGCTCTTCCCTGTTACACATTTTCAACAAAACCTGTTTCAGCTTCCTCCCTGGTGTCTGTTCCAACAATACCTCCCACAGGCCATGCAGGTGACCCTCTAGGGATGCACCGGCAAGCTGGCTCAAGCCCAGCTCTTTCTGCTGGAACTACGTCAGTGCCGGTCAACTCACTCATGCTTCCTGTGCCAGATGGTAGGACTGAAAGTCCTTCCTCCGTTTCCCCCACTCCCAACCTGCCCCCACATCTTTCCCTAATTCTGTTTTGCCCTTATGCTTACGGATGTCCCTCAGATAGCCACCAAGTTTGCTGCATCAGCAGGTATCCAACTGGGGAAAGAATTCAGGTCCCTTTCTTGCAGGCACTCCTGGTATTTGCAAGAAATTCTCTCTACATGCATCTGCTCCCCAGTTCACTCAAGCTTCTTGAGAGAACTGGGGAGCAGATGCCAGGGCTCTCAGACGTATCATCAGTTTTCTTAAATCCTCATACTCATTGCTAGATTTCTCCTGAAACCCGTATCTGTCTTAAGACAATTACATTTGGAACAGACTCTTACGAATATGGGAACATAGTGAAAATTTTTGACTTTTCATAGTTTTTACTTTTCATACCATTGGCCTTTGGAAAATATCTGTATTTGGGGTGTGTGTGTGTGTGTGTGTGTGTGTGTGTGTGTGTGTGTGTATGAGCTGAGTAGTGTTTCAGTGAAAGTATCCCTAATTTTCCTTATTTCTGTGTAATGAATGGCTCCTTTTCAGAGCATATGTGGTGTAATAGCCCTTGTCTTGCCTTTCTGGGAGGTAGAGTTTCTCCTTGACCCAAACATGGCCTCTTAATGGAGATTCATAACATCAAAAGGAATTATGTGAGAACAAAGTAATTATCCTTCCTGTATGACTATCAACCCAATTTACAAAGGAGTGAAATTAAACATTGCAGTTAATTACAGGGACAGTCTCAAATTTGTAGACGAATTAGGGATCATTGGTTGCAAGCAACAGAAACCAATTTTCCCCTTATATTAAGCAAAGAGAATACTTATTAGCAGTTACTGGGGAGCTTACAAAATTGAGAGGAGGCTAAACATGTAGTGTGGGCATCATGACAGTCACAGAGTAACGGTGAGTTCTCCTCTGTGGAAAGAAATGAATTCCAACTATGCCTTCCATCCATCTGTCATTCTGCTCCAGTTTGAGAGCCCAGAAGAGCACATCCCACTGGCCAAGCTCAGGCCACAGATCCCCTTATTGAAGCCACTCTGGCAGGAAAAGCCAGGATCAGATGGAAGGTGCCTTCAGGAAACTGTGAGAAGACAGGGCACCCGTCCATGGTCCCACCAAGTCTGCACAAAATGAGGGAACTGTAACTCCCCTGAAACAAACCCTGGGTGCTGTTAGGAAAGAGAAGCAATTGCTGGATGGTCAAGCAATGATGGTCAATCCTTCTTAACCCATAAGGTTTACCACTGTCCTCTTGCTTGGAGGGTGCAGAGCTACCTCAGTCTGTATTTTGGGGCGGCTCTCACACAGCATCGCCCATCTTCCCTTTCTTTGGATGTATGGAGGACTGTACAGTCTTCTCCTGCATTAGGGTAGTATTTATTAGCCACTGTTTCTGTCAGGGCTGTGCTGCCCTCTCTGTGTCTCCTAAACATTCCTCTTGCTCTTGCTTCCATCCTCTTTATGGAGGTTATTCCTCCAGTGCAGTTTGCTCTACTTTTGGTCCACGTCTCTTTCCCTCTACAGTTTTCCTCCGGAACCTGCACACACTTTTCTGCTGTGGGTTCCTTTTCTATGCTGTCCTTACTGCTTTGAACTCGGTACCCATTTGCCCGAACTTGGATTTCTTTTTTCTTTTGCATTTACCCTCCCTACTCCTGTATTGCCTGTCTCTGCTCCTAGAATGTGTACGTTGTTGAATGTGGAAAAGCAAAGGTCTCAGACTGCCCGTGTGGATTAGAGAACACAGTCTACTTCCCTGACCCCTGGTGTCACCCACATCACCAGTCACTTCTTTCTTACTCCCTATCTGTACAGAGGGACATCTCTTGATGTCCCTGAGGAATACTTGTGATTATAGAAAATTGTTCTGACTTCTTGGGTTTAGAGTCCTAACTAAGAAGACTAATCTTACTTCTGGAAAATCATATGTTCTATCCTATAGAGCACCGTTGGCAGACACACGGAGCATCCTAGGTTGCCCAAGTACCAGACTGCAGACATTAGAGCTGTCAACACAAGTACAGGAATATTAGCGCCAAAACCATGAACTGGATGAGATGGAGCCTGAGGGTGTGGTCAGATGAACTATACCAGTTCAGGGTTCATGATTGTCAGGAACAATGTCCTTAAAACCATTGGCTCGATATTTTTTATCCCCATTGCTTACAAGATCCTTGAGAATTTTTTCCAAGTCTAATTTATTCACCAATGTATCTTCCACCTAGGCAGAGGGCCTGGCACAA
Source organism: Neophocaena asiaeorientalis asiaeorientalis (assembly GCF_003031525.2). NCBI lineage: Eukaryota > Metazoa > Chordata > Mammalia > Artiodactyla > Phocoenidae > Neophocaena > Neophocaena asiaeorientalis. The sequence continues at coordinate 5,572,794 of NW_020174705.1, forward strand.
ATACTTACCACATTTTGCTTGAATGAGTGAATGAATGACCCAATCAATCAATCGATCAATTGCTTTGAATTTCTTTTAAAGGCCAGAATCCTGACATGTATGCATCTCTCAGGCTTCAAGCCACAGCCCTTTGAGCTGGGCTCTGAAAGCAAGGCCCTTACAGAGAGACTCCATCTTTCTCCGGGGCTGTAGCGACCAACGTACATGTATTTAATTATTTACTGCCTATTTTGAGCATGCTTCGCCAGCTCTCAATCTCCTTCACTATTCTCTTTTCCCTGGGTGGTGGCAATATGGATTTTTAGAATCCATTATTAATTTTTCTGTTTCTTCCTTTTTCCTGTAACCTCTCCCTAGAGTTGAAACTTGCCTTAAACTTTCACCTCCTAAGATGCCTCTTCTTTTGGCTACTCAGAGACTTCCTATCTATTTCTCTCCGGGTTATGTGCAAAACTCAGAGACGTGATCCCTGTTTTTGATGTTATGGAGATGGACATAAGCAGCAGAGATGATCCAGGGCTATTCATCAGCGAATGCTTAGTAAATATTGACACACAGATGATTTACAAGACCACGATCTACCTTTTGCAAAAATGCAACCAAAAAATTCTTAAACTTTAGAAGTACTTCCTTCCTCAGACTTAAGGTAAATATGCAGTATATTCGTCTTTCAAAACTTCCACTGTCTCCAGCTATGCTTGTAGGAAGGGAAAAAAAATAGATATCACTTTGCAATTTCTGTTGTTACCAGCATGCAACTGAGTACATTCAATTGACTCCAAATGTTCTGCACATTCTAATTTTTGTCTCCTATTGTCCTCCCCTGTTGACTTCAAGTTAATGCATAATATGAAGTAGGACATCCCTCATAAATTCTATATCATCGTAGTAATGTGGCTTCGATGATGTACTGCATTTTAAATGAGCTCTGTCACCAAAGGACGATGGGGGGCCTAGGAGGTTTTTGTTTTTTGTTTTTTTCAATTTTCCCTCTGTTCTTGCAGTGTGATATCTAATTATAGTTAGCAGCCAACAGCAGTGTTTCTTCAGCTAGTATGACTTGTGAGGTCCCTGGGATCTGTATGAAATCTCCAGATTTTTATAGTATGTGTCTTAGGCCCAACACGTTGAGATGGCTCTTAAATAGAAGGAGAGTTCTGAAAGATTAAAGGGGGATTGATAATGAAGGCGATTAGCAATGTTGGTTGGCTGTGCAGGTTCAGTAATGCATTCCTGTGGCTTATTCTACTCATGGGAGTTGAATGACATTTCCAGAATGTTAGAGGAGAGGGGCATCGCATATCCCAACCATTTAGAGGGAGTGGTTGTTATTTCTTATAATACTCTGATCATCTGAGGGGATTTCTCTCTATACAGTGCCTTTCTCTGGGGGAAGAAGCTAATGTACACTCACGTTTACTATAGGCAAGTACAGCTACAGCTGCCCCCAGTCCTGTTATAGAGAATATGCTGGAATGCAGTCATTTCTTCACCTGTTCTGACTAGAGCATCTCAAGCTTTATGACTTGGGAATCTTCTTCAAATGCATATTCCGTTGAGTAGGCCTGGGGCGAAGCCTAAGATTCTGCATTTCTTACAACCTTCCCAGTGACACGGATGTGGCTGGTTTGTCACACTATGAATAGCAGACTTTATGGAGTCTTAACCAAGAATCACCATACTTGTACGTGGACGCCTCTGCGATAGAGTTGCATACAGAGGAGAAAGAAAAAAGCAGACATTAGTATATAATAGCGAGCCTGAACTGAAGTCGCGATTGTATTATTTAATAGCACAGTATAGGTGGCCACAATTCTTATCGCCATTATAGAGCTGAGGGGCTACGCCGCTCAGATTTAGTGACATGATCAAGTTGCATGGCGAGTAATAGACGAGTGCATGGTGGAGATGCAACTTGAACTCGGGCAGTATGATTTCAGAGACCATGCCTAAATGCCTGTACTGCCCAGAGACTATAAATACCTTCAAATGAAGTTTATTTGTCTAGAGTGTACTGTCTAGAGTTTTGCCATCTTCACCATCATAATCCCCTGAGCAGATAATAATTGAGTACCTGAGACTGTGCCTTAAGGTTTTGCAGCTGACAAGAGAAGGTGATGGATGTGGTCCAATTGGAGACCAGCAAATAGCACTTGTTGGTAGCTGAAATTCAGAAAACTATCTATATATAATTATTTACACATAATTACATATTGTAATTACATATTAATTAAACATTACATATCACATTACATATTACGATTACATATTAATTAAATTACATATTGTAATTACATGTTAATTAAATTATTTGATTTAATTAGATAACTATGTAATTAAGTCACTGTCTGTAATAATTGGCTGCATGGAGAAAATGACCTATGGGGTAAGATAAAGGAATGTATATCCATTTTAAACTTATGGTTACCAAAGGGAAAAGGTGGGGGGATAAATTAAGAGGTTGGGATTAACATATACACACTACTGTATGTAAAATAGATAATCAACAAGGACCTACTGTATAGCACAGGGTGCTGTCCTCAATACTCTCTAATAAACTATATGGGAAAAGAATCTGAAAAAGAACAGATATATGAATATGTGTAACTAAATTACTTTGCTGTACACCTGAAACTAATATAACATTGCAAATCAACTATACTCCAATATCAAATAAAAAAAATTTTTTAAGGTATTAAGCTTAAAAAAAGAAATATATATTCTAGGAACTTTGAAGTGACTTGCAGATTAGCTCTTTGTTTATTAGATATACACTTTTTAACATTTTTTTATTCAAGTAAAATTCACATAGCATAAAATTAGCCATTTTTAAAGTATGCACCTCAGTGTCATTTAGTACATGTACCATGTGCAGCCATCATCTCCAGTAAACACATGAAAAGATGCTCAATGTCATTAGTCGCTTGAGAAATGAAAATCAAAACCACAATGAGATACATGACTCTTTTTGAATTATGGTTTTCTCAGGATATATGCCCAGTAGTGGGATTGCTGGGTCGTATGGTAGTTCTATTTTTAGCTTTTTAAGGAACCTCCATACTGTTCTCCACAGTGGCTGTATCAATTTACATTCCCACCAACAGTGCAAGAGGGTTCCCTTTTCTCCACACCCTCTCCAGCATTTATTGTTTGTAGATTTTTTGATGATGTCCATTCTGACCGGTGTGAGATGCAGCTCTATTTACAATAGCCAGGACATGGAAGCAACCTAAGTGTCCATTGACAGATGAATGGATAAAGAAGATGTGGCACATATATACAATGGAATATTACTCAGCCATAAAAATAAACAAAATTGAGTTATTTGTAGTGAGGTGGATGGACCTAGAGTCTGTCATACAGAGTGAAGTTAAGTCAGAAAGAGAAAAACAAATACCATATGCTACCACATATATATGAAATCTAAAAAAAAAAATGGTCATGAAGAACCTAGGGGCAGGACAGGAATAAAGACACAGACCTACTAGAGAATGGACTTGAGGACATGGGGAGGGGGAAGGGTAAGCTGGGACGAAGTGAGAGAGTGGCATGGACATATATACACTACCAAATGTAAAATGGATCGCTCCTGCAAAGCAGCCACAAAGCACAGGAGATCAGCTCCATGCTTTGTGTCCACCTAAAGGGATGGGATAGGGAGGGTGGGAGGGAGATGCAAGAGGGAGGGGATATGGGGATATATGTATATGTATAGCTGATTCACTTTGTTATAAAGCAGAAACTAACACACCCTTGTAAAGCAATTATACTCCAATAAAGATGTTTAAAAAAAACAAAACAAAAAAAACCCAGAGATACCACTTCACACCCACTAGGTGGCTATTTAAAGAATAAAAAGGAAAGTAACAAGTATTGTGGAGGGTGTGGAAAACAGTTTTCCGGGAGGGTTCTCAAAAAGTTAGCCAGCAATCCCACTACTGGGCATATACCCTGAGAAAACCATAATTCAAAAAGAGTCATGTACCAAAATGTTCATTGCAGCTCTATTTACAATAGCCAGGAGATGGAAACAACCTAAGTGTCCATCATCGGATGAATGGATAAAGAAGTTGTGGCACATATATACAATGGAATATTTCTCAGCCATAAAAAGAAACAAAATTGAGTTATTTGTAGTGAGGTGGATGGACCTAGAGTCTGTCATACAGAGTGAAGTAGGTCAGAAAGAGAAACACAAATACCGTGTGCTAACACATATATATGGAATCTAAGGAAAAAAAACGTCATGAAGAACCTAGGGGTAAGACAGGAATAAAGACACAGACCTACTAGAGAATGGACTTGAGGATATGGGGAGGGGGAAGGGTAAGCTGGGACGAAGTGAGAGAGTGGCATGGACATATATACACTACCAAACGTAAAATAGATAGCTAGTGGGAAGCAGCCACATAGCACAGGGAGATCAGCTCCGTGCTTTGTGACCACCTAGAGGGGTGGGATAGGGAGGGTGGGAGGGAGGGAGACGCAAGAGGGAAGAGATATGGGAACATATGTATATGTACGACTGATTCACTTTGTTATAAAGCAGAAACTAACACACCATTGTAAAGCAATTATGCTCCAATAAAGATGTAAAAAAAAAAAAAGTTAGCCTTGGAATTCTCACTCTCTTTCAATGATTGAGTTATTTTGCCTTTTTCCAATGGCATCTTGATTTTCCTCACTGCTTCGGCAGAGCCTCTGTCTTAGTTGCTGAAGTCCAGTTCTTTGGCACACGTAAAATGGTGCCAAACTTGCTATCTTAGAATCAAGGGATTATTTCCTCATCACCATGATTCATTGCCTGTTCTTAGCTGGGATCAGGTGGGGAGCTTGAGAAGCCCAGGTACTCCATTACCCCAGGTATTCTGTTCACTCTCTCCTGTAGAGTGTCCTATATGATTAAAATAAAGGTCTTCCTCTACTGCTCCCTCCACAAGGCTGACTCCTCTGACCCCAGCAGAAAGAACAGATGATGACTTTTGACGCAGCGAGTGTCTGTGCCTGTGCCATGACGGTTCTTTTCCCTGGCAGAAAACCTCCATTGGGATCATTGGGCAGAATGATGGAGGCAGATACAGGTTTATACCCTAATTCTGCCGCTTGCTATGTGTGTAACCTTGGGCAAGTCACTCAGTTTCCCTGTACCTCCATTTTCCCAAATAAATCTTAAGAGCAGTGCTTACAGCAGTGGCTGATGTTTCAGTGAGATCATGCGGGAAGCATTTGGCACAGTGTCTGGCACATAGCACTCAATGTCAGCTCTTATTGTATTAATATTGTTGTTATCCCTGCCCTGTTTCTCTACCCTGTTATATGGTTTTGATCTGCTTGCGTATTACAACTGCTTTTAATTTTTTAAACTTCTGTAAGTCTCACATTTTCCTCCTACAATCAAATTGCCTTTTTCCTTCTTCGTGAACATTTTGAGCCTTCTTGAATAAGACAGAGAAGCTTTAAATATAATTTTTGAAAGTTTTCTCCACAGACAGCCAACCTAAGAGTGAAAATTTTCCATCAGAGAAAGGGAAGTTTATTGCTTTCAGGTATAAACAGCACTGCCACATACCCTAGCAGTCTCTTCCCTGTGCAGAGCCTTAAGTGTCTCACTTTTGATAAAACAGAGAAGCAGGTTGCCCTCACCATGCAAATTGAAGGATTCAATGCCTATAGAATAATGCTGCAATTTTGTGTGTGGCTTGGGGAATCCAGTTTGCAACTACAGAATTATATTTTCACATTAATGGATACTTCACTACTTGAATGTTCTTCAAACTAGATTTTGGCCTTAAGTCTTGTGAAATTCTCCTTCAATATTATTTACTTACAGGTAGCCACAAAACAAGGTGGCTATGAGGATCTCAATCCAGCCTCTGTCCAGAATTTTCAGGAATGCTCATCACAAATCTGTGATACCTGTGTTGACAAATTCTTACACAATGGTCAACGGATGTTCCGATTTTAAATTTTATTTATCAGTTTATCTAATAAATAATTTAAAACAATACTATTTAAAAAGCTATTGGCTTATCTTACCTAGTTGTAGCTTTTTTATTAGGGAGAGAACATACTAGTAGATTATTTTATTTTAAGTTATATTCATAGCATTTCTACATTATAAATTGACTAAGATGCCTGTCCTCTGACTTCTTGGAGTTTAAGTCAGTGATTATCTGGTATCAGAGGAAATCCCATGCCCAGATCTCCCTAGATACTTCTTCCACATTACAAGACAGTACCAAGAGCAAGCAGTGATCACATGAACCACAAATGAATAAAATACTTTTATTTTTTTAATGTAAACGTAACTTTTATTTTTATTTTCTATTGGAATGCAGTTGATTTACAATGTTGTGTCAGTTTCAGGTGTACAGCAAAGTGATTCAGTTATACATACACATGTATCTATTCTTTTTCAAGTTCTTTTCCCATTTAGGTTATTACAGGATAAAGTACAGTTATAAAGAGGAATCCTAGGATAAGGACACTTTTAGAGCTGCAAGCGCTCTAAGATATTTCTAGATAAAGAGAAACTCCATTACAGAAAAGAAAAAAAAAAATCCTGGCTAAAGTTGCACAATGAATTAATGATAGACCACAGACTAGAACACTTACAATCTGCTCAATGATATGATGGCTCTAGGCCCTGACATGTTGGGCTCAGACAGGAAACTGATTATAGGATCTCCTAGGATAGTCTTGGAAGGGAACTTTGAGATCAAGATATTCAACCTCCTCACTGTAGAGATAGAGGACTCTGACACTTATGCATTCACCTAACAAGTATTCATTGAGAACCTACCAAGTACCTAATGCAGTTCTAAACAGGGGTAACAACAGTGACCAAGACTGGAAAGCTCCCTACTCCCATGAAACTTCCTTCCCAATGCAGGAATCAGACAATAAACAGGTGAATCAGTGATCAACTGAGAAGTGCTAGGATGACAATAATGCAGGGTGAGGTAGTCGCCTCTAAGGCAGGGCTTAGCAACTGGAAGGTGATAGGAAGGAGTTAGGATGTTGGTTTTTTTCTAAGAGCAGTGGAGACACTGTAGAGTTTAGATTGAGGAGGAACATGATAGGATTTATGTTTAAAAGACCTCTTTGACAACTGTGTGGAGAATCAACTGTAATGGGTCTAGGGGGGAAGCAAGAAGACCAGTTAGTAAGCTGATCTGTAGGTCAGGGGAGAGGTGATGGTAGCCATGCTAAGACGGTAGCAGTGGAGAGGGTGAGAAGTACATAGATGTAGGAGGTGTGCTGGGTGTGAAGGTGAGGACCTGCCTCTAGGCTTAGTGAGAAGTCAGCCAAGAAGACGAAAAATAAACTTAAGTTTTCAGATTGAACATCTAAATGGATGAACCCAAGAAAAGTTTGTATCTGGCTGCGCAGCCGGCCTTGACATTGATTGACATCTGTTGTTTTAGAATAAATCTTGAGACTTGCAAGCTGTTCCTGACCAGAGGGCAGAAGCTTATCTATTTCTTTCTTCTTTCTCGAATAACCCCTCACATCAGGCTGGATAGTGGAGTGGAGTAAATTTAGAGATTGGCACAGGTTCTGTGGAGGCTCACCCTGCTGCTTGCTTTCCTTTGAGCCCAGTGATCACAGAGCTGAAAGAAGATGTCTCAGTGGGTAACAGCATGATCAGCTTCCCTGCGTGGAACCACTATCTTAGACACTGGTTCTGGCTTCTTGGGCGCCACAGTCGTCTTCTTTTGTAAGACTGTCTGTGAACTTCATTAACCTGCCATTGGGTTCCTCTTGGTACATTAATGGGGACCACACAATGTTGAGTCACAGTTTGAAAGGATGTTTGTCATCACAGTGTGACATCTCCCTGCTCCCTGACACTCTACTGTTTATCATTCCTCTTCCTGTGCCTCCTTCCCCAGGCTAGTCCATCCTGTGGCAGTGATTACATCCAAGACAATTTTGATCAATAGTTTTGTTCACTTCAAACTGAAATGAGTTCAGTGTTTTAGCAGCTGATGAGAGGTGTACTCAAACTGTGGTACATTTGTACCCCCTGCCTTTGATTGAGGCATTTTTTAGGTGGGGAAAAACATTCTCTTGGCTTAATGTTTAAAATTCATAGTACGATGTGTCTTCTCTACAGACGATAGCTTATGAATTCAGGAACCCTGGACATTGTAACAGCTACCCATCATTAAGATACTTTACTGCCTGTGACTTTAAAAGATGGAAGAGCGGGGCTTCCCTGGTGGCGCAGTGGTTGAGAGTCCGCCTGCCGATGCAGGGGACGCGGGTTCGTGCCCCGGTCCGGGAAGATGCCACGTGCTGCGGAGCGGCTGGGCCCGTGATCCATGGCCGCTGAGCCTGCGCGTCCGGAGCCTGTGCTCCGCAACGGGAGAGGCCACAACAGTGAGATGCCCGCGTACCACAAAAAACAAACAAACAAAAAAAAAAGATGGAAGAGCGGAAACCCCTTGGACTATATTCACTCTTGTGTATGGACATGAGAAAGGTCTGCCTGAAGAAATATTTTCTTTCTTAACTATGACTTCTGGCTCAGCTTGGGAGACTATTTCTTTTCTCTCTCAGACCTTTCTTCCCCACATCTTGGGCTTTGCACTCTTTGTACCTTGCTGTGACTCCAGGAAGACCTTTGCTGCTTTGCTTTTCTTTGTTTTCCACTTACACACCCTTCTGGCCTAGATGACTTTTGCCTGGTTAGAGGGAGGCACTTTGGGGGAAAAATCTATAGGACTATGTGAAAAATTTTCCCTGAGGTTCACACTGAGGCATCTCAGAAGAAGTCAGGGTCTCTTTCTGAATTTTCTGAAATGTTACAGTAGGATCTTCCCTGGGAGAAGAAGTATCTATGCAGGACACCCTGCGTGGAAAAAATAAAGGCAAGGGTAGGGCAAGAGATAAAGACCATTTGGGAATTTGGGAGACGAAAAAACACAGGGCACTTTCCTTTTAAGCTTAAAAGGTACAAATGAGAGGGATCGTGAAAAGCACCGTGACTGTGATTTCTTACCTTGCCAGGTATAAACATGTATATGAGATGCTTTGCTGAGTGTTCTGTCTTATGCCATCTTGGAAGTTGAGCTGCTTGAGATGTGAGAATGTCTTATCTGTCTCTGCACCCCCCAGCATTAAAAGAGTATTTCAAACATAGTCACCCAGTGACTGCCAAGCTGCTCACTCAGAAGCATCAGGCCTTGCTTAACGGTGACATTTATTTTATGGTACTCAGACTCCACTTTAAGGGAAGAGAGATATTGATACTTCTGGGCCTTTACATACATGGTGACAAGAAATTAACCTGAGAACATTGAATGGATTCAAATCAAGAATGACTAGATAGCAGAAGAGTTGCAAATGGTATGAAAGAAGACTTTCCCCACTGCCAATTGGAGAAACACCTGGAAAATATTTGTACCTAAATTATTTCTCAGTTTCAATGTGCAGTTTATGTGAATTGGTGTTCTAGGAAGAGTACTAATTTAACATTTCATAGGATTTCATCCAAATTTTTACATGTGAGGTTAACTCTGTCTCGTTATCATCGATTATAATGACTATTCAGATGTTTTTTTCCTAGCTTCAAATCATTTTGTCTTAAATGCGCTTTTTTATTAACTTCTTGGTTCCCCATAAGAGATTTGATAAATTTGAGGACCATACCTGCAATTTCACTTACTGCATATCAACCTCATACTGCGTGCCTTTGAAAATGTTCAAAATCTCAGTTTCCTCATTTGTAAAATAGAGACTGTGATACTCATCTCTCAAAGGTATAGTCAGAATTTAATGAGCTAAAGTAGTAATCTGCTCAGTGACACTAGGCACATAGAATTAGTCAGCGGAAGGTAACCGATGCTGATGTTATTATTATTGAGCTTGGTCTAATTTGGAATCAGTTCCCTTTGCCCAGTAGCACTGTTTGCACCTATCTGTTTTTAAGATTGTTAGTTAAGGTTTATTTTTTATAGGAGATGTGGAAAAGTGATGGAACATAGGTTATTCAGTTTAAACTAATGAAGTTTTTTTACAGGCTGACCATCTGTCAGGGAAGTGGCAGAAGGCATTCCAATAGGACCGAGTTGAATTAAATTAGAAGATAAAACTAATAATAATGGCTTTCCTCCAAATGATGTCTCAAAATCTGTCCGCTTTTTCCTAGCCCCACTGTCAGCACTTTGATCCAAGCTACCCACATCTGGACCACTAACCTCCTATCCAGTTTCCCTATTTTCTGTCGTCTCCCAATCCAATTTTTGTATAATCATCAGAATAATCATTTTAATATTCAAATCAGGTCACTTCACCACATCCCTTCTGCCCTCCCAGGCATGAATAAAAACCCAGATAAAATAAAAATGGGTAACTTGGCCTGCAGTCCCAGTATAATCTGGCCTCTTGTTTTTCCCTCCAACCCCCTCTCTCCAGCCCTTCATTCCTAGGCTCTAACCACAGTCACTGTGCTTTTTCCAATCTTAGAGACATGTGCTCTTTCTTCTGCTCAGGGGTGCTTACTGCCACAATCCCCTGGCAGGGTCCAGTCTTGGGTTAAGTTTTAGCTTAGACTTTGCATTGAGGCATTCTGTGACCCTCCAATAACTGTCCCCCACCCCAGATATCTCATTGTGTTCTCTTCTTTTTCTGCATTATTCTGATTCCGGTTTATAATTGCAGATTTATTATTGTGGTTTCTCATTAAATTGCTTACCACTCTAACCCTAGAACACATCAGAGTGGCTTGCTAAATGAAGAATTTATCAAGTACTAAGTGAATTCAAAGCACAAAGAGCTTTTGATGTGTATTATCCCAGTTGAAATCCACAGCATCTTTGCAGAGGCATGGGCTGGACTATCTCGAATGTATAGTGAGATATATAGTCTAAAGCTCAACGTGATAAGGGCTGAGAAGTGGAAGAATTGGGTCTGAATCTCAGATTTCTGATGCCAAACCCAGGGCTCTTTCAGCTTAAATGCTGTGTATTCCAGACACTGTCTTTATGGTCTGTATAGTCATTGACTCTTGTTGGTCTAGGTTGGGCTGTCTTTCATAAAGCACTTGAACAAGCATTCTCACTGCATGCATATCACCTGCCAAACATTGTCCTAGGCATATTCCCAGCCCTTTCTCATATAATCTGTTCAAGGACCCAGTGAGGTATTCCTTTTCTAGGGCTGCCTTAACAAAGTGCTACAAATTGGATAGCTTAAAACTTTACACATTTATTAGATCACAATTCTGGAGGCAGGAAGCCTAAAATTAAGGTGTCAGCAGGGCCGTGCTCCCTCTGAAACACGTAGGGAGATTTTTCCTTGTCTCTTCCTAGCTTCTGGTGGTGTGTCACCAATCACGGGCAGGTCTTGGCTGACAACTGCATCATTCCCATCTCTGCGTCCATCCTCACGTGCTGTTCTACCGGTGTGCCTTCACATCATCTTTCCTTTGTGTGTCTGTCTCTGTTTTCAAATTTTCCCTTTCTACAAGGATAGCAGTCATATTAGATTAGGGCCTACCCTAATGGCCTTGTTTAACTTAATCACATCTGCAAAGACTATTTGCAGATAAGGTCAGATTCCCAGGTACAGGAGGTTAGAGGTTTAACGTATTGTTTGTCGGGGGACACAGTTCAACGCATTCCCTTTTCACAAATGGGGCCATAGGCTCTATAAATGGGTCCTAGGTTGCACAGCTTGCGACTGTGGCAATGCCAAGTTCAAATATAGATCAGGACTCACAAGTCCATGCTTGGTTATTGGACCAGATGGACAGTTTTCAAGCCCTAAAATCAAAGCTTGGTCAGATGGATTCAATTAGTTTTGAAAAAAGTGAAGTAGGGCCCATTTTCTTTATGCAAAGTGAGCTTGGTGAGGAGAGGCAGAACTTTGAAGTGCCGGAGTGTGTGTTTTATAACTAACTCTGCATGCAAAAGCAGAAATGGGTTCCTCCCTTGCCCAACTCTACTGCATTTAGAATGAAGTGTCTGATACTTTTAAGGGGAGATGAGCCATTCTTCATTTTAATTGGTGGGGAAAAGTTCATTATGAAGGGTTCTTCCCTGAGAAGAGCTTCCAAAAGTTGGATAGAGCATCTGCATTACTTTCACTCTCTTCTCTTCCCAGGAGTCATCAGCCCTGGTTGGTGATTTATAATCACATTCCCAACAAATTCCACTGTTGGTAATGACTACTTATTTTTCTATACAAATGGTTTTTGCTCTCCTTCCTGAGGACAATTAACTAAGGAACTGGTCATAAATTACTGATAATGATCAGTTTGTCAGAGATGATTGTCTAACGGTGCCATCTTCCATAGTAATTAGATAAAGTATCTTTAATTGCTGATAACAACAGGCAAATTGTGGTTATTTTTTCTCTTTTTTGTGATATTCATGAAATCTTCCTGGAAGTCAGGCAGAATAACACTTTTTTTTTTTTCTTCTCCTGAAGGAGGGGAAAAGGAAGAAACATTCATCATTTACAGGTTTCCAGAAATATAATAAATGTGACAGCTTTTCGAGGTTTCAGATAAGACGACAGATCTTTCTAAAGCAGAGATCAGAGAAAACCTACTCTGGGACACATTTCTTTTAGGCAGGAAGCAGGGGTCCTTCCTGGTCATGTTTGATTTTTTTTTCTCAGGATCACGTCTCTCATATTTGCATCTAAACCTTGGCCTTAAAATGTGACTTCTTTGAACTCTGGAAAGGGATGGTATTTAATTCACAGGGTTTCTCAGAGTTTGGATGCTTATTAAACCCCAGACTCTTTCTGTATGTTAGGCTGTGGTGGACCCTTAGCCGGAAAGTGAAGAGGAGAGCTACCTCAATGCAAGTGGATGGGAAGGTCTCTTTCACCGCAGGTTTTATTATCTATTATCTTATTCGTAAGCTCAATCAAACTATTCATTGGTGTGGAAATTGCCAGGACCCACTATTAACATTCTGTAAAGGATATACATATTTTACGTACTGAAGGGTGGCTTAAATTTAATCCAGTGCAATGTGTCACTTTACTGGCATACCTCTAACATTGTTAGTCTTTGGGTATTGCAGTACTTTATTTATAATCCCCTTCAGTTTCATAACTTTTTTTTTTTGGTTTTTGAGGGTTTTTTTTTTTTTACTAAATGGCAGCAACTGTCAAACAAGCTATTGTGTCTGAGGTTGTTTGAATCATTTTGGCAGTTTAGAAAACAGCGCAGTGCTTACAAGGACAGAGATGAGGATTCCAAAGGGGATCTTGATACCAAACAAATGGAGGAAGTGTGTAGCACCTCTTGAAGCTTGCTAGTTTTTGTTATGAGAAGGGAAGCTACAACCAGCACAGAGTTAGAATGCATTATGTCACAGGATGTTTAGGCACTGATTTCATTAGGATTCCTTCAGTTGCAAGTAGAAAAAAAAAAAAAAAATTACCATAAAAAAATCAAATAAGCTTAAGAAAAAAGAAAAATTGGGTCATCGAACTGGGCAACACAAAGGGTAGACTTCAGGCATGGTTGAGGCTAAAATTTTAATGATGTAACAAGGACTCTGATTCTCTCTTGGATCTGCTTGCCCTCTTCGCATCAGGCTTCAATAGGTTTCTACCATGTGTTCTCTGGGAAGTTAACATCCTTTTGAGGATACCTCAAAAAATCCCAGGGAAGGCTCTGATTGGCCAGTTTGAGTCATGCGTCTGCTCCTGAACAAATCCCTTAGCTATAGGACTGGCTTTTCTGATTGGCTGGTCTTGAGTCTTACCTTTATTGAGTAGAGTAGTGGAGGAGAGGCGTACAGCTCCACCTAAACTATGTAGATAAATTTACAGTGGAATAAAGGTAGTTCCCCAAAGTAAGGGACTTGGGGTAGATCAGAAAACAAAACAAAAACCAGACAAACAAAGACTAGTGGAGGGACCCTCTCTTTCACTCTTTCGCAGTTAGCCAGCAGCTGCCCAATTGAGTTTGCCCTGCTCACCAATTCATAGCTGCTTTCTTTGAAAGGCTCTGCTCTTACAGTGGATTTTCTGATATTTCCTGAACATTGCCTAATAGAAGTGACAGTTTCAGGTTCACTTAAGAAGTCTGTCATTCTGTACTTAATGTCTGAATCTAAAACACTGTTCTCAAGTGCCTCCAAACTAAACACTTTTCTTCCTGCCTGGAGCCCCTCTTCTATCATCCACCCCACCACCATTTCTGACTGTTCTTCAGGCTACACTTCAAATTCTTTGTCTCTTCATCAGTTTTTCTTAATTGACTTTTTAAAGTCTTTTTGTTTAATTAATTAATTTTTATTTTTGGCTGCGTTGGGTCTTTGTTTCTGCACATGGGCTTTCTCTAGTTGCGGCGAACAGGGGCTACACTTCCTTGTGGTGCACGGGCTTCTCATTGCAGCGGCATCTCTTATTGTGGAGCACGGGCTGTAGGCGCATGGGCTTCAGTAGTTGTGGCACATGGGCTCAGTAGTTGTGGCACGTGAGCTCAATAGTTGTGGCTTGTGAGCTCTAAAGTGCAGGCTCAGTAGTTGTGGCACACGGGCTTAGTTGCTCCGTGACATGTGGGATCTTCCCGGACCACGGCTCAAACCCGTGTTCCCTGCATTGGCAGGCAGATTCTTAACCACTGTGCTACCAGGGAAGCCCCCTTCATGGATTTTTTTCTAGCATGAGCGCACATTGATTTCCTCTTCCTCTGTGTTCCCATTGAAATTTGTATCTTTCTTATAATTCTTAGAATTGTTGACCTTTAATTTTAGTTTCTAAGAACCCATGCCTTTCTCTGTGAACGGGTTACTGCTTTGTGATTCTTTTTCAGTCTCTTCATGATCAGTAGCACAATGCCTGGTGCTACCTAAGCATTTAATTCTGGTGAATTTTTCCCAGACAAGACTAAAGGAAGAAATGAGTACTTGGACACCTCAGGTGCCTTTTAGGTCTGTGTTTGCTTGTGAGAATACAGGTGTGGGCATTTAGTAATCATTTGCAGGTGAGCAGGAACACGGTCAAGTGATCGGAGAGGGGTAGGAAAAGGTTTTGTTTCTGTTGGAGGCCCATGGGAATTTGCCTCACCTGGCTCCATTTTACGTGATAATCACTCTGAGCTCTGGATTATTGGAGGACATGCTCATCTCTCTGAGATTAACACAAAGCAAGGGTTCTTCTTTCATGTCTATGTAGATTTGGCCCGACCCAGAAAAAGCAGCTTCTCATTCATTCATCAAATGTTATGGAGCACCTACAGTGTGCTGAGGATATGAGAGGACAAGTATATACATGGCTGTTGCCCTCATGCTTGGGGTTTGATTGCTTGGAGTCCACTCTGGGGCTGCCTCCTTTTCTCTGTGGGATCTCAGACTAGTTATTTAACAACCCTATGCTTAAGTTTCCTTATGCATAAAATGGGGATAAATAGCTACTTCATACATTTGTTGTGAAGATTGAACGATCTATTGCTTGTGTAATTCCCAGCACATAGGAAGCATTCGACAAATGATAGCTCTTGCTTTTAGCTATTGGCTCATGTAGCCTACAGGCTGGTGGAACAGACATTAGTCAAATGATCACATTCAAAATGTAAATTACCAAATAGTTGATCTGAAGAGGAGGTACTTGCTGTTATGAACACTTAAAAAATGAAAATCTGTAAAACTTAACTGGTAATGTGTATTTAATCTAGCTACCTGTAAGATCATCCATAAATTAGAGGCAAAATGAACAATTTATCCATTTTTGATGTTTGATAATGGAGCGGCGGTATGTGTGACTGAAATGGTCCCTTTCCAACCTGAATCCTAATGCTACCGTGATTATCAGTGGAATTAGATCTCACATTCTGCTGGGATGATTCTTCTCTCTCAATGCCGTAGTCATTTTGGAGGGACAGAAGCCTTCAGCTCATGTCCTTCAGGGTCCAGTCTAATCCTTTAACGGCTGGGGGGGTCTTCTGGATTTCCAAAGCATTTTCTTCTCCTTTTCCAGTTATATCCAGTCTCCAGTCAATTAAGAATACCCAGTAATTCAGCCAGAGAGGCAAGGAGGAGTATCCATGCCTCCCTTTCCCTCTTGGTGAAATAGATTATGCTTTAGAAATCCCTTCACTACCCACTGCTTGTTGTTGGGACAGTGGTATTCGTGTATACACGTGGCCAAGTTATGCCAACATTTTGAAAAGGGTAGAACACATTCAATAAATGTTGGTTCCTTTGAAAAATCTTACTTTAAGTTGAATAAGAACGATGGTTAAAATAATCGTGAAGATGCTTGAAGGAGGACATCTCTTTTCCTTTAAAAGAAAGAGGAAGGATACAGCTAATATCAAGGAGGCAGTCAGAGCAGTAGATGAAAGCCCAGCATATGGGGTAAGTCAGAAAAAGACTGAAATCACTGAGACCTTGGGCTAGTCTCTCCAGTTCTCTGAAACTTAGTAACGCCATCTGCAAAGTGGGATAACAATACCAACTGATGGATTTTCAGTGAGGATTGAAGGATATAATACCTACAAAATGATCACAAGATTGTCCAGTATATGATAATTGCTGATTAAAAGACAGTCATTATCCTAGTGTTGTATGTATTGATGACTATGATAAACAAGAACCCCTGAGGAATTTTGAGGTTTGACAAGTGATTACTTTCTGAAGTTCGTAGCCCTTGGAAAAAGGAGGAAGAAACCACATTTTTATATTCCCTTTGTCACAGAAATTCATAGTTATATGATATATGCACATATATGTGTGTACACATTTTCTTACCTACAACTCTTTTGAATACATACAAATACTGTATATACACAATTATATGTAGTAATATCATATGTGATTTATATGACATATATACAGATAGTATAAACTATGTCTATTTTATATTAATGTTTTAGTATATAACAATACATAACAAAATATGTGATATGCTATTAGAGAACATATATTGAATTCTTTTTCCAATCAAAAATAAAAATTATTGGTTTATCTAGGGGAAAAGCATCAGCTACCCCCAAGTCCTCTGAGGGTTGGTTGTTATTGTTATCTGTTTTGACAATTTGGTGGCAGTGACTTACAGTCACAGCCAGAGCCTCGCTGTGTAATCCTGTGGAATGTCCCTAGGTAACAAGATGTGCCCCCTGGTCATGGAAGTCAGTTCTGTTAAATAGGGAAGATTTTATCTGTCTGAATAAATATTTCCAGGGCTCCTCTCACTCTGTGGACTTGAGATGTGGGCAGGGGAGAAGGGTCATCACCATAAATCAATAGTTTCCATGAAGCCACAGATTTAGAGCTAACAGCAGCTTTTTGGTTGAAATGAAGATCGTGAAGTGCAGGCATAGGCGACAAATGCCGGGAATAATGTGTGGAGTTGATAGGAGCATTTTGTGAACATATAT
The DNA here is from genome assembly GCF_003031525.2 of Neophocaena asiaeorientalis asiaeorientalis. Taxonomy (NCBI): domain Eukaryota; kingdom Metazoa; phylum Chordata; class Mammalia; order Artiodactyla; family Phocoenidae; genus Neophocaena; species Neophocaena asiaeorientalis. Next base: position 5,590,147 of record NW_020174705.1, read on the forward strand.
CAAGTGTGGATAGGAAAAAGAATCTTTGCTCTTTGGGGGATAAGTTAACTAATTGATAATGGCAAAGTGGGAAAGGCAGAGCTACTTGGTAGAGATTGATGCCACATACATCAATCCGCATATGCATGTATACCTCAAACCCAAGCACCCAAAATCCAATGTGTCCTTCAAGTCTTAGCTCAAATGCTAAGGCCTCCTTATCTTGTGTTACTCATCTTTATGCCACTCTCAAGTTGCCATGGAAGTGATAGTTGAAGTTGTGGGAGTGGACGATGTCCCCGAGGAAAGGATGATAGAAAAGAAAGATTACCTTAAGGAAGGACCACTTGAACGAGTGGTTGGAAGGTGAGAGGAGAGAAGGACGCTAAGAAGATGGTCAGGGAGGTGGCAAGTGAAGCGGGCCAGGACAGTTTCACAAGAGGTAGAGAGATTTCACAGAGACAGCAACTGTGGGTGGTGTCAAATCCTGTAATGAACTGGACGATTAAGAAGAGTCCTTGGACTTATATTCTAGTGAATCTATCTTATACATTTTATACAATTCTGTACCTAAATCACTCCCAATAATTAAGTGTGAACTCCCTGAGAGCTGGTTCCAGGTTTTATTCATTTCTGGATCTTCAGGGTCTGGCAGACATATTAGGGACCAAAAAAATGTATTTTGAAAATCTGGGTGGATGAATGAGTGGATAAATGAATGCTGACCTTAATATAGCGGTTTAATGTCTGTGTGAAATGAAACTTGCAAAGTGTTAAAGAAGTGATTAGATATTGGGAAAATGGGGCCTAAGAAGCCATTCTTGATATGTGGTGGCTGTAGGGAAATAGCATCCCATCATTTCCCTACTGAGGAAGAAGCAACTGAGAGAGAAGCAGAGCAGGGAGGCAAAAAGGGCATAAACAGACTTCTTTTAGCCTAATATTTTCAAGGTTCTGATCCCATTTATATGAAAGGTCTAGATGAGGCAAATCTATGGAGACAGAAAATAGATGAGTAAAGGTTGCTTAGGGCTGGGCAGAAGGACAGTGATGAGAAGTGACTGGACGTCTACAGGGGTTTCCTTCTGGTGTGATGGACACGTTCTTAGATGAAATCATGATGGCAATTGCACAACTGAATATACTAAAAACTATTGAATTGTTCACTTTGAATAGGTGAATTTTAGGATGTATGAATCATATCTCAGGGAAGCTGCTGTCTTTAAACGGGCAATAAAAAGCCGTCAGCTTCTTAATGAAGGAGGTCCAAATTAAAAGGTAGGACCAGGCTTTCCTGGTGGTGCAGTGGTTGAGAGTCCGCCTGCCGATGCAGGGGACACGGGTTCGTGCCCCGGTCCGGGAAGATCCCACATGCCGGGGAGCGGCTGGGCCCGTGAGCCATGGCCGCCAAGCCTGCGCGTCCGGAGCCTGTGCTCCGCAACGGGAGAAGCCACAACAGTGAGAGGCCCGCGTACCGCACACACACACACAAAAAGTAGGACCAAATGGGCTTGCTTATACTCTCCTGATTGGTTCAGACTTACCCATCAATCCCTGATGGAGTGAACACCTGCAGCCTCCTCCCTCCTCCTCTTCCCCAGTCGTCCGCGCACTCATGAGTCTCATGACTGAGAAAGAAGACCAGAGTGCACCCTTTTTGTCAGCTGGGGAATTTGACAAAGGGCTCAGGGGACTGAACTGAGCATGCCTGGTCCTTTTGCCAAAATAACCAATCAGATAAACCATTCCTTCTTAGGGATGGGGGAGTGAGAAGTTGGGAGAGACCTGGAACATCGCCCTAGAGGAATTTCTCCACTTGGAAATACAGGGAGTGGGGAGGAAGTGTGTCCCACCCTCCCAACCTCATAAGCTTATGTCTAGCAATGACCTCAAAAATAACAACCATAATTGTTACCAATTTAAAAAATAACTGGAGTTTCTGTAAGATTTGAACCCAAGGCAGGTACCATAGGGAGCAAACTCTTAGGGGAGAAGAAAGAGTTGAGCAAGGCCGATGTCTCTAAACTTCACCACTGCGCCGTTTGTGCCAGGCCCTTCACTGTGCCAAGGACACTCGCTTTGGCTCTAAATTGTAAGAATAATCTCTCGGTCTGCATGACTCGTGACACCTTCCAAGAGCTTTCCTAGACTTATCTTCTCATAATAATATGAAGAGGACCAGGGTGTAATTTTTACCTTCTCAGGAAGTCCATTTATTATAATTATTCGTGTCCTGTCGTAAATACTCTTTTAAAATCTGGCATTCCTGGGGACCAGAGAATGTTTTCATCATTGCATATCAGCCAAGATCCAGTTATATAAAGGGCTTCTCTTGAATTAATTTGTTTTCCACCCAAATCTGATTGGTTACTCGTGATCAATAGTTATAAGAACCATCAATACCAATGACGGCATGGTAAAGGCATGAAATATGGTATGAAGTATGGCCTTTGACCGTATGATGGGAAGAAGTCCAGTTCTTCATATATTGAAAGATATCACCCCATCTGGGTGTCTGTACGTGTGTGTGTGTGTGTGTGTGTGTGTGTGTGTATTTGCATAGACACTTGTGTAAAGTTGCATTGACATTTAAACAGATTTGCCTATTCTAGACATTTCCTCACTTCTAAACACTGCCTGGTTCTTAGTAGATTCACTTTTGAATCTATTGGCTACGTACGGGCTTGGGGTCATAGATATTCAGAATATAGGAGGGTTGCCTTTCTTAATTCGGGCATTACTGGATGAAAGGCCTCTTCACTGAAACCAGCTAAATTTTTGTCAGGGTAATAGCATTCTTACTTTGAGGCATTAGAGCATTTTGAGAAGTGCGCAGCTTCCCATGGCCTTCAGGATTATAATTTAAATCTTTTATCCCTCCAGAACTCGGGACATTTAATTTATCGTGACTCATAAAAGACCAGTAATAAACCCTGTCTTTATTTAAACATGGGCAGCATTGGGTTCCTTTTGTAGGAATCCAGTCCTCTCTATCAGTGCTTCGCTATCTACTTATCATGGATCCTGCATGTGTACAAAAGCCATCTTTGTCAGTCAGGGGGAGATTTTATTAACTGGAGGTTCATTTGTTCTTCAAGTGACAGTATCTCTTTGGAATTACCAGATGTTGTTCAAACTGTGCTGTCTCGCCTTTTATTCTGATGATGGCAAACGTTGAACGTGGTGAATAAATATTGAGCACTGTCCTCGGTCATCTTAAATAAATGTGATAAAATGAAAACATGCGGCTGCCGAGGTCTCATTTGTTTCCAGGAAGTCCACAGCGCATAAAGGCACTTGGACAATGAAAGGCAAATCAGCCATGCACTGGGTGTTCCATTATGAGATGTTCTTGTCATTTTCTAGATTCCATTTTAGATTAATATATAGGGAGAGAGAAGATGGCATGTACTTAAATGATGACGTGGTACCATCACATAATTGTTTTTGTTATAATTGCACAGCATAGAGAATTAAATATATTATGGTGGTCTTCCCGAGAAATTTGCATGTCAAAGAATAAGTGGCGGAAAATAAATTAGTGGGAAATTTCTTAGGACTTGGGTCCAAAGGGGGCTGAGATTAATGTAGGTGCTGTATTTGGACCCTTCTTGGCTCCTGAGGCAAGACTGGTGACTGTCTTTTGAGGAGGAGTAGGGGAGATTTCACTTAACTGGATGATCACAGAGCTGGATATTGTCATCCATTGTGGAACCGCGTATTAAATATTTATAATATAAAAGAAGTGGGAAAGAGCAGTCTGTCAAAACAGGCATTTTTGAATCACCATGTCCTTCCTTTTTTGGGTGATGTGTGATACCCATGAACAAAGATTAAAATAGGATATAAAGTAGAATCTCTGCTTTCACAGTAGGAGGAAAGCTTATGAATGCTTTGGTAATAATTGCTAATAATTATACTCAAATCATATTACATCCAGAAATTGAGATATGAACCACACTGAGGCACTAAGACTTCACAATAACAGCCACAATTTCTCTAATTTATTACACTGTCATCAGTCTTGCGGATTAAAATCCTTTTTCACAGTCTCCAGTAATATACGGAATGATTAAAAGTTGGTGACTGTTTATTGTTCAGAAATGTTGAAAGAAATGAAGTGTTTCTGGGGATGTTGTTGGAGTCCTGTTGAAAGGGTAGTTAAGTATCACTGATTAATTCTCATTCTATCTCTGATGAAATGGAGACGGGTTACATTTGCTCTTTTCCCAAGTATCTCATTGCAAACTGCAGCTCAGGAGTTGCATAAGCATTTTCTTTATTCAGTATGAATTGATTTGGTGTGCAGAATCTCAGACGGTTCCATTTCAAGGCAATGTTTTATTTGGTGATGCAGGACAAATGGAGAGCTAAGTAGATTTGTAGACTAATCTATTGAGCATTTTAATATTGTGTATTCTCCACGTTGGAGTGGTAAGTACCTCACTGATGCTCCCTCGGCCGTGTGCTGTTCATGGCGTGCCCAACTCATCTTAATTAAATTCCTTCCGGAAACAACCTTATTTTTGCTCATGGGATACATAGCTGTCACTGTGAAACATTTTCTAGGAAAACTGAGATATATTTTTCATCAGTGGAACCTTTTTCTCTCTCTTTTTTTAGATTCTAAATATTAGTCACTTAAATTAACATTAAGCTATTATGGACTCCAAATGAGTGCTTTACAAGTCTTTCAAAACATATCTTCTGCCCGGAGGCCTGGGAAGGAGGTGATAGAGGTGGAGGATGTACAGGTGTGATGGGTTAGTGATGGGTGAAATGACTTTCTGTGGCTCATCCCCACCTCCCATTGTCGGGATGCAACCAGAGAAAGCGTTTTGCAAATTGAGAATGAGAAAAGGACCCCGACGGAGCTTGCTGCTGCTGGTGCCCCACCACTAAGATGATCTCAGGGCCATCTTCACTTTCAGAAAGAGGAGTTTGTCCTGAACTATGCGTTTTCTAAGAAACGTGGACTTCCTGGTTGGGAAATGGGAATCCTCTTGAATTCTATAAACTGCATCACCTGCCATGTAGCAAGGACAGTGGGAAATCAGCTGCCTCATTCCGAACTTTGTCATGACCTTCCAAAGTTTGGCCTCCAAATGGACCTGGGGCTTTTGGCTTTTGTCCTGCTGACGTGCAGCTGTCATGTCAGTGTCTAGATAAAGCGTGCTTTATAACCCAGAATGGCTACTTCACCAAAGCAGAGGTATATTCATTCTTCATTCTCTTTCTTTGCTTTCCTCTCTTCCTCCCTCTCTGCCTGTTCTCATAAAGAACAGGTTTCAATTACGAAAACATGATTTCCTTCTATATAGTAAATCTTCATGCCCACTAGCTCTTGCTTGTAGCCACACTACAAACCGTCTTCTACTTCCCCCCAAACATATCAAGCTGTCCCTGAGCAGGGCTTTGTGTACATCCCGTTGCCTCTGCCTCACCACAGCCCTTTGCCAGATTACCTTTTACTTCTCGTTTCAATTTCAGCTCAAAAATGCCACTTCTCCTGGGAAAGCCTTTCCTGGAATTCCCACCCTTAATCCCAACTTCCTGGAATAGAAGAGAATCTACTTGCATGTGACCTCATAGCAACTTATACTTTCTCTCTAGTCATGTGTGTGTATGTACATGTGTATGTGTGTATGTATATACACGTGTGTGCGTATATATAGCGAGCACCTTCTGTGTGCCAGGCACTCATCTGGGCATTTGGGACCCACCAGGGAAAAAATAGACAAGCTCTTAAGGAGCCTATATTCTGGTGGGGCAGAAAGACCATGAAAATTGCATATAATAAATACTCAAGTTGGGTCTGCTGGTGACAAGTGCTATAATAAAAGGGAAGAGGAAGGGGATGAGGAGGGGCAGAGAGCAGGCGGAGAAGAATGAGTTGAAATTTTAAATGGGGGGCGGGGACTCAGGGTGAGCCTCGTTGTGAAAGTGACATTTCAGCAAAGACTAGAAGGATGTGAAGGAGGAGCCACAGGGATGTTTGGGGAAAGAACATTCCAAGCAGAGCAAACAGTCAAAACGGAAGACCTAAGGCTTCTTTGTACCCTCGTGTTCAAGGAACAAGGGGACAGAGAGACTGGAGCAGAAGACAGTAGAAAGTGAGCTGGGGGTGGGGGGGGTGGCGGGGATAAGCAAGGTGGAGATGGGTGCCTACCATGTAGGACTTGTGGATAATTAGGGACTTTGGGTTTTACTTGAGTAAAATAGGGACTTTATTTATATTTTAAATGGATAATTTGGACTTCTGCGTCAAGAATATATTTTAACGGAACTTCCTACAGTTGATAGCCATAGGCTCCAAGAGGGGTGCAGTAGTATCTGTTTTGCTTTCCATTGAATCCCCGGAGTCAAGCCCTGTGCTCGGCACATGGCTGTCTAATAGCTATTTAACGTGAAAAATAAAAAGAGTACAGGGCACATCAAGGTGACGCTAGTTGCTGCCCATCCCTTGGAAGCAGGTAACATAGACAGCCAACATGCAGATTTCAAAGTCAAGGTCTACTTTAATTTCACACATTTGAAGACTACTTCTTACCCCCAACCAAAGGCTTGAGTTTAATTATCCACCCAATTGTTGCTATATGCAACGGTTCTTCATTAGTCCTGTTTTCATTTGCAATATATGAACTTTGGTATTTCCCAAAAGTGAAATCAGATGCTGGTTTGGAAGATTTTCCTCCTTAAAATAAACAAGCTTCATGCTCAAGCAAATGTGTGGAAAGCCTCTCTGTGGTCCACTAGGGTAATGATTCATGGGGCAGGGGCTGTCCATGGCAGAGCAGACTGTTATCCTCTACTGGGTAAATGATCCATGTTTTCAGAATTACCACGCATGCATTCCAAAATACATATTTACCTGGTGGTCTATAAACATTCAGCAGAACTGTTACAGTCTAGTAAGTAAATAACATGTTTCTCAAAATTAGAATGTGTTCAAAATATGTATTTACCCAATAGGCTGTAACAGTTGCAAAGAAACCTTCTCAGCCTTTAGTCTATCAGGCTGACTTATGGATGTGGTTTTAATAATGTTTTGAATATGAACATAGTGTAAAAGAAGATGTGCAATTTTTAGAAGGGTGAGGGGTTGACATGTAGCGTAAACCAATTCTAGAGGGAAGATTTAATACAGTTGTAGAACCTGTCCTTGTTATTCTTTTCCTTTTTCTCTCTTTTTTTTATATCCTTTTTTTTCTTTGTAAGTTCCTGGAACACTCAGTACTAATGACACTAGAGTGAATTTTTAAATAATTTAATTCTTGCTGACATGATATGGCTTCATAAGTGATTAGTGGATTGACTTCTGAACACAAATAGGAGCCGATGTTCTGGCTGCTAATCTTATGGCAACAGATGAGTCCAAAAGTTGGATTCTGCTGAACGGTTCCATGAGAGTATCAGTTAATGGGTGTACATTGCTCCAGTCTAGGTAAGTCAGACAGAAGACAATCCTGTTTACATCAACTGTCTAGATACACTGGGCAAGAATTATTTTTGTAGAGATGGCTGTGAGGCACTGAGTTTTCAGCGGGATGTTATTAATTTCCATCATAACTGATGTTCATCCTGCTTTTGGCTACAGGAATAGAGAATGGGACTCATAGGGCAAGGTAGTTCATAGATGTGTAAAATCATAGTCAAAAGCCTTTTGGCTTTGGCACCAGATGACCTGGGCACCAGCTCTCTGAACCTGGACGAGTCGGTTAACTTCTTTAAGACTTGATTGCCTTACCTGTAAAATGGGTGTGACGTTAGTACCTAGTGCATGAGGCTCCTGCGAATGAGATAATACCCGTAAATCATTCAGCACTCTTCAGAGCACCTACTGAATATTTAATGAGTGTCATCAACTATTGTCTATAATAATCAAAAGAGCTCAGCTGTATTTTTCATCTGGGATACAGCAGGTAGCAGGAGTAGCAAGGTTAATACAGCCCAGATCTCCAAGTATTTGGTTTGGAAGGAAACGAAGAGGCCAGGCGTGTAATTGGATGTTTCACTAATAGGTTACAAGTGGTTGTGTAAGTTTCTAAACAGCGTGAATGCTCTAATAAATACTTTCAGTTGACAAGTGAGAAAGCAGCCATGAATCTGGAGCTCCATACTTGGAACCATGTGAAATGGCCATTCACGAAACGCCCTTTAAAACTCCTTGGAGGTTCATATTCTGCACAGGCTGAGCTTTTTTTTTTCTTTTTTTTTTTTTTTCCCTTTCTAATTGAGAAAGTCACTGCAGGTTGAGTCTGCACGAACTACTGCAGGGCTTGAATCTTTTCTTTCGTGGTTGTGACTGTTTTGTTGAATAAAACATTATGAGTGGAGCCCCCGAAACCCATCCTTGGGTGCGTTCTTCTGTGTGATATACCTTCTACGAGGTTCACCATAGTTTTCACCCTGGGTTTGATGTCATTTACACAATTAGAGCAGAGGCTCCAGGAGGACCTGGACTTTACCTACTGATTCAAGGCTGTCTCCCCAGACCCTGGCATAGCACCTAATGCAAAATTGACATTCAAGAGATTTTTGCATTATCCGCTTTCATGACTGGCCCTCTGAGTTAATTCTGCACAGCGTGTGACCCTGTGTGACTTTCTGCAATCTCAGCGACATGCAAAGGATTTAGAGTCATTGTCTGTTGATATTATTAGTTAAGAGCTTTTTTTTTTGAGAGCTTGCTGTGGGCCAGACATGATTCTCAGCACTTCATACCACTATTTCCTGGAGTGTTCATAGCAAGACATTTAAGTCAATCTTGTTATTACCCTCTTTTGTTAGATGAGAAACCGGCGCTTGGAAAGAATTCCCCCTAGATCAGGTACCTAATAAGTGATGGAGCTAGGAGTCAGAAGAGCCAGTGTGACCCTAGGAGAAAAAATGTTGTAAGGGGTGGATAAATAAATACATAAAGAGATGTCCTCAGAAAACAAACGGCAGACTTCCCTGATGGCACGGTGGTTAAGAATCCGCCTGCCAATGCAGGGGGCACAGGTTCGATCCCTGGTCCGGGAAGATCCCCCATGCCGCAGAGCAACTAAGCCCGTGCGCCACAACTACTGAGCCTGCATGCTGCAACTACTGAAGCCTGCGTGCCTAGAGCCTGTGCTCCGCAACAAGAGAAGCCACTGCAATGAGAAGCCCACAACCGCAACGAGTAGTAGCCCCTTCTCACCACAACTAGAGAAAGCCCGCGCGCAGCAACAAAGACCCAACACAGCCAAAAATAAATAAATAAAAATTAAAAAAAACGAACAAAGGGATATCTGAGTACTCAAAAGGTACTCAAAAAAATAAATAAAAGATAAATTTAAAAAAAGAAAACAAATGGCAAGTAGGAATTAGATAAATTTAAGTACCATGTACATTTCTAGGAACCAGTCTAGTAACTCCACATACTAAATAGAAGTCACGTCATGGTGCTTTCTGTAGATAACTCTTCTTACTGGAGGAATTAAAATCAAATGCAAAATATGCAAATAATGTGGTCTTTTGGGGAATAAACACCATCCTAAATGGAATCACTGCTCTCATAAGGAACTTGATCATATGTTTCAATGTGGCTGGACTCCTATATTTATCTGAAGAGACTCCGAATGATTAATGGGGTTTTAACATCAAGTGAAGGATCTGCAACTGTTTCCATCACCCAAAATGTAACCTTGCTGCAGGCAGGAGTGAGGTTGTATGACACTTCTCCAGTTCAGTCTTCAAAATCTCTCTCTTGGGCTTCCCTGGTGGCGCAGTGGTTAAGAATCTGCCTGCCAATGCAGGGGACATGAGTTTGATCCCTGGTCTGGGAAATCCCACATGCCACGGAGCAACTAAGCCCGTGCGCCACAACTACTGAGCCCGCATGCCACAACTACTAAAGCCCGCGCGCCTAGAGCCTGTGCTCTGCAGCAAGAGAAGCCACCACAATGAGAAGGCTGCTCACTGCAACGAGAGAAAACCCGTGCGCAGCACCGAAGACCCAACACAGCCAAAAATAAATAAATAAATAAATAAATAAATAAAAAATCTCTCAGATCTTTATTTGTCTATCTTCTTTTCTATGTCCTTTTTTTTTTTTTAATTGGGGTATAGTTGCTTTACAATGTTGTGTTAGTTTCTGCTGTACAATGAAGTGAGTCAGCTAACAGTGCACATACATTAATCCCAGTTCATCCCACACCCCCTCCCCACCCCCAGTGTCCACAAGTCCATTCCCTACATCTGTGTCTCTGTTCCTGCCCTGCAGATAGGTTCATCTGTACCATTTTTCTAGATTCCACATATATGCATTAATATACGGTATTTGTTTTTCTCTTTCTGACTTACTTCACTCTGTATGACAGACTCTAGGTCCATCCACGTCTCTACAAATGACCCAATTTCATTCCTTTGTATGGCTGAGTAGTATTCCATTGTATATTTATACCACATCTTCTTTATCCACTCATCTGTCATGGACATTTAGGTTACTTCCATGTCCTGGCTGTTGTAAATAGTGCTGCAATGAACATTGGGGTGCATGTGTCTTTTTGAATTATGGGTTTCTCAGGGTATATGCCCAGTAATGGGATTGCTGGGTCTTCCTTCTGCCTCTGTGTCCACCATCTTTCATCCAAGCCCCCGTGATCTTTTGCTGTGATGTCCTGGTAACTGGTGTCTCTGTCTTTTACAATTTATCCCCTCCAAGCCCTTCTCACAGTGGAACTAAAATGCTCTTTAATAAACAAACCTAACCATATTACCCCACCTTCAGTGGCTCTCTCTGCATGACCCATCAGATAAAATCCAACATGCTTGACATGATTTCAAGGACTTTCAGGAGCTGTCTTCTGCTTTCTTCCAGGGTAATCACTTTCCACTCCACCCACAGGACAGCCACACTCAGGAAAGTTTAGTTGCTCTCATGCCTTGCTGTCTCTCTTGCCACCAGCCGTTTGCACCCCCTGCCTGAAGAGGTCTTCTGGCTCTTTTTTGCTTTGTCCATTTTGTCTTTACTTCCTCCCAGGAAGCCATTCCCCACCCTTAAGTGATATCCCTTCTGTGTGTTCTCACAGCATTCTTCACTTATTGGTCTAACATCTTTCATTTTTCTATCAGAAGACTGTAAGTTTGGTGAGGATAAGAGCCCTCTCATCACTGTGAATGAGTGAATGAAATGGTACTAAAACTCCAGAGCATATCTGTTGGAGCATCACATACCTATCAGACACATTCCGTTGCTTCTGACGAGAATACGCGGGGCACTTGTCTGTCCACAGTGCTGAGGGAATTGCAAAGGAAGCACCTGCCTTTGAAAGTGAAAAAGTATTTGCAACAGGGAAGAACTATGGTGATAGTGGGAAACTTCTCGTTCTAGAAAAGGCATGATACAAATAGCCACACCCCTGAGGTGTCAAATAATTCCCTCCTTAACTTTTGCTGGAAGCCCCACATTATGAAAAGGGGGCTAGAAGGATTAGTAGCTCAATGAGGGAATGAATCAGGATAAGGCAGGTTCTGCAGCAGCAACAAATAGCCCCCAATCTTCATGGCTTAAAGGAACAAATGTTGTTTCTTGTGCAATCTCTATGCCCATTGGGGGTTGGCTGGGAGTCCTGCTCTATTTCTCCCTCACTCAGGGTCATGTGCTCCCCTTTCATTCTTCTACAGTTACTGGGACAGGGAAAGAACAAGGTTAATTGCGTACTAGTTCTTAAAGCTTTTACCCCAACATGACACGTGTCACCCCTGTTCACGCTTCTTTAGCCAAAGCAAGACATCTGGCTGCACCTAAATTCAAGCAGCCAAGGAAACACAGTCCCACCTTTCACCCCGAAAGAGAAGCAGGACTTTTTAGCGAACAGCAATGTGATTGTCACAGAAGCGGTGCTTTTAAGATATGTCTTCATAGTACTTTCATTCTCATCTATGTAACTTTTGTGGCTGGATATACTGACATCCATCTCATTTGATTTTTTTTCCTCCATTTTCCTTCTCATGCATCCCTAGATTGAAATGTTGGATCTCAATCAAGAGACTTTCTCAATTAATATGCAATTAATTTTTAGTTTCAAACCACAGGCTGTTTATTTTTTGAGTATTAGTTGAAACATTTGTTTTGCCAAAATATCATTTTATTTCACTTCTTGTCATTATCTTTAGAAGGTATCACAGATAGGGATTCATTTTGACTCTCATTCTCCCATCACCCCCTTCACTTCAGGCTAAATCAGTATTCCACCCCATTTGTCATCTTTACTGTTCTCTGCACTCTCATCTATATGGGAAGGAGGATCTGTGTTTGACAAGCATGCTTACCCTTTGCTTACTGTTTTAATAAAAATTTCTATCACCATTTTTATCTACAGTAGCAGTCGAGGCACTATTTGATATCGAGATGCTAGATTTCATGGACTTTGAAATATTTTCCCATATCTTTTTTGGCAAGTTTCCCATATCTTTTTTGGCAAGTCTTTGAACATAGACTACAAAAAACTTGACATGTAGGAGATGAATTTGTAGACTCTAAGTTAAGTAATGACTACCTGTCCCAGTTTAAATTGTGTTCTAGGATTGAAACATTATATTACACAGTCAAATCATTGAAATTAATGGTCAGACTCTTCCATAACTGAGTTAGCTTCCCTGGAGATGGATATTCTATTAAATCAGCAGGCTGTCCAGATTTCCCTGCCTCACCTTTGGTTTGGGGATAACGTTGCCCCAGTCTTAGTGATTTCAAAGTTGGACCAAAGCAGTCGTGCTATTTTTAAATGAGGAACAATGAGCAGAGGCATCTCGATTTACACATTTCTTTGATATATTACAATCTTACTTCATTCTCTTTATCTCATGAGGCAAATTATTATTGTCCCGAACATACGGCTGGGAAAAGCGAGGCTCAGATGTTAAGTGAGGTCGTGTGCTGGAGATTAGACACCTACTGAATAGCCCCAGTTTACTTGATCTTTTCTCTCAAGCCTCTTCTCAAATATCGCTCTTCAGAGGGGTCTTTCTTGACTACTCCATCCGAAAAAAAAATGGTCATCCCCTGTTTCAATGCTCTATACTCTTTTCTACGTACTTATCACTATCTCCTTGTTTTTTCTTATTTATCTACTTACTCTTTTGCAGTTTCCATCCACTAGAATATCAGGAAGGGGACCTTGTTTCTTTTGTTGAGTGCCACATCCCAGTGCTACAGCAGTTCCTGACATCCAATAGTTGTTCAAAAACATTTAACAGGTGAATACATGCTACATTATACCTCTTTCTCTCTCTCAGGAATGGAGTTTAGATTAGGACACCTTCCTGAATTGCTCTGTGTAAAGGAATGAATTAAGCATTGAGGACTTTATAAACAAACCCCACTGTTTCAGGTCTTTGGAAGCTCCACTCTGCAGGTGATACAGCATGTAGAAGTTAGCTAATGCTGAGTAACAAATTATTCCCAAGATGAGTATCTTGAAACAACAAGCATTTACTATCATGTGTATTTTCTGAGGGTCAGGGATCTAGGAGGGACTTAGCTGGGTGGTTCTGGCTCAGGGTCCTCAGGAAGTTGCTGTTGTAGAGAATCCTCTTCCTCTCCCTCTCATGTGGATGCTGACAGGGCTCAGTTCCTTGCCACATGGGCCTCCCCACAGGACTGCCAGTGTGTCTTGGTGACTTGCAGTTGGCTTTCCCCAAAGTGAGTGATGAGAGAGAAAGAGGGAGCTGCTAAGATGAAAGCCAGGGTATTTTATAACCTCATTTCTGAGTGACGTACCATCACCTCTGCCATATTGTGGCACATGGACCAACAGCCCTGTAGAGTATGGGGGAGTCAGTGTACGTGAAAGGATGGGTGCAGGAGGTGGGGATCATTGGGGGCATCTTGGAGGCAGGTACCACCTATCTTGTTCAGATACTCAGAATAGAGCCGTGGACTGAGCATGTATCTCAGTATCTCAGAAGTCGTTTCTCAACCTCTTTTCCCATCCCAGGAGGCATTTGCATGGAACGTTTGATTATGGGTGTGTTTATAACTCTTAGAGAGTAGAGTAATCAGGAAGACAGATTCTTGGACCAGTGGCCCAACTGTGAACACTGTCTCTGCCTCTTGATATCCATGTTAATTGGGGATTTTTTTTTTTCAATTCTCTGACTTCCGTGTCCTCTGCTATAAAATAGAGATACCTCTAGTACTTACCTAATGGAGTTATTGTGAAGGTACAGTCACTTAGCTCATGGGAGACACATGGAAGGGTGCTCACCAGGTAGAAAGCAGTTGTAAAGCATTGTCTTTTATTATTTGGATTATCTCCTGGTTAATCCATGATTGAATGGATTGAAGAATCCTAGACAGGACTTGAAGGTGAAGTTAATCTGAACTTCTTCTGGAAAGTGGCAGTTGGATTAAATAGCTACCACACAGAGAAGTCTGAATTTGTCACAGGGACTCTGCCAGCCCTATGTGTCCACCTTCTGTGTTTTCTACGGGGGCCCATCCTGGAGGCATAGCACATCTGCACAAAAACAGCTTGACCTCCATCCAGAACCCAGTATTTTCACTTCATTTCTCTAGAGGAAACCAAAGCAAACCTTCCACAAGTGATTGGCCAGTGGCTGAATTCCACAGCAGTTTTGATAAGTTCATTTTGAGCAGATTTTTCATGTCTTCCCTATTTATGTCTTTTCAAATCCAATCTACTTCAATCAGTTTTAATCCTCTAATGTGTTTGCTATAAGTACTGTACAATTCACTTGTTCTCAAGAATAAAATTCATTTCGGTTTGGCCTGCCGGTAATTTGTTTGAGAAGAAGTTGTTAGGAAACTCTTGCATTCTCTTCTGATTTGGAGGACGACCTTCAGTATTGATAGCATTTTGTTGTCACGCGATTGAAGTATTCTTTCATGACTGACAGAGCTGTATAAATAATGGCCCGCAGAACCATGGGCTTCAATGAAATCTGACGACACTAATTCCGTTATATATTAGGGAGCTTCAGGTGTTCTACAAGGACACGATTTCATTGACCATGGATTTATTTTTTCAGTTTGTACAAGTTATCGCCACTGTGTTTTGCACCCCCTTCACTGTAAAATACACTTTCCTTCTGGAAATGAGTGTTTTTATTGCTTTACCTCTGCCTGGATAAGCAGAGCCGTGTACTCTAGGCCTCTCCTGCAACACATCAAAGCAGATAAGATGGAGTATTTTCTATACACAACATGGACATGTATAGAATTACTGATTCAATTTGCACTCTAAAAAGGCTCAGAAAGTATAAAGAGTCCACTGTGGAATATATATAAATCTTTCTCTCTATCTATATCTGTATATTTATGTATACAGTTAAAATATCTATATAAATACACATATATACACATGTAAAATTACAAAATGTAATTTGTATATGTACATTTAATGGGAAAAATAAACATCAAGAGTATGTTTTAGTGTTGATTTATATGTCTCGAGCTTTTTTAAACAACACATAAAGACAAAGCACCTTTTTATTTAGACTTGGCTGAGAATTATCAGTCATATGTAGATGGCTATGCAGTATATGCCAACTTCCTACTCAGGAAAAGTCAGAGCAGATGGCAGAATTTATGTGTCATGTGGCATTTGTTTAAGTGTGGAAGTGCTAATATTTTTCCCTCGATCATTATAACGATTTTACTTTTAAAGACTCCATGAACTTTGAACTACCATCCTTGACTGTCGCCTTGGTTCAGGGTGGGATGGGAGAAGGAAGAGGTTTGGAACAGTGAGATGCCACCCTTCCTGGGCCTTTGATCCCAAGACTATCATAGCTCATTCATCAGGGGCACTGCACGCCCCGTTTTCAGAATAGCATTACTGTTCTCTAAGTATCGCCTCCCCCCCGAATCATTAAGGAACAGGCTCTATTCAGATCTGTGTGCACTTTCGATTGGCCTTTCTACTACAAAAGAACGGAATTCACATTTATGAGTCTGTGGGGCCCCAGGGAGGACATGGTGGAGTCAACATCATCTCAGGCATGTAGCGCATAATTTGTTTTGATAACTACAAACAAAAGGGGTCTATTCCCTCAAGGCCTCTTCAGAAATTGTCAGAGGCTCTTACCCTTAATAATGTGAGCTGCTGCTGTGAGGCTGAAGAACCCAGGTAGGACTGGAGGGCAGGAGTGGGGAGGGGAGGAAACTCTGCAGGGGATGCTGGGGCAGCATTCCAGAGAGAATGGAGCATCTAACCCTGGGAGGCTTTCCTATCAGGGATCAATATCAAGGGACCATGATCTATGGCCGAGACCCAATGCTCTGAGTGGTTTTTATATTGTGTACGTTTCCAGCGCCTCTTCTTTCCTGCCTTGATTCTTTCTGCTTTGCTGAAATAAGAGGCAGGGAGTATGTGTGTTGGGTGGTGGAGGAGAGAGGGGAGGCTTGGATCAAGAGAATCGAGGATCTAATGCTTGCCATTTCTCTAGGAATCCTTACCAATAATCCAAGCATTATAGAGATCTTGGGGTTCTCCTGAGCCTCCTGGAGGAGTGCCTCATTAAATTAATTGAAGGGGGAAGGGATTTGCAAGAAATATTTATGACAAGATGAAAGAGGAATGCACCTACGGCATGCAGACATTCGGTAAATACTCCTTGAATGAATTTATTAAAAAGGGTGTGTGGGAAAAAAAAAAAAAAAAAGGGGTGTGAAAAGCATGAGTCATCATTGTGGGTGATCTGATTGAGGATGATTTTTCTTTTCACAATTCTTGACAATGTTTAATCACGTTTGTTATGATTCATTGTGATTATTATCATTTTATATACAAGTAACACAAAGCTACTTCTCACCCCTGTGACCAATTTGGCGATAGCCTTGCAGGATTTTTATGGCTTTACATTTGCACGTACAAGTGTACAGTTTCACTTAAATATAAATGAAACGACCAAAATGCATTTTTCTTCATATGCACACTTAGCAAGCTTCCTCTTTATTTATTGTTCAATGAAAGTCTATGGCTCTGTTCCAAAACATTGCATCTCTTCACATAGTGGGGACTTAACATCATTTATTGAACCACTTTGTAGCAATAGTTGATTTCACAATGAATATTTTTAAGCAGCTAATCTGTATCAAACTCTATATGGAATACAAAATAAGCCCGTGGCAAATATCTTATTTTGCACATTTTCTTTAATGAGCACGTTCTACTTTTAAAATGTTAAAGGTTAAAAGAGTTAAATCTACTTATAGGATCAAAACTGTACCCATGAAAATAATAAGAATGTCTAGCTTTGATTGGGCTCTTATCTGACAGACACTACCCTAAGTATACATGCATATATATACATTTATAAATACATATGTGTTATATTATATTATATTACATATACATATACAGATGTATCTATATCTGTACCTAAGTCTAGATATAAATACACACACACCCTCTCATATAATCCATTACAACATTATTTAGTATGAACCATAGCCAGACATTATTGCTAGCTCTTTCCCAGACAGGCAACTACATTTTCACATCTTCCAGCTTTTGCTTCCGTGGATGTTAATTCAATAAATATTTATTAAGTGCCTATTGTGTTCCCAACCTCTTCTGTGTGCTGGGGACTTAGCAGTGAATGAAATAAATACCTTTCCTCAGGGACCATGTACTCTAATCTAGGTGGGGTCGCTTTGCTAAGAGAGCAGGTCAACACCCCATCCTTCTATAGAAACAGGACAGTGTCTCAATTTCCCCTCCAGCCCAGTGGAGCTCTGATACTGGAGAGAGAGAGTCCCATTACCCTAGACTCTATAGTCACTGTCATGTGGGTGGAGACAGTGCCCTTTGGGCAGATGACATTGAAGTGGCCGGTGACATGGTGCAGGAGGGAGTGTGGCTGTGGCTTTTACAAGCATCAGAGACACCAGGCTCTCCGCTGAAACGGAAGTGATGGGGGAACGCTCTCTCCTGCCTCAGGATAGGGCTTTTCCGCTCTGAGCAGTTGCTTTAAAGATGTTACCTTCCCCTGGCTTGTCTCTGAAGTAACAGGACTGGAGGAAGTCTGCCATCCTTGCAGCTAATACTCAGGAAGCATGCTGTGACTTGGGAAAGGCTTTACAAACGCATCTCATTCGATACGTATCCAGATCTGACAATCTTGCATCTTCCCATCCATCTTTTCTTTTGATTTTTTTGTGTAGTGTGAACTCCCAGCGGAAGCAGCATGTTTGGAGAGGTAGAGAAACTCTGGATAGCATGAGTGATGTCAGTGGTCGCTAGCACAGGCAGATTACCTGCTCTGGGACAGGCACAGGGACGACAGGCCTCCGGAAAGGGACAGTTGGCGGAGCTCGGCTGCAGGGAGGCTGGGAGCCTGGCGAGGCACTGGCTGCTATTTGCTGCAGATTCCCTTCCGAGCACCGTGGGGAGGCAGTGACACCCACTGGCGTCAGAGGGACGGTCCAGCAACTGTCCTTTTTTCCAGCTTGGATGGGATAGAGGTCCTGAAGGACAGTCTGTGAATGTCTGCGAGGCACATTTTACCTTCCTCCAGGGTATGCACTCACTTGGGTAGCTTGTTTCTAAAAGACACAGTCACAGATGTAGAAAACAAATTTATGGTCACCAGGCGGGGAGGGATAAACTAGGAGATTGGGACTGACATATACACACTACTGTATATAAAATAGGTAACTAATAAGGACCTACTGTGTAGCACAGGGAACTCTACTCAATACTCTGTAATGACCTACATGGGAAAAGACTAAAAAAGAGTGGATGTATGTATATGTATAACTGATTCACTTTTCTGTACACCTGAAACTAACACAGCATTGTACATCAACTATACGCCAATAAAAATTTAAAAAAACAAAATAAAAAAGTAAAAGACACCTCCCATTGGTGTCGAGACAGACGGCATCGTTGTCAACCAGCCAATTCCTCTCTCACTCTGTCTGTGAATCTCCTTTCCCTCTTGAGAATTTTAACTCTTTGGCAGGCAGATTAAATGCTTGGGCTTGAGGAAGATTTGGTTTCCATTCTGGCCCTGCTGTGGCATTATCTGTGCGATCGTGGGCAAGTCACTTAACTCTCTAAGGCTCAGCTTCCTCATCTGTGGAATGGGGTCACCTTGAGCACCTCCAGCAGAAGGCTGAGGTGACTCTTATGAATCTTCACTGAAATGGTGCCCATTGCTCATGTCAGCTACGTGTACCTTTCACTCTGGCTCTGCCCAGGTGAACATGATGGGTGCTGTCTGCTTTTATGGCATATTCTCACCAGTGCCAGCTCACTGTCGAGAGTTTCAGACCAGAAGAGAGTACACTGTGATCTGTGATAAAGGAGGTGGATCTTGGTTTGGCATGGTTTTCCGTCCATATCTTCCCATAAGTACCGGCAGCAGGAATCCATAGGTAGTCACTTTGAGACAGATACAGCGGTGCCCAGCTCCCCCCGCACCAAAGTGATCAGGCCAGATTTGGACCCATTCCATCTGCCTTTAGAAAGATGCAGCCTAATTTTATTTCTCTGAGTCATTTTCTCTATACCATATCATAACTAATAAAAATAAATACATCCTATTGTCTAAAAGCAATTATGTGCTTGATTAAGCGTATACATGTTGTTTGGTCCTTGTGTGTTTATATTTTCTTCAAATTTAAATGTGTTCTCAACTGTACCTTCTCATAAAGGTCCTAAAAACTGGAGGACATTGAAATGACATAGTTCTCACTCCTATTTTGATGCCTATGTATGTTTTTTAAAGGCACATCAAAGGGAGCTTTACTTAGAACCTTGTTAGAACTAAAACTAGGAGGAAATATCAGCTAATAGGGGGTTGTTCCTATTTCTGTTGACGGGGGAGGGAGATGATGACTGAACTCAACCTTTGTAGAAGGATATTTTCTCTACTAAATAAAAAAGGCAATAATTTTTTTTCTTTTACTATGTTTAGATAAAAGGATATTCCCACAATGTGTGTGTGTGGGGTGACGGGGGGAGAGTAGGGGGTGGTAATTCAAGGCAAAGATTTCACAGCTGTTGGGAAATTGCTTTCCAAAAATATTAAAGGATACTGTGGCAAAGTGGTTGGTTATTTGCTAGTAACTTGTGCTCCTCTTCTACAGCACATTCAAATAAGTGATAAATAGCTGCCCATCTAGGGACACATTTCCAGCCCACCTTTTATGTAAGTGATGACATGTGACCGAATTCCACCCAGGAAAACGTGGGAAGAAGTGATAGGTCTCACTTCCAGGACTGGCCCATAAAAGCACCCTCTGGGATCCTCCATGCCTCTCCCTTCCCCTATCCTCTGGTTGACACCCACTTGACCTTGGAAACTATATGTTGAAAATGGTGGAATTCCTGGGTCCCTGAATGACTCTATGGACCAAGACCACTCCCACTCTTCCCTGCTCTGACTATACTAGGTGCTCTAGTATGGGGATGCGTCTGTTACAGGAGTCAGTGATGCCTAAAGTAACACTGATGAGTCACTGCAGATTTTCATCTGGTGTGATATTGAGTCCTTACTCAAAGCAAAGATTTAGATTTTTGGACCAATGGTGTTTCATATTTCACAATAACAGCTTATTAAATGCAAATACTCTTCCCAGTGCCAAGAGCTTTACATGTCTCATCTCCTTTCATCTTCCTTCCAACTATCTGGTCTGTATCAGTCAGGGAGGGCTGTGTTATGCTGTGGTAACAAACAACCCTGAAATCTCAGTGGCCTAACTCAACAAGGGCTTATTTCTTTCTCATGGAAGTCCATTGAGGGTCTGAACCACTCTGTAGGAAAGCTCTCCTCCGTGTATTAGCCCAGTAGTCCCAGTGGCTTTATTCTAAAAGAACCCCCATATTGATAAATGCCCCAAGGGAAGTCTCATACCGGCAATTAAGTTCTTTGGCCAGGAAGTGACACACTTCACTTCCATCATATCCCATTGGCCAGAACTAGTCATGTGACCTCTTCTACCCTCCTGTAACCCTCCCGGAAGAAAAGGGAAACCAACTATTGGATCAGGAAGGATGGTTGTTATCAACATATTACAAACATGAAGACTGAAACTTAGCTTAAGTTACTTAGACAAGGTAACCCAGCTGGTAAAGGGCAGGTTTTGTTGGGAAGGATGCCACTCAGGAGTGGTCCTTTCATTTACAAGCCATCTGTTGACTTTCTTCTCTGTGTTATAACAAAAAGAAATGAGATGATGTCTTTGTCCTCAAGAATCTTACAGTTGAATGTTAGAGAAAACATGTGGAGTAAGCAGTTACCTGTATTCTGACCAGTGCAGGACATTACACAAGACAGTTAGTCTTTATGTAGTGATCCAAGGGTCTCCGAAAGCTTTTGCAAGTCCTTGCAAAACACTTTTTCTCAGGGACGTGAGAATTCTGGCCTGAAATGGACAATGGGGTGAGAGTCTGAGAGCAGGGTAGGAGGAAGTAAGCACAGTGATGTCCTTGGAATACACCAGTAGGGAGACAGTATTTCTTGATGCATTACCTTATGGATGGACGGTGTTCTCTTCTCTCTGTCCTTGGCTGGGTAGTTAATGGAGCACTGATGTGCTTCTAAGGGTGTTTCGGAGAAATAAAGAAAGATCTGTGGTAGAAATGAAGCTGTGTTTTGCATTTTAGTCAGTACAAACGTTCTATCCTGAACCTTACACAGTGCGTGGAACAGCAGAATGTCTGCTATGGAGTGTTTGTGAGAGAGAGAGACAGAGGGAAGCAGAGAGAGGGAAAGAGAAGGAGAGAGAGAGAAACAAAAATACAGAGAGTAAGAGAATTTCCCTATTTCAAGTTGTCTCCCAGCTTTTACTGGGATCAAAACCAAATAGACAACAAAAGTACATTCATTCAATATAATATAGAATTTAAAAATGCGTTCCTAATTATTAAATTTTTTTCACCCCAAAATGAGAATACTGCGATGATGTCTTTTCTTCTACTTTGGTTTTCCCTCCATGTCTTTTAATACTTTATGCCAAGCTCTTTACCTTCAACCCTTTTTAATGCACATATTCTATGTATGCGTTCATGGACGCGTCCACCTGATAAGGAATTATGTGGTTTGACTGTTTCCATCACAACTTTGATTTGCCCCAGTCTGTTGATAATTATATCCAGGTAATTTTGAGTCATAATACAGGTATGCCAGTTATCTGAAGAGGAACACTACGTCCTAATTCTGAGGTCAATGAACAGTTGATCATTAAGCCACACTGATACGCAAAGCCACAAGAATAAACACCAAGCAAGGTTAAAAGCTCCCTAAGACATAATCCCTTATGCTCCCATTCATAAACATACAAATACGAAAAAAAAGAGCGAGATACTGAGTTTTCTCAGTATTACCACGTCAGAAATGTCACAGGAAGGATGAATAATAAGGACCGTGTCGAAGGACCACTCTTTGTGAAAGCACTTTTGTGGAGTATGTAAAGCAAACCCAAACATAGACCTGCAAGGGAGGTATCATAATTCTCATCACCATTCCAGTAGTGAGACCAGTTGAGTCTTAGAGAAGTTCCGGGAGTTCCCTGAACCCACACGTCTGACCCAGCACTAGAGCCGAGATTCAGACGCACATGTTGTTATCCCCAAAGCCCATGCTCTTCCATACATGCCCAGTCTCATCTGATACCTGAACGCAATTGAATTTTTGCAGGAAGAGAATTAGAGTGAGCAGAGCCACAGGCCCCTGGGCACCTTGGGCCTTTTGCCCTTCTCTTCCTCCAAAGTAGTCTTTGCAATAGCTGATCTCTGACGTCTTTTAAAGACTATGCTTTGTTTGCTTTTGATGAAGAATGTCGAAAATAATCTAACTTTAAAAGGATACCCCCAGTGTTTCTCCAGCCTCATTTTCTTTCCCCTCCCCTCCTCACGCCTGCCTTCCTTGGTGTGCCGATCCATTTAAAACCACAGAATGAGCACCAGGGGAGTAAAGCCAGAGCCCAGTGGGGTCTCTGTGTGCCTCTGTTGGCATTTCCAGACCTGCGGAAGCTTCCCCTCTGGTGGGCTGCAAAGTGTGGCTGTGCTTTAGGATTTATCTCCCTCCAGGGGTGCCGTCCCTTTGCTTTCCTAAGGACCATTATTAAGCATAAACCCAGCACCCCTAGCCTTCCTCTTGGGTAGGGTGGGTGGTTACCCCCTGAGAGTCCTTGTGGGCTGTTTATCTTGGTGCTTCAGTGCTTCTGCCCTCCGCAGCTGGATCAGAGCTCCCGCCCTCAGTCCTGTTGACAGCTGCTTTGGGAAGGAGGGCTCGCCCTTTCCCTCCCGAGCTCTGCCGTGGGCCCGGACGGCCCAGCAGAGGTGAAACAGACAGCAGGCAAGTGCTGATTAGGGACGGGTCCTTCCTCGCAGAAGGCGGATATTGATCTTTCCATTTGGGTCCCGTTGCCTGTCTATGAAAATACTACGTGGCCTTCTCATAAACAGGTGACCTATTGATTCCCCAGCTGCTGATGGGGCCTCCCCCGTGTGTCCTGCTTAGCTCGTTATGGGGGATGCTCAGCTGTGTTTATGGAAGTCACCTGCAACTGGAGGGAGGTCTAGCTGGAGATGCTCGAACTTTCTAAAAATTGGATGTGTGTCCCAGATTCGTAACTTTGGCACTATGTTCCTCCAGGAAGTAATTGCTGATTATATATTTAACGCAATCAGACACTTCTCAAGGGTTTCTTTTGCCCCAGGCATTAATAAAAGCCAATCGTTCTAACAGAGGCACTTCTGCTCTCCATCCCTGACCTAGGGGACATTTGGCAACGTTTGGAGATATATTTTTGGTTGTCCGAATGGGGGTGGGAGGGAGTGTGGCTACTGGCATCTATTGGGTAGAAGCCAGGGATGCTGCTGTACATCCTTCAAGGCACGGGACAGGCCCCCACAACAAAGGATTACTTGGCCCCAAATGTCAATAGTGTCAAGGTTGAGAAAACCTGATATAAGTTATATTAAAATGTACCCAAATTCAATATAAAACACAATTTGAAAGACTTTTTATAAACATGCTATGGAAGTGAATGAACTCTGAATAACTCATTTATGATTAGCTACTACTTTTCAGTCATCATCACATAAACTTGGAAATTCTTGTAAGAGAAGAAAAAAATAGCCTACAACTTGTCTTCCAATGTAATGAAATATTTATGACTCCTAAATTTAACAATTAAGGATGCCGACATAATGTTACATTTTGGAGAAATATAATTAAGCAGTTATTAATTTCGACTTTGCTACTTGAAATGTTAGACTTTTTTTTTTTTTTTCAATTTTCAAGTGTTACCAGATGTCCTCGGAACTCAAAGTCAGGTGGATAAAAAGTCCTTGAACCCATTGATCCTGGACCTCCCTCATCACGGGTTACAAAATCCATTGCAGTACTTAAGTGATGACATCTCAAGCCAAGCTTTGCCCCACTGGCAGAAATAGGCACCCCTCAAAATACCTCTAGTTGCTTCAGGATGTCTTTAAAGAGGTACCACACATGTACTAACAAACCGGTCTACCGACCATCATCAAAAGAAAACTTCTCTTTTGGTGGTAGGGTGATGATTTCTGATGTTACCTCTTGGCATTTAGAGTACAACCGTCTTCATTCCTGGAAGAATCCGTCGGGTCTGCTGCTGCCCTCCACCTCTCATCTCACGTCACCGCCCCTCAGTGCCCAGTTCTAACTAGTCCACTGCATCCTGCTCCTCTGTCAGTAACACTTTTCTGTCCTGCTGCTTCCCATATTCAGTATCTGGCCATCTCTCACTCTTTATATCCCCACATCAAGGTCCCCTCTTCTCAGGGACCTCTCTTCTCTGACTTACCCAATCCTGCATTACATTAGGTCTTCCCTCAAATGTGCCTACAGCACCATGCAATTCTATACTTACATATGTGATTATTTTACCAATAACCAGTCAAATCCAAGCTTTATGACTTTATGGAATGTGTGTTGCTTTCTACTTTATACGGCCTGGAACACACTGGGGAAACAAAACATATTGGATGAATGAAGACCTGTATGAACAGAATGAGGGGATTTGAGTGATCTTAAGAAGGGCATCTGGTGTAGGTGGCTTGAGGAACTCAGCCACAAACACAGAGATGGTCCAGACCTAGAACAGAGGTTCCAAGCATGCAGGGGGTATTGATAAAAACTATGACGTTTGAAGGACTGTCATTCTCTATGGTTCTAGCTCTGTCTCCCTCTCACCCTCACCCCACCTCTCTCCAGAATTGACTCCATTCTCAGGTAGGTTCTCCCTACTAGAGGGCAGATCACTACCAACAGAGACAGGCATTCTCCACTCAGAACATAAGATGGAAGATGGAGGTGTCCTTTCCTGGTCACGCCCCCAGAAGGCCCAGGAGGAGTTCTGATTGGCCCTGGAATGAATCAATCACTGCGGTCAGGGCCATGCGATGCTCTGATTGGCCAGCTTGGAACACAGGCACAGCCTCAGGACCAGGAGTTTACCTTCATGGTTTGAGACTGTAAAGGGGTGGATTCATCAAGCATTTAGCCTGCTGATCCCGAACCAGTGGAATGATACTGGGCAAAGAAAAAACATCTGCTAATGAAACCACCTCACTGCTGAGTTTGGGGAGAGCATCTCACACTAGCACCCATGTACAAACAACAAGTAGTCAATGGAGTAAATAACTAGAACCTTATTAGCTCCCATTTTACATTTCATTGCTTTGCTCCAAGTAATTGTGATTGGGGAGACCATCTTCTTACCCGTCTCCTTTCTGATTGGATTCTCTCCGTTCTCTGTAACTCCTAGATCTTTGCTCTCTGTCTGGTTTAGTCAAGGTAACTAGGCATTTTAAATCACAGTGTAATTTCTGGTAGCTCAGAAAACTGAACTGAAGTAGTAACTTTCAATAGGTCAATTACATTATTCTTCAGCAGCCTGCTACAGCCTAATGAAACTGCAGTTTAATTAGGTTGGTGTGATGCCAAAATAAATGTTTCATCCCCAGCTTGTTTTATTTACTCATTGAAAAGTGGGGGAATCTACAAATAATAGGATTGGAAAATGGTAAAGGTTAATGAGTTTGGCTGCACTTGTTTGTAAAGAAAGACGATTGTGTCATCAGCAGTCCAGTTTGGTAGATGAGAAATCTACAGTGTCAAAAATAAAATAAAAATGATAGTAATAATTTGTTTTAAAAACTTGGGATTCCTGAGTCTAGAGCTCTTTTAAATAATCAATCAATCACAAATACTAAAGGACCATCAGAAGAAAACATAATTAAGTCAGTGTCCTCTGATGTATTGTGTATTCCTACTCGTGGCAAGCATTGTGTTCAGTGGAATCACATCCATTTTCTCAATATACTGTAACGGTAGGCTTGTTAGGTGGAGTTTTAGGGCCCAGCAAAGGTGGTGTTCTGAGTGTGATCAAACCACACATTCATTATTTTGCCCTCAGTGAGATGGGAACATGAAAACAGTAGGAAGGCGCTTGAAAATGCAATACTCCAACACAACCCCCAGTTACGCCCAGTCCTTCCACCCTGGGCTAGAAAATAGGAATCTTCACCCAACCTGGCAGGGTAAGTCTGGTGCTGATTACTGAGGGGTTGGGACAAACCAGAATGGTTTTGCCTCCAGCCTCCAGCAGATGCCCCACACTGGGCCATAGTTTCAACAACAGATGAGGATGTTTGGTCATTTTCTTCCTTCCTTAGGCACAGGTTATGCACTGTGTTAGAAACCAGTGACCACTTCCCTTTGCCTTACTTAGATAAAAGGGAACTGGGTACTTATGCTCAAGAAAAAGAGCAAGGGAACAGGATTCCCAATCAGAGAGACACCTGTTGAGGGCTTTGAAGGTGTCACTTCTCATGAATAAGAAGAGGCTCTGCATCTCCATAGGCCTTCATTATACACAGTGGTCAGAACCTTAATCTGAGTCGTCCTCACGCAAAGGAAAAAATCATTCCATGACTGTGCCGGGAATCCTAGTGCCCTCTGGGGTATTTTTCCTAAGCACCTCCCTAATAGCTAGTCATTATCTGTCCCATCTTAGGGCAGACGAAACCTTTATCATCATGCATATGTGTGACATAAGAGATATTTTCGTACTGCAGTCGTCCAGCATTTTAACCACACGTGTTTTACTGTGTGGGGAGCTCCTTCACGCTCTTGAAAACTTTGGAATCTTCTCTTCCTTGCTTGGCATTTCCTTTGATTTTATTTCAATTTTAATTCTAAGGTGGACTCGCATTCCCTGTCCCTTTTGAAAAGAAGCATAGATTCCTTCACGTCACACTCAAATGTTTCAAGTCCCATTTTTCATCCTGACATATTTTAGAAGGCTCTTGCCTTGGTGACTTTGAGCTGTGTTAAGTTTGCGGCAATGATCTGCGTGGGGTGCTTCCATGCCCTTGATAGTGTGTGTTGGAGCGTTGGTTGCACCCTTGCTGGCCATCACTGCAAAACTAATTTAGATTTTTTTTTTTCTCTGCTGATCAGATGATATGGGTAGAAGTCTGTGCACTAAAATGGAGAATTTTAGGGAAGTTCTGTAAACTTCCTATACTTGGGAGTATTGCAGACATACATAGTAGAGAATGTATGCAATTCTTTCTCTTATAATTAAAGCATCTACAGGTAGCTTTAAAATAGGTTTTAGAATTTAAGACAGTGAAATACATTTCCCCCCAAAGTGAAATTATATAGTGCAATGTGTAAAACAGGTATTTGTGTATTGAATAGTAAACATTTATATTTACCTTGAAATTTGTAACATTTGCTTATACATCCATTGTTGAATAGAATGAATCTGTTATGATAAATTAAGACATTTAGAATCAAGTGCTATGGATGACAGCTGTAGGCAGTTGTACGTGTGTTCAGCCTATAGTATCAGGATAATCCCAATTCACTCAGAAAGGAAGATGGGAGAACCAGCGATTTCTTTTGACAGCCCACCTTGCATCCTCAGGGTATTCTTTATTATGCAGAGATAGCTGAAGAAGAGTTAATTCCTAAGATTCCCACAAAATGAGTCAAACTGGCGGCACAGAATAAGCCAATAGTGATCTCCAGTGTGTCATAACTTTGTGTATCACACATTTGTGACTCTCTATTATACTTTTACCCATAGATCTTTTGGGTGGTAAATGACATACAGCCACCTTGTACTGGCTTAAGAAAACAGAAATATTGGTTTATGTCACTGAAACATCTAGATATATAGCAGGTTTGGAGCAAGGCTGAATCAAGGTGCTCAAATGATGTTGCCAGGAATATCTCCTCCTGCAATTACATGTTCCTCTGTGTTGGCTGTGTTCTCAAGCTGTTCCCTTGAAATGGCAAGATGGCTCCCAAACAGGTGCAAACTTTCATCCTACCAGCTCAGGAGCCTGGTGAAAAAGAGAACCTCATTCTAGTGGTTCAAGATAAGTCCTGGCCAGACCTCAGTTGCTTACATATCCCAAGAAGCAAGGTTTTGGATGAGCCCCACCATTACATATGAACTAATTGAAGGAAAAGGGGAAAGGGTGTCTTCACGGAGTCTTAGTATTAGAAGCTAGAGGAGTGATGGATAAGTAAAAAAACAGAAGTCTACTGTAGTACAGGTTTTTAATGCAAAAAATATAAAAATAATATTTTGAGGAAAGAATGTCTGTTCTTTTCAAACATTTTAAATGCAAACCTGTTAAAAAATTAAAGTATAATGAAGACCCATATATTCACCTGGATTCACCAATTGTTAACATTTTGTGACAATGACCTTCTCTTTCCGCTCTCTCCCCTGTGTGTATCACACTATCTGAAAATTACAGACACCATGAACACTTTACACCCAAAGACCTCACCATGGATCTCTTAAAAACGGGTATTTTCTTATGCAACCACAATATAATTATTGTTTTTATTATTTTAACCCTGGATACGGTTAAGGAATATGAACTCCATTTGGTTGTCCTATTTCTTTCTCACCTTTGATCTAGAAAAGTACCCCACACCATTTTAAAAAGTCTTCTGTAATATTGACATTTTGAACAGTCCTGGACAATTTCCTTGTAGAATTTTAAAATAAGGGCTTATTATAATGTTTCCCGGCGATTAGACTTGACTTCCTTGTTTTGTCAAGAGCACCACACAGGTGATGTTGACTATATCCCACTGCGTTGTATGGGGCGACACTTCATGTCAATTTGTCCCGTTGTTGATGACAGTAAGTTGATCACAGGATAACTGGCAGCTCTCCCCAGTGTAAGCTAGTCTAGTAATTAAGAAGCAATCTGTGGGCCCAAACTCCTAGACTACATAAATATCCTCTTCTTCATCAACTTTTCATCTGTTGAGAATCCTTATTGGAATTGGTTACTACACCAATAATCATGAGATAAGGTCTTTCTGTCATTCTATTTATGATAAAAATAAAATCAAACCAAATATTGGCTGTATGGCTGCAGCAGAACCATAACACCCAGTTGGAATATAACTGCCAGAAAAGAAGACACACTTTGATAGTATTTGGCAAAAATTATTAGAACTCTACCTGTAGCTACATCATGAGTTGAAGAAAATGATTGGTAATGACTGTGGTTACAACTCATTCCACTTCTTCTAACAGTGTTTGGCAGACTAAGAAGTAGTTCTAAGGCTTGGTTGAGAATCCCTTTAAAAAAGAAAGTAAAAACACAAAAGTAAAGAGAAAAGAGACAGCTGGAATAAGGACAGTTGAGAGGAGAATGAAAGTGTTGGATGCATGTCGCCATTTTTTTCCAGCATTAAATACTACCTAAAATGGAGTATGGAGAACTTTTATTTTACAACCACGTGGCATATTTAAAACTAGCCTTGTTTAGAATTTCAAGACAGGCTGGTTTTCCTTTGATTTGGTTCGATTACCTTTCATGATCCTCAGAAATTGTACTTTTCTCTCCCTTTCAGACTAAGAAAGTCCTTAGCCAAATGGCCTGAACCATTGGGTTTGCCTGCAGGTGTCATTTCATTTGTGTTGTTTCTTTTTCCTCCCCTGGGGTTTTTCAATAGTGCTTCCTTTCAATCAAAAGCTAATTTTCTTTGTGTGTGTAGGTGGTGTAGAATTCCAAGCTTTTACACAGTAGCAGGCCTGTATTTGATGTACATGGTTCAGAGACAATTGTCCTTTATAGCTTTCTCCAGTAAATCAATGAAAGCCCCATGTGACTAGTTTGTAACTCATTTAGCAGAGAGTTCTACAGGATTATTTCACAAAGCAGTTCTCAATTTAAGAAGCTAAATTGGCTTTATTGTGCCTAGCTGGAGGCCTCTTCGTCTCTGAATTCAGAGGATATTTACATGCTTGCAAGGAATCTTTCTAGAAAATGAGAAGGGGGACTATCTGCAGGTGTACGTTTCCTCAACTTCCTCTTTGCTATCACCAAAGGGTCTTGGGATGGTTGGATTAGAATCAGTGAGAGCATTTGTTTCATGTCGCAGAAAAGTGAATGCCACACTAGTGGGTGCATTTTTATGGCAAGAATCACGTAACTCTTAAGAATTGACCTGTGGCCGAGTGGGACATGCATTCACACATTTAGCTCCGTGTAATGACTAAGATGAAAGAACCTGGCGTCAGACTGCAGGAGTCCAAATGCTGGCTCTCCCACGTCAGCATTTTCTTGACCTTGAGTACTTGCACAACCGCTCTGAACTTGGTTTTGGCATTTGTAGGAAGTGGATGAGTGTAATTGTGTGCTGGTCAGGGTGACCCAGGGTGTGTTGTAGTTACAATCAGCCCCATAGTTCATTAGCTTCAAATAACGACGGTGTATTTTTCATCAACTCCATGGGCTATGCCCCATGTCTTGGGCCCAGACTTATGGAGAAGCCACCGTATAAATGATCACTGGTCACCTCAGCAGAGGAAAGAGTCTTCCAGAGGGTATAGTGCCAAAGTTAATGCTCAGCCAAGAAGTGGTCCCCATCAGTTCTGCTCACAACTCATTGGCCAACATGGGTCATTGAGTACTGCCAGACCTCAGAGGGTCAGGAATTGCCATCCTCGCATGTGACCAGAGACAGGCAACTCACAGTAACAGTGATCAGTGAGCCAGATCTGTTGGTCCATCACTGCCGCACAAACCTATCTCATGGCTTGTTATGAGGCTTAAATGAGATAATTGATGGAAAACGTTTAGCTTAGTGTCTGGTCACAGAGTAAGCGCACAATAAAATGTTAGTTGTTGCTATAGGTATCATCATCTGTATCCGTTCATCCCATCGCTTCCTGACAGCCTCTTCCTGACAATGATGATGTAGAAGCATGGGGCTTTTGAGGACGATAAAGAGTGTTTAGAATTCCTGGAGCCCCACTCCAACATTTCAGAAATGAGGAAACAGTGACCAGAGATTGAGTCACAATTATACTAAAACACCTAGAATAGAACCCAGATTTCCAGCCTCATAGTTCAGGGCTTCTTTCCTTTTGCCTCCTTTGGCAGGGGTAGCGCCAGTAAAAAAATTAAAAATGGATGACCGTCTCTCATCTTCAGAATATGTCTCTATTTCCATAAGGATGATATATTATTGATTTGCCTGTAACACTCGGTCTTCTCTGCTTTTGCCTAGCCGGCTCCCCCATCCTTTGGATTTTGGCTAAGCCATCATTTTCTCTGGGCTGTCATCTCTGACACCCCAGCCAGACCAAATGAAACCCCACTTTGAGATGTTTCAGGACTGTATGTGCCTCTTTTTCTAGCATGAATGGCAGTTTCAGTTTGGCATCTATTTGTGAGATTAATTTATTGATTTCCGTCTTCCTCATGAGATTTTTTAGCTTCCTTGAAATGACTTAATTTTGGTTCACCATTAATTCCCAGAAGTAGTATAGTTCCTGGCACCTAGAAGGTACTCAATAAATATCTGTTGAATAAATGGATGAGTGAATGAATAGATAGATAGCATTTTATTGGCAGCACAATTTTATCTTCTTCTTTGAGGCATAGATGGGTTTACACCTACACACAAATACACGCAAACCCACACACACAAACCCACATGCTCTCAAAGTCCAAAACACTTTAGAGCCATGGTTTTGAGACTATATGTACATGGTAGGATTAGATATACCCATCTTCCTAAACAGAAGGATATGGGCAAATTCAATATCCAGATACCCCAAATGATCCCTTGCTATTTCTTGTGTCCCTTTGGGAACCGCTTCTGCAACTCCTGGCTTCGAAGAAGAAAGTGTGTGATGTATGACAGTGGTTCTCAGACCGGGAATTCACAGATCCATAACATTTCTTTTTAAATTGAAATATAGTTGATGTATAATATTATGTTACTTCCAGTTGTGCTACATAATGATTCAACATTTGCTTACATTATGAAATGTTCACCAGGGTAAGTCTAGTAACAATCTAGGCTGCCTTTTGGTTCTCTCCCACATTTAAAATTTTTTATTTATTATTATTTTTTTTTGCGGTACACGGGCCTCTCACTGTTGTGGCCTCTCCCGTTATGGAGCACAGGCTCCGGACGCGCAGGCTCAGCGGCCATGGCTCACGGGCCCAGCCGCTCCGCAGCACGTGGGATACTCCCGGACCGGAGCACGAACCTGCGTCCCCCGCATCGGCAGGCGGACTCTCAACCACTGCGCCACCAGGGAAGCCCCACATTTTTATTTTTTAGAAAACTTATGGACAGATCTAACAAATAAAAACGTGGGAGGGAACCAAAAGGCAGAATAGAACTACCATCGTGCTATCTTTCCCAATAAAGGCAGTCCACTACTGCATCATAATTTCATAAAACAGACGAGGACAGTTTAAGGTCACAGAATTAGAAAGGCCGTCACCTCAGAGTAAACCATACTCCTTCTTCTTGAAAGGACAGTTGACTCCCTTACACCAAATTGTTCTCTAGACATGAGAGATGTCAATCAATTTATTTTTTAGCTATTCCTTAGTTTTACAGAGGGTTGGTACAACTTGCTTGCAAACGCTTTGTAGTCCATGGGCCAGTGTTGGGAACACAGTTGTATTTGATTGCAACTATTGTCATAGTAAACACCACCAGTTTGGTGACTTAAAACAAGACAACTGTATTATATCACAGTTCTGTAGGTCAGAAATCTGGGACAATGGTTTGGATGGATTCACTGCTCTGGGTCTCACAAGACTGGGATCGAGGTATCAGCTGGTCTGGGAACTTACCAGGAGGCTCTGAGGGAGAATCTGCTTCCAGATTCATTCAGGTTATTGGCCAGACTCAGTTCCATTTGATTGTGGGACTGAGGTCCCTGATTCCTTATCAGCTGTCAGCCAGGGATGGTGCTCAGCTGCTGGGGGTCAGCCCCATCCCTTGGCTTGGGGCTCCCTCCGTCTTCAGTGCCAGCAGTGATGGGTCAAGTCCTTCTCCTGCTCTGCTCTCCCCCTCTGCCTCATCCCTCTTACCTACTGCCAGGGAGTGTTCCTTTTGTTTAAGGGTTTGTGTGATGAGATCAGACATAATCCTCTGTCATCTCCCTGTTTTAAGTTCTGGAGACTTAGTTATATCTGAGTCCCCTTTGCCATGTTACACAACATATTCACAGGTCCCAGATATTAGGGGAGCACTTTGCCTACCACAACAGGTGAGATGCAAGGCTGGAAGGTTGCCCTTGGACGCTAATACAGGAAGCAATGGGCTCCCCGTTTTTTCCTCTGTGTCGGTAACTGATACACATGCGTGCATTGCGCCATCTACATGAACTTTGCAGGTGCAGAACGATAACAGCCATACATATAGCCAACACTGGAGTCCTACATGGATATTTGGATGAAAGTGAATGTGAAGTAGTATGTACCATGATTATACTTGGGTTTCTTTCTCTAAGAGTGGGTACACTATATAGTATATAATAAATACATAATAATTGAAGGAACCATATATTCAATATATTGAGCAGAGCCCCCTCTATAACAAACAGCGGGGGCTCTCCCTGCCTGAGCCTCTGGTGGTGAGGCAAGGAGGGTAGACCTCTCATGAGTTGGGGCTTCTAGAAACTACACCAGATCGTTCAGGCTTAGTCTCAGTTGCTGCAACACACACAGCGGATGCTGAAGTCCTTATCTACAACTTTCTGGTAATGCCTGCTCTCTCTACTGCTCAGTTTCTATCCTTAACTTGTGTTATGCTGAACTTGAAAATTGCCCAGAAGGCAGGCTCTATAGTTCTAAATACAGAAAGAGGTGTAGTTTAAATGGACTAACAGAAGTCGCTATGTAGAGTCAGATTAGCAGATCATCGTGTACACGCAAAAATCTTTTTGAAGGAATTCGTACCCTTAGATCAGAAAATGCATTGGCTTTGTGAAACTGGGTTTTTGTATTTGTAACTGGTTCAACTACAGATAGAGGATCAACTCACATTCTCAGTGTCCTGGGTGATTTCCTAACCATCCTACTATCTAATCATATAGTTGTTAATTATAAAGCTGGACATTTTTGTACTGTTCCATATGCATGAAATTGGAGATTCAGAGAGTTTAGCCACAGATCACAGGGCGGGGAGAGTCACTAAGTCTGTATTTCAAGTGCATCTCTCTGACTTCCTTTTTTGCTGTTCTTTGTTTAGCTTTGCTTTGCAATATATCAATATAGGAAAAATGAAAGAATAATGGCTACTATTTACTAGGCTCCAATGGGGTGATTGGCAGCAAGCGGCATACATATTATTTATAATCATCTTCCATGACGAGTAATTTTATTCTCACCTTGCATATGGGGCAACTGAGGCTTAGCTCCTAAGTGATGGAATCTGCATGCCTGTCTGACCCTGAAGCTCAGAGTCCTCTAAGACTCTGTGTGTGTGTGTGTGTGTGTGTGTGTACACACATGCACACGTGCACACGTGCAAGCACACACACACAGAGACCTCCCCAGGCAGATTTACCCTGGCAGTTAATGTTGAGATTCCAATTCTCTCAATCACCAAGGCAAGTTGCTGACTTGCTTTACTCCTCCCGGGTTTAGTGAGCGTGGGATTGTGGATGGAAAACAGGGACCGGCCCTTCTCATGTGTCCCTCTGGCTCCACTGCATCCTTACGTGTTCTCCGGCATAAGTTGCTCAGTATTCAGCGTGAGTTCATCAGGGGTCATTGCAATGAGTTTAGGTTTTAACGAGAGGATTAAAATAATCTAGAATCACAGAGCAGGGAAATGATCAGGCTTTCATTTTTCTTATGAGCCTCCTGATAACCTTAAGAGGAAATTTTCATTTTGGCAAGAGTTTACCTTTAATGAAATTTTCCAGTCTCCCTTGTAATAAATGGAGAGTTGGGCCTCAGGCTGGTGGTAGGATCTAGCGAGATGACTCACATTGTTTTGTTGGGGTTGCTTTTATTTTTGTAGTTACCTTCTCTTTATGATCGCGTTCCTGGTTCTTAATTTATGGTAGTACTACAAAAGTTCCCTTTTAATTAAAAAAAAAAGTTTATTTGAACGAAAAAGTGAATTGTTTAGCAGAAGTAAGGTTTGATTTTATTTTTCTTTATTTGACAAAGGCATGCCGTTCAATAGCACTGGAACATGTCGTAAGAGTAATTGATTAGTAAACAAAAAGGCAGGTGGTCTGAACATACGTCAGATTTTAGATGAGGATCACAGATATGGCAACACTGGAAAGGCGGTCCCTGAAGGAGGGAGATTTAGGGAACATTTTTAGGGTGTTTGTCTCCTACTGCCTAGCTTTTTACTGGGATCGCAGACACCATGCTACCCCACTGCTTTTGTTTAATTTGGCATTTACGATCAGTCTTGCACATTGGAAGACTGTGGCCTCCCTCCTCCAATGTTACAGCTTGGATTGAATATTTATTAACTACCCAGGGAACATAAGACTGTTTGAGGGCACTTGAGTTGATCTGTATCCACGGAATGAGTCCTCATCGTATTGAAGTGGAGAAGTAATTCATAAGGAATGACGGGACCTTATCAAGAACAGATAGAGGCAAATCCTTAGTCTAGTGAGAGGATAAAGTGCCCAGGAAGGTGCAGTCAGCAAATAAAAACAATTTTCGGTTCTGGTAAATGAAGGAGGAAACGTGGCATTCAGGATTCACAAGAACAATCTACACAGCCATGCCCGGTGCTCCAGGAAAGCAGGCTGACCAGAGATTTCATTTGTTCATAGCAATGTCATGAGAAAAAGCAGAGTGCACATGTGATTGTAAATGGCAGCTGGCTGTTAATTTCGGGTTAGGGTATAAAAGGCAGTGGTGCCCTCTGTGGCTTACCAGACAGTAAACACTCCAGGTGAAGAGGCTGCTCGGCTCTAGTAGACTGTGGACACGTAAGGATGAAGGACCCATGACCAGATCTTCTGATTTTCCAAGAAAAGCCCAATATCTACGTCTTTAAGGTGAAATCTTCCTATTATCCATTTTTAAACTGGGCTATTTGTCTTTTTTGTTATTGAGTTTGATTATTGAATTATAAGGCTTCTTTATGTATTCTGGGTAGAAGTTTCCTTATCCCATATATGATTTGAAAATACTTTCTCCAATTCTGTGGGTAGCCTTTTTACATTTTAGAGGGAATTGTTTGTAGCACAAAAGTTTTTGTTGTTGTTGTTTTTTAATTTGGTCCAATTTATTTTTTTCTTTTATTGCTTGTTCTTTTGTTGTCACATCTAAGAATACATTGCCTACACTCAAAGTCACAAAGATTTGCTTCTATGTTTTCTTTTAAGAGTCATATATTGTTGGCTCAAATATTTAAGTCTGTGATACATTTTGAGTTAATTTTTGTGTGTGGTGCAAGATAAGGGTTCACCTTTATACTTTTGCATGTGGCTATCCCGTTGTCCCAACACCATTTGTTGAAAACACTGTTCACTCCTCGTTGAATTGTCTAGGTACTTCATGGTGATTTTGACACTCCGGTGCCTCTTTGTGATGGTCTGCTTGGAAACTTTCATTATGTCAGGGTGTATTAATTCTCTCATCTAGCAAAAAATAAGGTTCTACCAAAGAAGTCCTACTCTTGTGTCTGCCTTTTTCACTCTCTGCATTGACCTTAACTCTGTGACGAGGGACAGGTAACTCTTAAAGGGGATGGAACTGCAGAATACAAGGCTAAGCTGTAAAAACAACTTACTCTTTAATAGAGTAAGTTGCTTTTAATAGACTTTCTCATACGTCGTATATAAGTGACTTGGTTAATCATAACTTAAATAGAACTGATTCTAATAGAGTCTGTTGTGTTGTGCATCTGAGCTGGGCTCTGAGAAAAGGCATTCTCCCTTCTTGGATATGTATGTATAGACCCACATATAAAACACACACACACACGCATACACACACACACACACACACACAGAGTGTCCCCTGGTGTGCAAAATCATCTCCAGTTGAGAACTGCTGATATAAATACGGTTTTATAGAGATAAATAGATAGATATAGATATAGATGTAAAGATATGTACTTATAATACGTTCATACACACACACATACACACAGCTTTCAATTCAGCATGGGCAGCTACTTCTTTCTGACACTGGTGCAGTTTTCTTAATGAATGGGTTTTCAAGAGGGAAACTTAACTGCACAGCCTTTTTTCAACTTGATGAAAATCTGATTTTTTTGCCCCCTACGGTGGCCGTTTGTCATCATAACTGCAACTAGGAATACCATGTTCTTTTCTTTCCTTTCTCTGGAGAAATTGCAAAAGTTTACATCCATTGTATAAAATGTCACCCAGTCAATTTTATCAATTATTAAGGAAAATTCTTTAATCTTCATATAGACTCTAGCATTCAAGTGTAGCCAGAGAAGTAGTTTGGTGCATATTCATCCAGGCTTTTTATTTATTTGTTATTTTGTAGTAAGTTTTTTTTTTTAACATCTTTATTGGAGTATAATTGCTTTACAATGTTCTGTTAGTTTCTGCTGTATAACAAAGTGAGTCAGCTATATGCATACATATATCCGCATATCCCCTCCCTCTTGCATCTCCCTAGTAAGGTTTGTCAGTTGTATACCCCAAAGCCATCCTGTCCTCTCCCTTTCTTTCTCTACCTCCCATACCCACCTAGAAAAGCCAGATCCTCAGTATTGCAGCCTCCCTTACAACTAGGGACCCTGTCCCCTATCAGTTCTGGCTGATAAGGCATCAAGAAGTCCATAGAAAGTATGGGCAGATTTTCTTCCAGTTTAATAGGAGAAATCACATAAGAAGCTCATCTTTTGCTGTGCTATTGCCTGCTTCTTGCCTTTGGATATTGTGTTGATGACTGGAGCCACCATGGTCACCTTGGTACCAGGAGGTGAATCCTTAGGATGTTAAGCCTGTTGGACTAAAGGTGGTGGAACAGAAAGGTGGGAAGAGCTTGGGTCCTTGAGAACCTCTGAG
Source organism: Neophocaena asiaeorientalis asiaeorientalis (assembly GCF_003031525.2). Classification (NCBI taxonomy): domain Eukaryota; kingdom Metazoa; phylum Chordata; class Mammalia; order Artiodactyla; family Phocoenidae; genus Neophocaena; species Neophocaena asiaeorientalis. The sequence continues at coordinate 5,628,440 of NW_020174705.1, forward strand.
GGTTGCTGAGAAAGCCCAGGACTGTCAATTGTCTGGATTTTTTTGTTTAAGACATAATTAATATCCTGACAGGTATGGTCACTGTTGGTCAGGTTTGGCTTTCTGCAACGTGTAGCTAAAGGCATCTTTACAGATGCGTCTGCACACATCCAAACACATACATATTCACATATTTACATGCTCGTACATTCTCTTTATGCAGTACATATGTCCACAGATATGGAGGGTTTTTGAATGTGGCGGGATTGCACATAGTTTTTAACTTGCTTTTAAATTCCCGTGTATGCTAAGACATCTTCTCTTGTCTGGAGATAAAATTTTAACTTACCATTTTGAATGACTGCACATTAAGTATGGATGTGGTTTATCCAACCATTCTCCTACTAATAAACATTTCGGTTGACTTTATTGGCCATTACAAGTAATGATGCGATCAACATCATACAAGCAATATTCTTGCCATCTCCCAGCAATTAATCTTTAGAGAATAAACAGAGAAGATGAGACGGGTCTATACAAAGATGATTATCCCAGGATTAAGCATAATGGCGAAAAATTAGAAACACCTTAAATGGCAATATAATAGGACTTATTAAATAAATTATGATATATACATATGATCAAACAGTATGTGGTCATTCAGAATGATGGTTTTTAAGAATATTTTTAGTGTCAAAAGAAAATTTCACAATAAAAGAATGAAAGCCATATATCAAAACCATAAGGTATTATCGTATTTATTATATTTACAGCATAGGGTGAAAACCTGAAGACCTATCTAAAAATGTTGTCAAACCCAAGTCCTTGTGCCTGATGCACAGGGAAGCCGAAGAACCAAAATGTCAGAGTTTGGAGCAAGAAAGATTTATTGCAGGACCAAGCAAGGAGAATGGGTGGTTCATGCTCACAAGACCCAAACTTCCCAATAGTTTTCAGGGAAGGACTTTATAGGCAAAACTTGGGGGGAGGGCTGCAGGGTGTGTGACCTTCCTCTCATTGGTTGGTGGGGAGGTAAGAGGTTGGTGACCCAGGAATCTCAATTATCAGTCTTCTGGTTCCAACCAGTCTGGGGTCAAGTGCTTGTGCTCAGCCTGAAGTCACCATCCTCCACCTGGGTGGGGCCCTTCCTTCCTGGAAAAGAGCTCAGAGATCTGTGTCAGACTGTTATGCACATGCCCCAGGAGGACCGGGACCCACCCCATGCCGCACTGTTGTTTCTCGATGCCTTTCCTTTGTTTCTGCATTCCCTCACTCCTCTAGTTAGTAGCTGACTCTGCCCTTTGCAACCCAGGGAAGGTCTAGGAGACTGAAACCTTTTTCCCACAGATAAGAAACGGGGGACACAGGAAGGCTTTTGTGCTTCGGAGGCCCCCACAGGGTCCTGCTGGGTTTCAAAAATGTTAATGGTGGTTCTCTCTGGGAGATGATGAATACTCATAAATGTTTTCCTTTATACCAGTCTGTATGTCCCAAATAATCTGACATGAATGTTTGGCATTCTCCATGGCCTTGTAGTGAATAATTTTACTCTTCCAACCCAGTGTTCGCATCAAAGCATGTTTCAAATCATTGTACAGAACCTGAGTACTGATGACTGCACTGTTCTTGCTGCCCTACAGAAGTTTAAATAAGGCAAATCTGCATTTGTTGAATGCATTTTAAATTTGCAATTGGCCAGAGGTCCTCTAGTGGTTATATGTATTTGTGCAATTGTGACTCCGGACATAGAAGTAGCATCTTCTTTTAGAAACAGAATTTGAGTTTCAGTGACCTCAAGCTAATCAAGATCTTCCCCAAATATTTCCCAGTCCCAGACTTTTCCTTGCTTGTGAGTTAAAGTCCTCTGGGGATATGTACCATCCATCTCAGAATCCCCTGCTTACCTCAGAATAACAAGGAACCTTTACACACAAGCACAAAACTACTAAGCAACGCACCTAAGAGGCTCAGATACTAATGAGGCAGCAGGAGAGCCTAATGGTTAGGAACTTCCATTCTCCAGCCAGCAGGGGGCCTCCTACCACTTATTACCTGCAGAGACTCATCTTTTTCCTACATAAATGGTGCTAATCATAATATCCTTTTATCTTAGTCCACTCAGACTGCTCAAAAATACCGTAGAGTAAGTGGCTTATGAACAGCAATTCCTTTCTCACAGTTCTGGAGGCTGGAAGTCCAAGATCAAGGCACAGGCAGATCTGGTGCCTGGGGGGCCCCATTTCTTGTTCATAGAGCTGTCTTCTTAACTGTGTCCTCAGATGACAGAGGGAGCTCTCTGGGGTCTCTTTTATAAGGGCACTAATCCCAGTTATGAGCGTTCCACCCTCATGACCTAATCATCTCCCAAAGACCCCACCTCCTGATACCATCACATTGGCTCTTAGGATTTCAGCACATAAATTTGGTCAGGGGACACAAACATTCAGTCCAAAACACCCCTAACAGGTGTCACTAATACTACTCAGTGTCAGTATGGCAGAGTGGTTAAGAGCAGGTCTGTACAGGGGCAAATCCCAGCTGCTTACCTCCTAGCTAGGTCATCTTGAGCAAGTACTTTAACACAGCTCTCACATCTGCATTTTTCAGATGCAGGTAACGAGAACTCTTAGCCTATGGAGCTGCGAACATTCAACGCGTTGCCACTCGTAAAGCAACTAGATTGATACCTAGCATATAGTAGGTGTTCAATTAGTGTCACTAAGTGTCAGTCAATGACATTGACTAAGAGAATGCAAGCACAGTGTTGAACACGACCCAAGCACGTAGTACTGTGTGCAAAATGTTATTATATCATCATCTTCCCCCCAAAAGTCCAACACCTGGCTGTCATTGCTGAGGTGTTGGTACAATCAGGAAAGGAGTTTGGGGGTCCCTTCCTTGGCTCTCTGGTCTCATTTTTCTCATCTCCCTCATAGGATCCATGACCCAAGTTGGTGGGACACAGACTCTGGTTACTTTTCAGTTCCTCTCCAAGACAGATTTTCCTTGAAATGAATGATGGTGCCGATGGACAGGACATCCAACAGACAGAATTCCTGGAGCTTTTGTTCTCCTTCCTCCCCACGCCCCTGTCAGGAGGCCGCTCTGCTAAGCAGCCTGTCACATGTTCTGTTACAGTCATCTTTTAACAATCATGTCTTATTATAGCTTTCAAAAGATGACCTCTCGTTCTGCACATTCGTGTTTATAGAGGACTTCAGGCATTCTGAAAGGAAACAGATAGCAGAGTCTCCAAACCCTGTATTTGCTTCAGCTGATAACTGCTCTGGCCAGAGACGAACACTGCGGTGATTACAAGACGTAATTTACTACAAAAGACAGTTAATATTACTTACAAACCTGTCATCAGTTCTGGGGAAATCAGAGCCGAAAAAAGGAATAGGACAAATCTGAATCCACCTAAATATTTCGGTCTGATAGAATTACAAGTTTATAGATTTACCGTTTAAGGAACAGCCCCGTTATGAAACATTCATCCTCGCAGACAGACAATATAAGTAACAAGCAAGATTATATCCCTTTATGTGGATCAAGGACACAGGCAGTGTGAGAAAGAAAAGAAGAAAAAATCCCTTCAGGGGAACTTAAATGTTGCTCAAGTGAATTATACCTGGGGAATTAGATTTGTGAAAAAGCCTCTAATACACTAAACAAAGTTCCTCAGGTAATACTCTGAATCAGAAAAATGTGTGAAAATACAGCTTCTTAAATGTGATTATAGTCAGAGCTGTAGTTACTCCCCGAGAAAGGGCGTTGAAAGTAGAGGAATGAAAGGAAAAAAAAAATGTTTTAAAACTTTTGTGTCAGACCAGAAATTATAGAGTAGCAACAGCTTAGGGATTTAAATAACCCCTTTAGCCCAATTCTGAAGGCTTTGTGCTTTAAACTGAAGAAAAGAAAGGAATTCGAGATTCAATTTAGGACTTTTTTTTTGGATTATGAAATGGAGGAGTCATTTTGACTGACTAATTGAGCAAGGATATGATTCCAACTTGGGTTATCATTTGGAAGATACAGCTTTGGCATTTAAGCTGCTTTGGGGGTACCTTCTCTGATGGGCTTTCATGAGAGTTTCTTGTTCCGTTGCTTATTATTTACTGGAGATTAAGGTGAGGGTTTTGGGGCTTTTGTTGGTAGCTTTTGTCGGTCAGTGCTGAGAGGGACCCTAAGGGAATTCCAGATGCAGAGAGCAATACGAGGGTAGAAATCTCAGGAACACTCCGTAGTAGCTTTGCGAGCACTCCATCCCCGAAGTCAGCTTTAGTACAAAGCTTTAAGGGGATTTTTTTAGTCTTCCTCCTGTCCCCAACCTGAGCCTTTGGACCAGGTCACACAGGCACAGGCACAGGTATGTACACAGAGAGATTAGATCAGATCTGTAGAAGTGGCTCCATCTTAACTTGCCCTCCCAGATGTATTTGTTGAGGACGAGAGAAAGAAAGTAGAAAAGATGTGGTTGGGTTTTACCCAAGCAGCGCATGTTAGAGAGGCCAAGGATCATGCCTTTTAAAGCACAGTGACCTTGCTATCCGTATTTAAAACGGATAACCAACAAGGACCTACGGTATAGCACAGGGAATGCTGCTCAATATTCTGTAACAACCTAAATGGGAAAAGAATTTGAAAAAGAATAGGTACATTTCTATGTATAACTGAATCACTTTGCTGTACACTTGAAACTAACACAACATTGTCAGCCAACTATACTACAATATAAAATAAAAAGTTAAAAAAAAAAAAAAAGCACAGTGATCTTGCCAGCTGGTCACATCATTAACTTAGACTCTTCAGATAAACAGCTATTCTCTCCTAAGGCGAGGGACAGGGGACCAAGAAGTAAAGTGAAAACAAGCAGGGCTTGACAGGGGGAGAGGAATGGATTCCATTTCCCTTCATTGTTTATTTCTTAAGCTCTTTGTTGGACATTTGTATATTTTCTTGGGAGAAATACCTATTCAAATGCTTTGCCCATTTTTAAATTGGGTTTGTTGGTGGTTGTTGAGTTTTAGGAGTTCTTTATATATTCTGCACCTCAGTTCCCTATCAGATACATGACTTACAAATATTTTCTCCCATTCTATGATTGCCTCTTCACTCTGTCCTTAGTGTCCTTTGATGCACAAAAGTTGTAAATTTTGATAAAGTCCAGCGTGTCTGTTTCTTTTTGTTTGTTTTCTTTTTCTTGCCTGTGTTTTTGGTCCTAAGCAGTTTAGAAAAACAGCAGCAAAGTGTTATTTGCCTGAATCCAGGGTGCTCTCTCTAGAACAGGAAGGGAAGTTCAGCTAAATCTCATGATTCAGTGGTTAGACCACCAGCCGGCAGGGGAGATGATCAGTGTGTGCTGAAACCCAACTGCTGACCCCCGAGATGCCATGATGTTCTTGCAAGAAGGCCACCGGCAGGGGGAATGTACATGATGCTGGGAGGCCAGGCTGGGACTCCTGGGAGAAGCTTCTCTCATCCAGTTCCACTGGCTTCTCTCCAAGGTGGTCAGGGACTCACTGATGCATGGACAGCTCATATGTTCATCTGTGAACCACATCCGCTCTTAAGAGGAGCTGGAAATGCATTTCTCCTGATTCCACTCGCTGTTTTCTCCCGTCTGTGGGTTTCTGTCGCCATCATTCAGCACTTAGAAAATTGTCGAATCTTAGAACAAAAAGACAACTGAAGCCCACCCCCATAATATGCAACTAAAAATCACTGAAGCCTGGAGTGGTTAAGACTCCTGCCCAAATTCCTGTAACTAAAGTGCAATAAAACCAGAGCTGGATACTAGAAATCCCGACTCAAGACAGTGCTCTTCAAGGAGCCTCACCATTTCGTGAATTTCATTAAGTGTTTGCTTAGCCTCATACCCTAGTCTCCATCCTAGTGGCAAAAAAATAAAAAGTTGCAAGCGGAAAATAATCCTTGCCACTGTGGTCTGAGTTGAATTATTGTTTCAATATGCGATTATCTAAAGAGTGGGCACGGGAAGGTCTGAATCACAGCATCCCTTAGGGCATAAGCCTCATGAACTCCAATGTCCCAGGGCTAAGCTTGGAGCAGAACACAGCGGTTTAAAGGGTCAAGTGGCTGCCTGGGAACGCGGCCCCAAATTACCAGAGCTTCTGATTTTTTTCAAGAGAACACAGAAATTAGATTCTTGTACGAAACATCTCAATTTTTTAATTTAAAATTTTAAAGGAATCAATTTAAAAGCTCTAGTCTGAAAGCCTGTAAGAAAGCAAAAAGATCTGTGCAATGAATATGGACCGTTGATTTGAGATCCTTGCTCTTACAGCTAGACCTGTGTTTCTCAACATTCACACACATTGGAATCATCTGGAGAGCTTTTTAAAAAATTGCCTGTGTTTCAGTCAGCCCGACTCCAGACTAATGCATCAGAGCCTCTTGGGGTGGGTTCTGGGCATTAGGACTGGTTACAGCTCCCCGGGTGATTGTAAAGTACAACAGGGTTAAGGACCGCCGGGCTCAAGGCAGTGTGGGCAGACAGGATCCTCTGCTTCTCACCTCTTTCCCATCCATCAGGACATCTGGACTGTGATTGCTGGACCTCAGGATGGCCCTAATTTTAGGGTTCACATCTGGGTAATTGGCTGCATTTCTTGTTTCTTGTCCTCTTGGGGGGCATTTTATAGGCACAGACAGATGTCCCTTTCACTTCATTTGCCACGTGACCCTTCTGGAAAGTTTCAATCCCCAACTTCGTGATTTATCCCATCTCTGGAGCAAGTGGGCTATTCAGTGAAGTTTGTTTGTAGCTTCTTAACTTTGATCTCCTTTTCATCTCTTAGCCTTGGGGTTTCTCCAGCCAGAGAGGATGCTTTGCCCAGCTGCCTTTGGTCTTGTGAATTCGCAGCCTTGCCCTTGAAACATCGGGAGCCCCTGTTGGTTCTTGTGAGCCCTTGAACGCTCCTGTTCTGCACCCATCTGTTTCTGCCTTGACTCCTTGCTGTTTGTACAAACACTCCCCTCGCCTTTCCATGCCAGCTTTTTGGAGTCACTGAGATAACCCCAGCAAGCCTTACAGGAAAAAAAAAAAATTAGTATGGACAGGAAACTACCAAAGGACAAGGTGTTCTCTAAAGTAGCTTTTATTTCCCAAAACTCTATGAATCTTGTCATTGATTTTGTCACTTGTGATGATAGCATTTTGGTCATATAAGAAAGTATCCCTAATTTTTAGTGGTACAAACTAATTAGGAAGTAGAAGTGAAATGATATGAACTCTGGAGTTGCTTCAAGCATCTTCAATATTTTATTATACACACACACACATAAAATTCTAAGGTCTATGTGATTCCAAGAGTTTATGATTCTTTCTTTCTTGTCACTTAATCTGCTTAAGAATGATGTCACTGCCAAAGAAATGAGTGGATCATCTTTTAAAAATGCATGAGTCATTTCATAATACAGTTAACCAGTCCAATTAGGAAAATAAAAATCCACAATTTCATCTTCCTAACACGACTAACATTAGCTCTCACAGTTAGCCCTCTGGCGTTGTTTCCATTGTTTTACATACAGTTTGGGTTTCTGCTATATTTACTGATGATATTATCAAGCACAGACTGTGGACTGGGTCTTGCATTGTGGCCATATCAGCTTTCTAGCTGCTTTGAATTTACAATCATCAATAAGCCCTGAAGAGGGAAACCAGAAGTGACAGCATTTTGCCCAAATGCAGTCATCCAGTGGATTTGTCATTGGAGTGAATCTCTTGCTCTTGCTTGTGCACCTTATAATGCTAAGTGTATTTCTAGTAACTCAGGAATGCAAGTGTTGGGGAGAAAGAAAGGCAGAGACTTAAACAGGTAAACAGAACCTGAGGTGGGGATTATGTAAGGTATTGCTTCTTATTCTCCTTGCATACCATTGCATCAGAAAGCCCTCTCTTCCCAGAATTCACACATCTAGGCAAATGGTTACCTTGACGACTCTTGGGTACCACATTGCTACACTGGCTGTACATTTTAAAGTCTATCTCAGGTCACTGCATTCAAGACCTACTGAATCCTAATCCCTAAGAGGGGAACTCAGGATTCTGGACTTTTAGCAGGCTCCCCAGAGAATCTGTAGGTGGCCTGTCCAGCACCCATCTGACTAAGCATTGGGTGACCATCGGAAAGATGTTGGAATAGACTTTGAATCTTCCAGAAACAATTCTGTTTAATTGCTACAATAATTAGTAAACAGTTGTGTTTATTACAGTTACAATGGAATGGAAGTCTTAGCTTTGATATCCAGATCCTTGAAAATTAAGCATTATTATATAATAATTCATTTAATATGTTACTGTCATCAGATAAACATTTCCCAGTCATTGTAAGCAATTAGGAGCCATTCTCTCTCTTCCCCCACCTCCCTTCCTCCCTCCCTCCCTCTTCATTTGAACAAGAGCTACTTTCTCAGCCGGAGCACAGACATACTTAATGCCAAATTGTAACAAAATGTATGTTATTACAGAATGAGATTTTACTATTAATTCCTCAGAAGCAAAAGAAAGTGGGGAGGAGGTTAAAAGGGGCTTTGTTAGTTTTCATCTACCTGAATATGATGCCGATCTTTGACCTCTTAGAGGTGTGTGTCAAATCTCCTTGCCCACTCTTGACTCTGGTACTCATACATCAACATCCTTTTTCATGACGTAAGACTCCACAACGAGCATGGTTTTTCACAGTCATGTCCCACTGTTCCAGAAAACCGCCAGAGGACACTCAGAGCTGTCCTCTCTCTTCCTCTGCTCTTGTTCCTACCTCAGAGAACGATGCTTCTTGGGGTACCTTGCCTATGGCTTTTGGGTGCATTTAGACAATGGGAGGTATAGGTGGAAAACTTGAGCTCGGGGGAAGCCAGGGCTTATTTTTCCCTCTCTCTGCTTCTTGGAGTGTCTCCAGATGCTCCCTCAGCATCCTCCTCCATGGTCCCAGCTCCCCTGGGCAGTGTCTACCGTGGCAGGTGGCCCTGGCTCCTGAGCTCTGAAGACACCCCCGGTTCCCATTGACTTTCAGTTTCAAGGATTGTGGCCGCTTTTGAAGACTCCAGTTTCTGTGTTCTCTCACCATCCCCTCTTTGACTCTTCCCAATTCCCTGGGTTAAATTCCTTTAGTTTAAAAAGCCTAGAATAGTTTCTGTTTCTTGCATTACCTCGATATCTACCTCTGAAAAAGCACTCCCTCTTCTATACAAAAGCTTACAGATCTAGGTATTATCACTGGTAAGAATATACTCATTTTAAAAAATTTAATAAACTTTTATTTTGGAATAATTTCAGGCTTACCGTAAGTTTAGATTTATATACCCCTCCCCAATTTTCCCCTAATATAGACATTTTCCATCATCAGAGTTTATTTATCAAAACTAAGAAAGCAACTTTGCTACCATACTAACTGAACTCCGGATTGGATTCAGATTTCACCAGATTTTCCACTACTCTCCTTTTCTGTGTTCTAGGGGCCAGTCCAGGGCGCCCCATTGCTTGATCACCACATCTCCTTAACTTACTCTTGGCCACGACAGATTCTCAGTCTTCCCTTGTTTTTCATGACATTGACAGTTTTAAGTAGTAATGGTCAGGTATTACACAAAACGTCCCTGAATTTGGGTTTGTGCGATGTTCCTCTCATGATTAGATGTGAGTTATAGTTTTGGGGGGAGAAGACCACAGAGGTGAGGTGCCCTTCCCAGTACTTCATGTTAGAAATCACCTGGAATCGTATCTGCCAGGTTTCTCCCCTGCGTGGGTACCATTTCCCTCCTTTCCGTACGTGATGTTTTGAATGCAGGTAACCAAGTCCAGCCCACGCTCAGGGTGAGGGGAAGTAAGTGGAAGGGGTTTTATCTAGATCTCTGTATTATTTGGAAATTTTAGTAAAGAATATTTGTCTCGGGCCTCCCTGGTGGCGCAGTGGTTGAGAGTCCACCTGCCGATGCAGGGTACACGGGTTCGTGCCCCGGTCTGGGAAGGTCCCACATGCCGCGGAGCGGCTGGGCCCGTGAGCCATGGCCGCTGAGCCTGCGCGTCCGGAGCCTGTTGCTCCGCAACGGGAGAGGCCACAACAGTGAGAGGCCCGCGTACCGCAAAAAAAAAAAGGAAGAATATTTGTCTCTTTTCTTTCATTTTTAAATTCAGTTATTTATATATATAAGTGTGGACTCATATCTAGTTGTATCTAGCTGTTTTATACTTTGGGCTGTAATCTCAAAGTATTTGTTGTTCAGTTGGTCCAGCTTCGTGTTGGCTCCTGTGTCCCTTTGACCTTCCGCCATCCCTTTGTGTTGTGAGAATTTCCTTATTTTCTGCACTAAAATATGGTTCATGCACATTTTGTTTCTCCTGTCCCTAGAAATCAGCTGTTTCTCCTAGGATAGGCCCAAATTTTCAAGTGACATTTCCCCCTCCTTTTGCGCCTTTCTTTATCACATTCACCACAAGATGAAATAATGCATTTGTTCACTCAAGAAGTATTCATTGAGTAACAATTGTATGCCAGATAGTGGACTCCTCCAGTTACATGTTTTTGAATAGAACACATACTGCCTCTGCTTTCAAAAATATTAAGTAAACACACACACACACACACATATATTTGTATGTGTGTGTGTGCTGTATGTGTATGTGTTCATCTCTAATGAAATGTATTGGCTTCAGTAAGCTTCAGCGGTGCATTGTCACACAGCAGAAACCATTTTTACAAGACCGCTGGAATTTCCATGGGGCTAGCGCAGTTAATTTCCTGGATGTTTGTTCCAGAGGAGTGTTTCCTTAAAACCAAAGGTCCAAACTACCAAACTCAATTTGACAAACCAAGCCCCCATGTGGTTCATGAGCAAAGAGATCAGAGGCGGGTGCTGATCTCAGCATCTGTGTGTGTTTTGGAATTCACGGGATAAATACCCTGATACAGGAGCTGTCAGGCCTGATTAATACTCCAGTCTCACGCTGCGTGTGCCTTAACCTCTAGGCGTTACACTTGCTGCCTGGGTCCCCCGTGAGGCATCCGTCAGCATCAGCTTTCCCGAAACTCCTCTGCTGAGTGTTTCTCCTCTGTGTCATATGTTTATTTGTCATCTCTGCTAAAGGATTTTCAGTTTGAAAAATAATTTGCTACAAGGATGAACTTGGGAAAGATGGGGAGCAGTTTTGTGGGAATGCCCACGGTGGGGGCCAGTTCATAACACGCCCAAAAAGTCCATCGAATAGTACTTGGCACAAAAGAGCAGAGTAGCTTCTATATGAAGTGGGGCGGTTAGTAGGTTAAACCACCCCAAAACATGTAAACGATGACATCATTTCCATGGAAGGACAATTGATTGTACAGTGGGAACTATGTAACACAATCCTAGTGGTTGCTAGATAGAATATGACATGTTTATCTAATACTGTGGAATACGAGACTATTTTTAAACATGGTGAGGTAGAAATCTAATCCCACCATGTGAAGATAGGTAGGTACAGATACTCCAAATATATGGAAGAACGTACATCAATTACTAACCAGAGTTTTTCTTTGAGAAGTAGGTTTAGAAATAACTTTCACCTTCTGCCCTGTAAATGTCTTTATTTTTTGAGGATTTTATGACCAACGTGTAATATTTTGGGGATTCACCAAAAGTATTGAATGCTCTATGTAACATAATATTTTTATAGACAGTATCATTCAGAAAATGTTCCTTCTAAATAATGAAATAATTATCATTTCTGATGCCTTTCAAATCACCTGCTACATGTAAGGATATTTTGCATGGCTAATAATAATAGACTGAAGATATGAAGAATATCTTCTCTCTAAGTACTCTGTTGGGTACACTTCCTGTCTGCCAACCATCTTTAAATATCATTCTGAGTGTCAAGAATGAACATCGCTGGGGATTTTTCATGATGAATGTGGGCATCTATCCAGGAAGTAGATGGTTATTTTAAAGAATAAAAGCAGATCTGATTGTTTGGATGTGGTCAGTTTTAACCAGGATGGGATAGAGCGGTTACTTGTGGGACACTATATTTAGCGTCCTAGGGCTGATGAACAATAGAAATTTGTTCCCTCACAGTTCTAGAGACCAGAAGTCCAAAATCAAGGTGTTGGCAGTTTTGGTTCCTTTTGGAGGCTTTGAAGAATCTGCCTTCTCTCTTAGCTTCCAGTGGTTTCCCTCCAACCCTTGAAGTTCCTTGGTTTATAGAAGCATCCTTTCAATCTCGGCCTCTGTCTGCATGTAGCATTCTCCTCATGTCCCTGTCTTCACATGGTCATTATCTTATAAGGACACCAGTCATATTGGATTAGGGACCCACCCTACTCTAGTATGACCTCTTCTTAACTGATTACATCTGCAATGACCCTATTTCAAATAAGTTCACATTCTGAGGTCCTGGGGGTTAGGACTTCAACACATCTTTTTGCTGTGAACAGACACTTAAAAGATATAGATGCCAGGATCCCAGCTGGAAACAAGAGCAAAAATAAACAAATGGGACCCAATTAAACTTAAAAGCTTTTGCACAGCAAAGGAAACCATAAGCAAAACGAAAAGACAACCTATGGAATGGGAGAAAAGATTTGCAAATGGTGCAACCAACAAGGGATTAATTTCTAAAATATACAAACAGCTTATATAGCTCAATATAAAAAGCAAACGACCCAATTGAAAAACGGGCAGAAGACCTAAATAGACATTTCTCCAAAGAAGGCATGCAGATGGCCAAAGGGCACATGAAAAGATGCTCAACATCACAAATTATTAGAGAAATGCAAATCAAAAGTACAATGAGGTATTACCTCACACCGGTCAGAATGGCCATGATCAAAAAAGTCTGCAAGTAATAAATGCTGGAGAGGGTATGGAGAAAAGGGAACCCTCCTACACTGTTGGTGGGAATGTAAATTGGTACAGCCACTATGGAGAACAGTATGGAGGTTCCTTAAAAAACTAAAAATAGAGTTACCATATGATCCAGCAATCCAGCTCGTGGGCATATATCTGGAAAAGACGAAAACTCTAATTCAAAAAGATACATGCACCCCAATGTTTGTAGCAGCACTATTTACTATAGCCAAGACATGGAAACAAACTAAGTGTCCATCAACAGATGAATGGATAAATAAATAAATAAATAAATATATATATATATAATGGAATATTACTCAGCAATAAAAAAATGAAATAATGCCATTTGCAGCAACATGGATGGACCTAGAGATTCTCATACTAAGTGAAGTAAGTCGACAGAGAAATGCAAATATCAGGATATCACTTATTTGTGGAATCTAAAAAATGATACAAATGAACTTATTTACAAAACAGAAATAGACTCACAGACATAGGAGACAAACTTGTGGTTACCAAAGGGGAAAATGGGGGAAGGATAAATGAGGAGCTTGGGATTAACAGATACACACTACTATATATAAAATAGATAAAAAACAAGGATCTACTGTGTAGCACAGGGAACTATATTCAATATCTTGTAATAAAAATAATCTAAAAAAATGTATACATATAACTGAATCACTTTGCTGTACATCTGAAACATTGTAAATCAACTATACTTAAAAAAAAAAAAAAAGATATAGATGTCTGGATCCCAGCTGCTCAATCCAGTTATTTGCAGTTGGGACCCAGACACAAGCATTCCAAGAAATAACATGTGATGAATAACAAGGTCTGCTAGTCCCCTGCTGCAGACTAAGGACCATTCAGATGGTATCCTGAAGACAGTTGCTCCTTTGCTTAATGCAAGCTCATTATATGAAATGCAGTTTACATTGACAACACAGATATTTTGTTAGTGACTATTTTTCCTCCTACAAATAGCATTTTTCTACTCCATTAAAGGTTAAGAATTTTTTTTATTCAGAGAGTTCCCCAGTGGGTTTAAACTAGAATTTCAGTCACCCATGCTAATAATTCAGAAACCTGCTTAGTTGAGGTCCTCCTTCTCAGTAAGCACGGCCATGGGACAGGCCATCATTCCCTCAAAATAAAGAACTCCTTTTCCATGAAATGACTATGTGCTTTCCATCACCCTTTCTAGATCCAGGAGGAGATCAATGCAAATGCCCATTTCCCCCTTCTTGGAAGGTCTCTATTTATAGCTTTTGTCTGTTGGCACGTACGTGAGGAGTCGGCACTGCCATTCACAGCAGATGGATCAGGCTCAGCCATATTTCCCTTCTCACAGGCACGGTCTGCTTGGCATGTGGAATTGCATTCCCTTGCTCGCTAATCCTCAGCGACGCGAGTCTCTCCCCCACCCGCCACAGCCCCCATAACCTCCCTTAGTTCCAGGAACTCTTTGTGAGCCAGTTGTACCAGCCCCCTGACATGAGAGCTTCATTTGTTGAGTCCTGATTTTGAACTCCTATACAGAGACGAGGACACTGCCCAGTTTCACCGTGAAGAATGTCAGGGGGCTGCTGTCGATATGGAAGGCTACACAGCAGGTCAGGGCAGAGCCCCGTTCCCAAAGCAGAAACTCTTTTGTGGGAATTGTCAGGCTTTTTTGCAGAAGCAAAGTTTGCATCATTTTACCTGTACTCACTTTTTCTTTTTTTCCTCTTTGGGCACCGGCTTAGTCAATAATTAAAGCATATCTGTGCCCGTATTTCACATTCTTTTAAAAAGTTTAGGGACTTCCCTGGCGGCGCAGTGGTTAAGAATCCACCCGCCAATGCAGGGGACACGGGTTCGAGCCCTGGTCCGGGAAGATCCCACATTCTGCGGATCAACTAAGCCCGTGCACCACAACTACTGAGCCTGCGCTCTAGAGCCCATGAGCCACAACTACTGAGCCTGTGTGCCACAACTACTGAAGCCCATGCACCTAGAGGCCCCGCTCTGCAACAAGAAAAGCCACCACAGTGAGGAGCCCACACACCGCAATGAAGAGCAGCCCCTCTTTGCTGCAACTAGAGAAAGCCCACATGCAGCAACGAAGACCCAACGCAGCCAAGAATGAATGAACGAACGAATAAATAAATAAATAAAAATTAAAAGTTTATTAGTTTATTTTTAACTAGTTTATTGGTTAACCATATGCGATAATCTGTAGAGCCCCCTCCCCACAAATGCTGATGACCCAAAGGCAATGGAAGTGTTTTTTTCAGTTATCTCATAGTCCAAGTTGGGCATGCTGGATCCGGGAGTTGGCTTCCTTTCCTGCAGTGATTCAGGGGCCCAGGTTCTGCCCATCGTGTGGATCAGCCTTGCCCTGGGTCTCTTTGTCAGCAGCATCATCACCGTCGTGTTCAGCAGCAGCAGCAGCAGCAGTAGCAGCGTCTGCATCCAGCAGGTGGGAGGGGATTAAAAAAGCATGGAGATCACATTTGATAACTTCAGCCTAGAATCGACATCTTGACCTCATCTCTCTGTGGGGTTCTGTGTAAAGTTCCATTGAGAAAAGTCAAGTTTGGAATTGATTATATGAAACCATTAATGTCCAGAATGTGAAGGCAGTAGATCCTGATCCTCCTCCCTTGGAGGTCTGGAAAGCCTCAAAAAGTCACCTTTACCTGGATGGTGTAGACCGGTCTGAAGGCCTGAACCTCCAGCTAGGAGTCACAACATTCTTGCACTCATTCATTCAAAAACATTTGTTCAGTGCCCCACCTGTGTTCCATGTGCTGAGGATGAGCGCACATCGCAAATGAGGTTTGACTCTCAGGGAGCCTACGGTCTGATGGAGGGAAGGCAGTCAATACATAAATAGACACAGCACGGAAATGTTATATAATCTCAGCTGGAGGAGATAAGCCATAGCCGTGGAGAGTGAGTGATGGAGTCCTTTTATTTAGGAAGGTCAGGGAATGTCTCCTGAGGAGGTGACCTGGATTTGGATAAGGATAGAAAGTCGCATGGAGACCTGGAGGGTGTCAGGCCAGCTGTAAGGGCAAAAATGAAGCTTTTCAAACATTAAGGTGGCCTTTCAAGCATCCTTCCATGCAAACTTGCCCTTCCAGAACCGTTTACTGTTTGTGCCCCATTCCGTGCTTTCGTGCACGTCAGAGTCTCATATGAGCATCTGGAAGGCTTGCTTGCCCTGTTTTTCCTATCCACCTGGAAAACACTTCCTCATTGTCATGCAAGACTCAGCTCAAATGCAGCAACTTTTGTGATGCTTTTTACTGCCCTAGGCAGAATTTCCACTCCTTTTCTTCACTGTATCTTGAATGTTTGTGTTCCCAGTTATATTTATGTGTTTCCGTGGACATAAGAAGAGGGGTAGTCTGGGTCTGGCTGTCCGTCTTATCTCCAGGCATCCCGCGTCGTGACCTGCCATAGTCATACTTAATGATTACTGAATGCGGTTACGCGTATCCCTTAGAAAAATAAAATGAGAGCAACAAAACCATTGATTATAATTGATACCACTTACTGAACATTTACTTAGGACACTGTTCCAAATACTTTCCAACATGCACAATAACCGTAGGAGTTAGAGACTATTATTATTTATGGAAGAAGACACCGAAACACAGGAAGGTTAGAGTAATGTGTCCGGAGTCCCACATTTATAATGACCGTCATACACAAGTGTAATAACTGGTGTTTATTATGTTACCACTAAGCATTTAATGTGGATTGTTTTCTTTAATCCTCACGCAACGCTTTGGAGAAAGTACTGTTAAGATACTCGTTTTACAGAGGAAGGCGTGAGAATGCAGAAAGCTTAAATAACTTGCCCAAGAACGCATATGGCTAATGCATGGCAGAGCTGGGGTTCAGATTCATCTGTCCTTGGTTCCAGAATCCTCATCTTCACCCCAACACTTGAACGTGATGTGTTAGCACCAGAAAAGGGGGGAAAAGAAAACAGTACCCACTTGTCATAAAGCTGGCTGCTCAAGGTAAACATTCAGCAGAATCCACCGACGCCGTGTGCTTGGAGCTGCTTTGTGTGCCAGGTGAGGCTGCGTCTTGCTTCTCTTGATGAATAATTCACCACCTGGAACCCTGTGTTTACTTCTGCTGTTGTCCTCCCAGTAGATGAGGAAGGAGCACAGCCATCCACAAAAGCAGAGTTATAGGGTGAGAACACAACACAGAGAACGCAAGAGGGTTATTTATAGTCCAGAATCCCAGGCTGAAAAGAAGGCATGCGAGGAGCTTAATCATTTCCCAGGGAATCTGGGAGGACAGTGGACAGTGGCAATAAAGAGCCCCCAAAGGGTCAGGGCTGCATACCAATTACAGTGACTTCCAGACACTTAACACGCACGGCACTTAGCACGCGATCAAGGACATGTTCTGTCCGGGAAGGAAAAACAACTTCTGATGTCTCCCCCTAAGCAGAGAGGCAGCCTGTCTGACACTGTTGTTGCAACACAACTCTAATTTAAATTCCAGGTTCCGTGATAATGAGTTGGCAGCCCCATCACTCAGGCAGGCATATCTTGATACAAGGGAAAACGTCCAGTCCAGTTTGACTCTTTAAAAAGCTGTCCATGCCAAGCTTCACATGAAAGCGGGGAGAGCGTGGTGATGTATCCTCTTCCTGCAGACCAATTTGTGAAACTACAACAATCACTGTTCAGTCAGTTCCCCAATTACCTCTTTTCTCATTAAATGTATGGCTTTCTGCTTCCTTAGAACTCTGTAGGTTGCAACAGACTGAATTCTAAGTAAACTCAGCTCAAGCAAGGGAAATAGGAAGGATTTATTCATGCTCTTGAAACCAAAGAGTTTCAGGGTGGGACTGGCTTTTGGCTGTGCCTAGACCTTGGATGCCGTTATGAAGCTCTGTTTCTCCACTTCTTGGAACTGCTTTCAGCTTTGTTGGTTTTTTCTCAAGGTAATCCATGTATGTCCTGGAAACTCCAGACCCACACCCACCGTATTAGTTTCTTGGTAGTAACAAGCTACCACAAACTACTTAAAACAAGAGAAATTTATTCTCTCACAATTCTAGAAGCCAGAAGTCTGTTTGTAGGATTGGCTCCTTCTGGGGGCTCTGACAAAGAATTCCTTCCATGCACCTCTCCTAACTTTTGACTGCTGCCAGCTACCCTTGGCTTTTTTTGGTCTGTGGCTGCATCACTCCAGTCTCTGCCCCTGATGTCACGTCACTTTCTCTCTGTGTCTGTTTGCCTCAAATCTCCCTCCTTTGTCTTATCAGGTCACTAGTCTTTGGATTTAGGGCTCATACTAAATCCAGGATGACTTTATCTCAAGAGACTTGACTACATCTGCAAAGATCCTTTTTCCAAGTAAGGCCACTTTACCAAGTGCCAGGGGTTGGGACTTGGATGTTTCCATTTGGCGACACCCACTGCAACTCACAACACATACCGATGTATAAACTGCAGTACAAACAGAGCAAACCTCAGAAGTCCTGGGCTAGTGCTCATCAGCTCTGATGACCTGGTTTAAGGAATAACTCCACTTCTATGCTAATCACTGCAGCTAGAAGAATTCAGTGCTCTCACTGGCCAGTCCGAGGACATAGGCTGACCAGTCCATACCAGTTTGAGCAACACAGAGAGCAAAGAAAACATCTTGAGGGACACTTAAAGAAGATGTGCACTCAATGTGAATGAATTGATTAAAAAATAACTGAAAGTCTGGAAGAAAGTGAACTTGGAAGAAGCTGTAACATAAAAATGCTGCATATTTGTTGCGAAGTTCATGTTGGCCAAAGGTGCTTGCTTGATTTTCGGGCCATTAAAAGATCCAAGAGTGCTATATCAGTTTGAGTGGGTATCTACGTGGAAAGGGAATGTTTATGGAACATTTGAATCTTTTACTGAGTTATTGTAGGCATCTCTTAAGGAGTTTCTTGGATGAAGGGAAGGAAGAGTAAATATGAATGTGAAATAGTTAAAAAGGATGAATGAATGAACGAATAAGTAAATGGGCGTTTGGCCCTCTCATTCCTCTTGAGTTTCCCTGTTTTTAGAAATCGTGCTTGGATTTTTGCCTTCTTATTAAAATCGTGATACTCAATGTCACTGATGGGCTTAAAGCTTGTTGTCCAATTCAGGCACAGAGCAAATGAGGAATTCAGTTTTGGTTGTTTTGTCCATGATCTTATTCTGCCAGGTTGCGCAACACAGTGGGTTCTTAGAAGATGCTAGTTAACACATTTAATTCTCTTATGGACCTCCTCCTTTAGACTCTTTCACATCCTTAAACAATTAAAAAAAAACACCAGCTGTTTATGGGCATGCCACATCTTTAGCAAAGCTTCTTTGACCAAATGCATTATTTAATGACCTTTGTTCATCTTCCACTCAACATATTTATTAAGCACCTACCATGTCCTGGGCAGTGACATGGGAACTGGGAACGTGCTGGTGAACTAGCAAAGGCTCTTCCCCTACCCCTGCCCCCACCAGCAGTTTCCATTTCAGTAGGAAGATATCAAATGATACAAACAAATTAAGTTAATAAATAAGATTGCAGGGGAGAAGGGGGTGCTTTGTGAAGGAAACAGAGCTAACCTGAATTTTGGAAGCCGGTGTTTGCTAGGCTGCTGTGATGAGAGTGGAGAGCAGAGACCATACCCTTGACAGACAGTGAAACCCAATGACGGGGAGGGTGTGTCCTTGTCGGTTTTACACAACAACTGATAATGATTCTGTGCCGCGTGTTGCTACATGCAAATTCTGTTCTGTGGCTCTTCCCACAATTCCATGCCACAGAAGAGGAGGATGTGGGGGAAAAAATTTCAAGTATGCAAAGGAACACAACTTGCAGGGGAGGCAGGAGATAAGTCGCATAGGTAGCTGATATGGTAACATTTTCCTAAAGAGGAAACCAGGGGAAGACACTTGGGTAAGTGAAATGTCTCATCCCTTCCTTTACTAAGGAACATTTTTGTAGTTTGTCCTCGGAGTTGTTAAAGCAGAGAAAAAAGCCTGTCCCTTGCCTACTTGAAATTCTTGGCTATTTTTCTGATTTTGGTGAGATTGGTTTTCTTGCAGGGCTGTATCCTTGATTATATCTGTCAGCGAGCTCAGAAGTGAGTAATGAGAGTGAATAAACCATGGACCTTCTGGGGCTCTTACAACTGCCTTCTACAGAGTGTCTTGCCTTCCACTTACTTTTGTTCTGCTTGCAGTGATGTTCTGTCCCTTGACAGTTAGGATGTCTTTACTTCGGATGATTTTTTTTTTTTTTTTTGCGGTACGCGGGCCTCTCACTGTTGTGGCCTCTCCCGTTGCGGAGCACAGGCTCCGGACGCACAGGCTTAGCGGCCATGGCTCACGGGCCCAGCCGCTCCGCGGCATGTGGGATCTTCCCGGACCGGGGCACGAACCCGTGTCCCCTGCATCGGCAGGCGGACTCTCAACCACTGCGCCAGCAAGGAAGCCCCAGTTCGGATGATTTTTACAGGCCCATCTCTTATTTCCAAAGTAGCCACAGGGAAGCTGTGTTTTAAATGAAAGTGAATGGAAATGGGTTTGCGGGGGATACGTTTTGTGATACTTTCTTTGAGGTCACTGAAAACTTCTAAAGGTGATTGTAAAACCATGACAGAAGAAGAACAATGCTAGAGCCCCTTCCCACTATTCTAATGTCAAGCCCAGGAGGGTAATTTTAAGTTAATTCTTTCATTTATTCAGTAAACACCTAAGGAACATGAACCATGTAAACGACCATGAAAGACACCCCCAGGGACAAGCCTTGTCTTCTAAGAAATTACCTTCTGGTGGGTAGTGAGAGAGAGGTGCATTCCAAAAACAATTTCACAATCCATTATTTAACTGCAGTTGGGTTAAGTGCTAAACTGAGAAGTACAGAAAGCCAAGTCAATTTAAATTAGGGAAATCCCCAAAACACAGCTTTTTTTTTTTCTTCACCCCTGTAACCCCAGAGTTGGAGACATAGTAGGTGCTTGTCAACGACAGTGACAATTTGAATGAACAAATGAATTCGTGGAGGGTGTGTAGACTCGCACAATAAGGATCTTCCTGGAGCCAAATTGCCATTTATAAAAAGGGACACAAAATCAAGGCTCCTTTCCGTTTTCAGGTATTTCTAATGGAATTGACTCATTTTGTTAGAACTTTAAGAAGACATTCTCTTGCCTTTTTCCTTCTTACTCCCATGCTCCCTAAGTTCTTTCCAACTAGGGTGGAAGCAAGCCTTGTCATGGTTTTCAGAACTGTGTGGTTTTCAAAAAAAAAAAGGGCTTCCCTGGTGGCGCAGTGGTTGAGAGTCTGCTGTGCTGCGGAGCGGCTGGGCCCGTGAGCCATGGCCGCTGAGCCTGCGCGTCCGGAGCCTGTGCTCCGCAACGGGAGAGGCCACAACGGTGAGAGGCCCGCGTACCGCGAAAAAAAAAAAAAAAAAAAAAAAAAAAAAAAAATGCAGAGCAATCTGCCTTATCAGTATCTCTTCCAATTAATGTAATCTTGTATCTGTTATTTCCGCCATATTTTTCAATCCAGCGACCCTCATTACATTTGCAAGTGCATTAAATTAGAGCCTCTATAGAAGGAGAATGATGATTATCAGCTAATTTAATTATGTTTCTACATTTGCGGCATTTAATGATGTCTGCCATTGTTGTGGGGATTCTTCCATTGGCTCCAGGTAGAATTAACACTGATCCCATGTAAAGTTTACGTTATCAGACAAAACTTGACAGCTCATTGAGGTGCATGTTCAGTAAGTTTTGAATCTAATCAAAATTGATTTATGTGCAATCAAATTACAGGAATAAAGAAACAGCTTCACATAATTCCGTTGCTGATTATAGTATTGCTTGCCTCTGAAGTCACATCGATGTGCGTCTCTTGGTTTTGTACCATTTCACCAATATCTAAAATTCTATATAGACTTTTTTTTTCCTTCCTGCTGCTTCTTTCTTTTAATTTTCACATTGCATAGTGGCTGGGTCCTGAGCTTCTGATACAGATCAGATTGACAATCTGTGCCCCCGTGAGCTTTGTGTCCTGTTCAGCAAACATTGTCTGAGTGTCCTTAAGTGTCAGGCATAGGAACCTGGTACTAAATGCCCAGATGGGTCCTCAGAGTAGGAGGGAAGCCCCCCAGGAAGGGAGCAGTAAGTGTTCAGGAGCTGGTGCTGATGTTGGAGGGACCTGAGTCGTCATTCTTCCTCCTTCCCTAAGGATCCTCAACCAAGTAAAAAATAGGTACACAAACCCAGTGGGGTTTAAAGGACAGAATTCTGTTTATTACCCATTGGAAAATGGTGCTTTTATATTTGCTCATCATACACTTATTTAATAGTTATTGTGTGCCAGATACAATTTAAAGGACTTGGCAAACAGAAACCCACTTCATCGTTATAATAGCCTAAAAACAAACTATTATTCTTCCCCTTACCCCTATTTTAAAGATGAAACTGAGGGACAGAAAGCTGGACTATTTTACCTGGGGCCACTCACCTGGTGTGTCTAAGAATCAGGATTCCAATCCAGGTGGTCTGGTTCCAGAGTTTGTAATCCTAAACACGCTGCCTTGTTGCTTCTCCTGAAGCTGAAATTGGCTGTCACTCAACCTCCTTTACCCCTGAAGTCATATCTAGACCTTGGAAGTGACTGAGAAGTTTGGAGGGCATTGATCCACCTCTCCCAACATGGGAATAAGATCCAAAGAGAGGGAGCTTGAAGCTGGTCTCTAGAAGGTAGAGCCCTGGCCCCTGTCCTAGGTGTACTTACTTGTCCTAGATACTGCTTACCTGTCCTAGGTGAGCTTAGGAAATGGGGTCAAAATGAAAGCAGGTATTGTTTGGAGGTAGCAAGCAGGAGGAGGAGAAAGAGAGGGAGAGAGGGGGAAAGGAGGAGAGAGAGAGATATTGAGAGAAGCTCACCCATCAGAAGAGTCCTTCCAGCCCCCTTGAGGTAGATTGGGTGAGGGGGAAGATTGAAGACATGCTTCCCCAAATGCTTATAACCCAGTGGAGGACTGGTGTAAATCCCTAGTGTGTGGGTCATGGGGGAATGCACAAAGGAATAAGATGAGAATTGTTAGCATCTAGGCTGAATCTTAGGAATCCATGACATGTGACGGATGAAGTAAATTTTCAGACAAATAGGCAGCACCTTCTGAAATGAAGTCATGGTAGTGGGAAGGGTCAACCGTTCAGTGAGGCTGAGGGAGGGTGGGGAGTTAGAGGAAGATGATGCTAGAGCCAAACAGTGAATGGACAGGTGGGTCCCACAAGGCAGGGATGGTGTTTGAATAAAATAGAATGTGTCCTGGTGTGAAAGGAGAACCTTCATGAAACTTTTCGACATTCTCTAATTGCAAGTGGCTTCAAACAATCACTCACCATAGTCATCATCCTCAACCTTCTTCTCTGCAAGGCCCACAGTAAATATCACTAAATCTGGCAACAGCAGTAAAAACGTAATTGTTGCCGCAGCATGCAGTGTCTCCAAGTGTCCATAAAGGCATCTGGGTCAGTGTTTGAACATAACCACGTAGGACGCTGATCAACTCTCTTATTTGTTCATGATGACGTGCCGGTAGACAAGATGTTGTTCTGGGATGTCAGTTGAGTGTTTCATTCTGCCTCGTACAGCCTACGTGTGTGTCCTGCTCAGTTCACTGTTCTCTCTGGAGGATAGACCCTTAAGCATGTTTACTCAGTGGTAGCAAAAGTATATTTTGCATCTTGTTCAGAACTTGGTAATGTGTTCATGAAGAGTTTATTGATGGAAAACCACTGGGATTCTCCTAAGACTGCAGTGTATTCCAGTAGTGGGATGTGATATTTTTTTTCGTGATGTATGGATAAGCATTTTGTCGTCATTTTAGGTATTTATTTTTTCAACATGATTTTTCAAATATAGAAAAGATGCAAGAGCCGTACCATATATCCACCACCAAGATACCACAACTAAAATTTTATCATATTTGTTTTATCACATATTTATCCAGCTACCCATGCATGCATCTGTCCGCCTTATTTTGGTTTTCATGCATTTCAAAGTGAGTTGCCAACATCAATACCCTTCACCTTGTACACTTCAGGATGCAGATTGTTAACAAGAGGTCACTATTTACCCATGGCTTTTTTTTCAAGATATATTTATTTACATTGAGATACACAGACCTTAAGTGCACCATCTGATGAGGTTTGACAAATGAGTATACTTGTGTAACATGAACTTCTGTGAAGCTATAGAACTGTCTCCTCCAAAAGTTTAGGTGTGATTTGTATGTGTATTAGAAAAATAATTCACACAGCAAACCTAGGACTGCATGAATAGTTTAAATTAAAAACTGAATGTGTTTGTGTATATATGTACACAGGTATGTGTGTATACACATGTGTATATATATTCGTGTGTGTATGTATGTGTGCATACGTATGTGTGTGTATGATTTGCACTGGATAAATAGTACAGGCAGTGTGCAGATGTGGCAAAAATTCTAAGTGTGCTACAAGTATCCCTGTATTTGGTAATTACGAGCCTAGGGAAGAGGTAACCTGATCCTATTAGCATTGTCTTCAGGAAGAACATAGCACACAGAAAGTGCAGGACTACACAGATGTAATGCCCAGGATGAATGGAAAGAAACACAGTGTTACTTGTCCGATTGAGGATGTTGAACGACTTTTTGCTCTGAGAGTACCAACAGCTACAATTTTTCAAAGTCAGCCTTGATTTACATTGTATTTTTTAAGTGTTCATTAATGTCACAGAGGCTTAAGTTGGGATCAGCTGTCTTGGTTTAAAAAAAAAAAATAGGTTATGCTTTCATCTTTTGACCCCAAAACATGTAGACAAAAATCAACATTAATTGGCAGGAGGAATGAGGGTGGAGAGGACGGGTGTCTGGCTGCAATATTCTTAGAAAGAGTATTGAGAGAGATGCTTACAGCCCCTTAACTGGGGATGACAACTGGGTTTTAATTAACAGCAAGTGAGTCTTGTGGTCAGCCATCTGACATTTAGGTGGATCACACAAAAGCCTTTCCATTTGTACCACATTTATTTCCAGCTTAATTAGTCCTTCTGAGATAGCCATTAGCAACAGCCTCTCCATTTAAGATCCTTTTAACTAGACTTTTTATTATTTTTATTTTTTATTTTTTATTCTTCTCATTTTGTACTGGCTTAACGCTATAAAGGGTCTGGGCTAACTCATTTTAATGACCTCTGCTACACAAATGCTAATTTTACATTTGGCCTTATTTCAGGAGATTTTTTTTTAAAGACCATTGCTTTCAGAAGGACAAAAACGGAAAGATTAAACCCCTTACTGTCATCTGCCTGAAAAGTCCTGTGGTTTCTTGTGACAGGAAGAGGGTTTTCAAATCCCTCCTTGGCCTAAGCTTCTGTGCTTGACGTCTCATTATTTAACTCAGCTGTTTCAGCCTCACCTTCACCCAGTTAATTAAGTAACTCATTGAATGTATTATTCAGTTTTGATTCCCCTGTCCATGACAGAGAGAGACGGGGGATGCTTCTTCATCCTTGTCCTCCTCCCACTTCCTCTTGCCTCTTCTTTCTCTTCTTCTACCCAAAGAAGGAGACAGAAAAGTGCAGGAGAGGAAATTTTGTTGCAGGAAGAGAAGAGAGAGGATATTATCAGCTTAATCAACCATCAGTTCCTGGAGTGCGTTGTTTATTTATATTTTTAATAGAACTATACTCAGAAGATGAGGTTGACGATGGTGATGATATATCTTGATGATAACCATGACATCAGTCTATTCAAGGCAGTGTTTTAGGTGTCTTTCTTATGTGATCTTATCTAATACTCATAGCAGCTCTATGAGGGAAGCACGAGAAATAGCCCCACTTTACAGATAGGAAAGCTAAGATTTAATTGAGCAAACTAATTTATTTATATCTCATAGCTAGTAGGCATCCGAAACTTAATTTGAACCCAGAACTAGCTGATTCTTTTTTTTTTAATTAAAAAAATTCTTATTGGAGTATAATTGATTTACACTGTTGTGTTAGTTTCAGGTGTACAGCAAAGTGAATCAGTTATACATATACATATATCCATCGTGATTCTTAACATTCATGATATCAAGGGCATCTCAGTTAGATATCTGTGTATTTGTAGTCGAGTTTATATTCCTAAACTTGGTGGGTAGGGATTTATGATGAAAGTATGAGAAGGATGTCTAAATGGTAGGTTACCTACATTTCTTGATCTCTTAGTGACAGTTGGAGAAAGCTGGCTTTCCTCTAGGGCTGTGGTCCTCAACCAGGGGCAGTTTTGTCCTCCAGAGACATCTGGCCAAACACCTATGATATATGACCCTTTATGTGTGTACATTAAATCCAATAAAAGTTGCTTAGATGTACCCTATTGAATATATATGGATTTTGTGGGGAGGAGGGGACTGTACTTGGACTTAGCTAGTTATTTGTCGACCTGGCTGGAAATAAATAAGACATTTAACATGGATGAAAGTAGAAGAGGGGGGTAGTGGAGGGGGTTGTGTGCACAGGGAAAGAGAAAGAAACACTAACATGAGAAGGCAGATGGAAATGTAGAAGGTCAAAGCCAGAGTAATTGAAATAGACTTTGGAAATTGTGGATCTGAGAAAGAATTAGAGGTTAAGGGGTAGGTAAATAAAAAGATAAGGAAAAATAAAGAGACAAATTGAATAAAACCAAAATAGGTGTGTATGTGAAACAGAGAGAGAAAGAGAAGAAAATGCATCTTTAATGCCTGTTTAAGAAAAAGGAAGGTAGTTCCTTATAAGAAGGTGAAGTAGAAATAATTTTTGATTAAAAAAAAGCTCTCCTTATCATGAAACATATTTTTTGGGGGGTGTACCCCAATGAAAAGGCAAGCAGTGTAGAGAGGTGGGTAAAATGCAGGCTCTGACACCACATTCTATAAGTTGCTCCAAGTGTTGCTAACTGGATGCTAAGTGTCAGGTACTGATCCTAGGTGAGAATCCAGCATGGAAAAAACAAGTGAACTAAGACGCTAGTGGATACGGAGACAGAAAAATAAATAAGAAAATCAACCTTTTCGTGCAAATGCAATAAACAAAATAAGACACAGCGATGGTGGAACATTACTGCGTTTCAGAGGTGGGCTCACCGATGAGCTGGTGTTTGAAATGACACCAAAATGGGATGAAGGATCCAGCCACGTGGATGTACCAAGCAGGAGCTTTGCAGGGGGAGGGTAGAGTAAGTGCAAGCAAACACCCCCAGGTGGCCATGAGCCGCTGCATTGAGAAGCTGTCAGAGGTCAGCATGGCTGAAGGGGAGTGAGCGGCAGGAGGTGGGGATAGTCATTAGGGAATGGATCCAATAGGGCTGCATGGGGAGTTGAGTTTCCCTACTTGATGAATGTTTCCTGAGGATAGACCTGGGTTTTATTTCTGTATCTGCCACTTACTAATTGAATGTTCTGAATATAATTACTTCATCTCTCTGAACCTCAGCTTCCTGCTCCCTGAAGCACAAATGATACTAAAACTTACAGCATAGGGTTGCTGTAGAAGTGATGCAGGTAAACCACTTGGGGATGGGCTTGCCGTATAGTCATGTTTCTTATATGCTAGCTAAAAATCAAAACAACAACAAAAGATTTGGGGAACCTTGGACCAGCTGTTATAAAGATATCTGGAAAACAAAATCTTCCCTAGTCCACTGTTGGTGGGAATGTAAAATGGTGCAGCCACCATAGAAAAGAGTATGGAAATTCCTCAAAAAATTAAAAAGAGAGCTACCATATGATCCAGAAATTCCACTTCCCAGTATACATTTGAAGGAAACAAAATCACTGTCTTGAAGTGATATCTGCATGTTCACTGCAGCATTATTCATAATAGCCAAGATGCGGAAACATCCAATTGTCCATCAACTGATGAATGGATAATAATCTGTGGTATATACTGATGATGGAATATTATACAGCCATTAAAAAGAAGGAAATCCTGACATTTGCAACAACATGGGTGGATCTTGAGGGCCTTATGCTTACTGAAATAAGTCAGACAGAGAAAGACATATACCGTATGACCCCCACTTATAGGTGGCATCCAAAGAAGTGAACTCACTGAAACAGAGAAGAGGTACCTGGTTACCAGAGGTGAGGGGTTGGTGGAGGGGGAATTGGGTGAAAATGGTCAATGGGTACCAACTTCCAGTTACAAGATGATTAAGCTCTGGGGATATAATATACAGCATAATGAGTATAGTTGGCGATACTATATTGTATGGTTGAACATGGCTAAGAGACTAGATCTCGAAAGTTCTCATCATGAGGAAAAAACTTTGTAACTATGGGGAGTGATGGACGTTAACTAAACCTATTGTGGTGATCATTTCACAGTATATACGTACATCAAATCATTATATTGTACACCATAAGCATACAATGTTATATATTTACTGTATCTCAGTAAAACTGGGGAAAAGAATCTGAAATCCATGGAGAAATAAAAGGACTTTATAATAAACAGTATGGAGATCATGTGTCTGTTTTTATCCATTGTCTTGCTGGGATGATCTTCCTGTGGTTATAGAACAATGTTACAGCAATTCCTCCCCTATGTATCTGTGGCTGCTGTCCATGTGTGGAAATTGCATCTTGGGGGAGACAGGGACATGCGTCTTTTGACAATATTGTTGGATTTCAGTGGAGCGGAAATAAGCTTTCCGACGTGAGAAGGCAGCCTAGCTGGGGTATTTTGCTTGAGGTATTCCTTTGACGATGCCGTGCCCCTGTGACACCCAGAAAAGCATCTCTTTACCTAAGTGCCTGCGAGGCCACCCAGCCTGGATTCAGTGATAAAGCTTAAGCAGCCCTCAGGGCCTGTGACCTCAGAGAGTTACTCAGTCTGACTTCATCAGTGGTGCCTCTTATTTCCCATTATATTTCTTATTACCAGAGCTGATCTTTTTTCTTAAAAATCTGTTAACCTTATTTAGACAAGGGGAAGGGACCATTTGAGCTCTCAGACAGGAAGCTGATGGGAAATTGTAAAGCCTCCAAAATAGGGTGAGAGCTTCCTGTTGTTTGGGGTCCTGGCGGAGGTTACTTTAAAAAAAAGAGGGAGAAAGAGAGAAATCGGAGCATAAATGTTCCTGGGGTTGGCTGGTTTCTCCCCAGGGCGTGCCTTTTTTTCGAGCCTTTGGGGGAAATTTGCAATGGCTGTATCTATCTTACAGATGAAGGTTGTTGGAACCCCAATGTCGATGTGGCGGGAGTTAGGAGGTCGGATTATATGTTCAGAACTGCTGTCTATGGCTATAGCCCAAGAAAGAGTATTCTTCCATAGGTAGGCAGAAAGGGCTCTTGAATGTCTAAATCCACAGACTTTTTAGTCTGGTAGACATTCAGTGACTTGGTTTCAAGCCAATGATTGTAATTGGCCATGTGTATTAGTGACTTTAAAATCCAGGCTCTGTATCAAACCCTTTATGTTCATTTCTCATAAACACAAACTGCATATATATATACATATAAATATATGTGTGTATATATATATAATATTCATTCTGTTGTACCAGTTACACTAGTAATTGATGGAGGCTCAAAATGGTTAGAAAAGCTAATAAATGGCAAAACTTCCTTCTGTTGTGTGTTCATTTATCTCTCTATTAAAAACATTCTTTTTCCCTGTGGACTGTATTATGAGTACAACAGGAAAGCAGATTGGCTGAGTAGTTAAGATCACCAGCTTTGGGGTAGAACAAACCCGGTTTGAATCCCAGAGCCTACGTTTGTCAGATCTGTGACCTTGGGCAAGAAACCTAACCTCTCTGGGTTTATTTCCTCTAAAATGGAGAAAATCATTGCGTCTGCTTCACAGGATTAAGTGAAGTCTTTTTTATGTTATATTAATCAATACACATTTACATATATAATCTTGTATTTATATAAATTTTTATCGCTAAGAATGATTTTTTAGAGGATGGTTAGTCGTTGTTGTCGCCTTTGAGAAGCTGATAATCTCATGGAAGAGACAGACACATATACAATGTGCTGTAAATACACACCCAAAGGAAATCAACCCTACAATAGAAGTGCCAGATAAAGGGCATGGTTCCAGGAAGAGAGGGAGAAATCAGTTTTGTATAGACAGAGCCGAGGAGGAGGTGAGATTAGCTTTGGTAAGCATGTAATTGGGTAAGCAGAGAGAGGGTGATTCAGAGGGAGGGGACAGGGTGACCCAGTTTTTGGAACATAAAGAATGTTTACGGACAAACACATTCGGACGGAGCAT
Source organism: Neophocaena asiaeorientalis asiaeorientalis (assembly GCF_003031525.2). Lineage (NCBI taxonomy): Eukaryota > Metazoa > Chordata > Mammalia > Artiodactyla > Phocoenidae > Neophocaena > Neophocaena asiaeorientalis. The sequence continues at coordinate 5,658,574 of NW_020174705.1, forward strand.
AGCGTCTGGGGAGGAACATCATAGAATGTGAGTCTAGGAAAGTAGGTGGGATTAGTCAGAACATGAGTCATGAGATTTATTTATTTTCATTTCATATATTAACATATTGTACCCAACATAAACCTTTAACACACTTGGCAAATTAAGCTCATACACTGAGGTCAATAGTTGATGCATCTGAACAAAAAATAACTAAGTATGAACAAATTACTAACCTCTAATTACATACCAGAAATCAGATAGATTTCTGTTGTTTCTGATCACCTGAAACTCACAAATCTGGAAGTCGTAAAATAAACAGGCAAACAAGAAACCGGAACATGGTTTAACTTTCAAAGTTTGAAACTCTAAAGCACTCTGCAGAGAACTGGTTGTGAATCTGGAACCAAATTAAATGAAACGACAGCAGGAAGTACAGCTGACCATGAAGGCAGGTGCTGGAAGAACACTGAAACATATCCACGTATCTTCAGGAACACAGCAATCCAGGGCTGTTTAGCAGGAGAGCAAGACTTTCCAGGGTTATCAGCATCTTGGAGGGGGCACTGTAGTGAGTTACAATGCCAAAGTCAACCATCCACGTTTTAGGGAGTGGAGGCAGTGAAATACACTTTACAGGGACTTCACCCAAAATGGTTAGCATAGCCACGTTTCTATATTTAAAGATTATGATTTGAAATAGTCAGCATTTATTTTCTTACCTCAGTCCCAGGACAGTATTAGATAATTGGTAATTAAATTTCTATTACTTTCTCCCAGCACAATGTCTATGTCCTATAAATTGTATAGGCCTGCCAACACAAAAGAGAAAGTAATCAAAACTTTAAAGGGAATACTCTTAATTCTCTTCTTGGGTATAAAAACCAAATGACAGGCTCTGCAAGTAAACGTGGCATTTGGGAGAGAGGGTGAACAAGCAGAGAGAAATTTAATTATCCTAAACTGTCTCTTTTAAGGTACTTTTCCCCTGCATTCATGTAAGAATTGTAATGAGTGTTTTGCAGAACGAGTTACTAATAAATCACATGGCATGATTTTTCATTTTTCTGAAAAAGCTTAAATGGTTATTTCCTGGTGACTTTTTCAATTCACTCTCGGGGATCAGAAGTTCAGCACCCACATTATTTGGATTTACACACATATTATACTTTTAAAAACATTTATTTTTGGCATATTAACTCATAATACCATATTTTCAAATTTAGGAATACTCTACTGGAAGCTAAACCAAGAAGATGGTTAAGTGTATGTCCTTTGATGAGTGAACATATGTACACACAGATTGAGTAACTTTCCCATTACACTAGCTATATAATGTTTAGCCCTCCATTAGCAAATATTCTACATTTCATGTTGTCTTATTCATAACACCCATTCCAAAGTATAGAAAGTTGACAGAAAAAAAAGAGACATCTATTGGAATATATCTATTCCAACTCCATGCTGGCTTGGTTTGAGCAGAGGTGGGAGTATAGATTACTTAAGGCTGTAGACAATAAAATTTGCATTCCTGGAGCAAAGAGTTGGTTACTTAATCTTGTGGAAAGAGCTACTATCCATTTTCTACCAGAAAGCAAAATGCCAAACCAAGGTCACAGGGACAGGAAATATTGCTGCCCAGGAAACTGTGGTTGACAGGATGGCTACAGTCCAAGTGAATACTATAAATATTTAATTTTCCAAGAGAGTTGTGGCGCCACCTAGCAATCAACAAAGCTCTGTCCATGTCTTAGAGCAGTGGAAGCTCATCTCTGTATACTCAACAGGTAGCATAAGAATACTAATTTTTTTTCCAAATAGTTTGTAGCAGTTCTGTTGAACTTCAGCTGTGCTGTGCCTTCTCTAATTGGCATAAATCTTGCTTTGACTGTTGGATGTCTTTCTGGAATATCTGATTCATAGGAGGAAACTAAATATTCAATTAAGTGGTTCTGTTTAGTCCTTGTAGTGTTAGGATCCTTACAAGAATGGCTTAGTGGCTGTTGAAATAGACCATTGATCTATCAGCATCAATTACCAGGAGACTTGTCCTTTTATAAATTGCATCTTTTGTTGCTACCAGGGGTCTATTTAATGGACTGGAATAGCAGTGACCTGGAAGAATTCAGGCAGTCTGTAGAACCATCTTATATCAAGAAGGAAGAATATTAATTACAATAAAATAATTGTAGGGGAGGAAAACTTTTCCCTCTTCCCTTCTAGGATCTTTGGCTGGCCTAATAATTAAATTGACATAAGGCAGATTAATAGGGGAAAAACAAATTTAATTCATACATACAGGAGCTCATAAAAATGTGACTGAAAGAAATGACCAAAGCAGGTAGCTTCTTAAACAAAGAAACAGTAAATTTGTGAAGAATTGACGAGACAGATAAGTTTGGGCTTGAGGTAGTAAATTAGTGAGGAAGTAACAAGGTTTTTCATATAGTCTTTTGGGCCCTAAATTCCCTATCTCTGGTGATGAAGATATCTCTAACTCCTGGTAACAGGCGGGTACTTTTCATGAGGGAGATTTATTTCCTGCTTTCAGGGGGACAAAGGAAGGTCAGAGTGTCCTTTTTGCACTGGCTGTTTCTTAACTAACTTTAATTCAAAATAATCAATATCCCAGAGTGGTGTATTTTGGGGTGACATATTCTGCTCTCCTTCAATCCCGCCTTTGAAACTTCCAAGAAGTTTCACAATTCAGTGGCTGAGTCGGTGGATTGCTCCATCTCATTGAACCAGTCTCTTATTCTTGACAATAGGTCAGTTTAGTTAAACTCATTTCAGGAGGCAGTGATGCAAGTGGGCTCCTAAATTTAGCCTATGTTGCTCAAGTAATCAATTATTTAGTTAAAATAAATTTATTTGTTTGTTTATTTACTTCTTGGCTGTGTTGGGTCTTCACAGCTGCGTGCAAGCTTTCTCTAGTTGCGGCAAGCAGGGGGGCGACTCTTTGTTGCGGTGTATGGGCTTCTCATTGCAATGGCTACTCTTTGTTGTGGAGCACGAGCTCTAGGCGCCCAGGCTTCAGTAGTTGTGGCATGTGGGCTCAGTAGTTGTGGCTCATGGGCTCTAGAGCACAGGCTCAGTACTTGTGGTGCACAGGCTTAGTTGCTCCATGGCATGTGGGATCTTCCCGGACCAGGGCTTGAACCCGTGTCCCCTGCATTGGCAGGCAGATTCTTAACCACTGTGCCACCAGGGAAGTCCCAAATCAAGTATTTAATAAGAGGCATTTCTGTGGAAACAAAAGAAAGCCAATGGTTAATAATTGGAGCACACTTAATTGGAGTTTTTGAGTTCTGAGGACAGCCAGTGGAGAAGATTTCTAGATGTCAGGCTCGAAGCAGCCTCAGGGGAGTGAGGGCAGGCAGCAGTAACCTGACGGATTTTTCCCAGTTTGCAATTTGAATGTCTCTGGTGATATTTCTGAGTGACCCACAGCAACAAGCTCAAAGATTGCCTATACATGAGCTGTTGTGGTAATTTCTCTGAAGTTTATATCAAGTTGTCCAACTTTAGCTTGCAGGGCTTGGGGAAAGGGGCAGTTTTAGTTCTCAGTGATTTCAAGTCAGAAAGGTGGGAGAAAATTGGAAACATTAGTTTGGAGGGCTATAGCCAGATGTTGGAGGAAAAGGGAATCATTCGAGATCCAGTTAGTTTTTAGATAGAAAACAGAATCTCAAAGATAATTAACAGCACTCGAATCTAACATTCATAAAGGTATAATACTGAATCATAATCCCCCACACACAGTTACCCCCATTTCTGTCAAAGGTAACCATCGTAAGACTAGTTTGTTTGCCAATTTAGTCTAGTTTTAATGAGCCTGTCTTGGTTATTTACATAAGTGCAACAAGAATAGCAGTTGATCGTATAAATTTTTTTTAATCTGCTTTGCTGGAACTTCTCATAAGGAATCTCAGATTGGACTCTTAAAAACTTCTTGAGGCTAGAAAGCCAAGCCAAGAACTTGTGAACAGATTCGCCATTAGACACTGCCTGCAATACCTATAAATTTGAGTTAATTTTTCTAGAGGTCCCCAAAATTTCCTGAGGTTCTTGAGCCTACCAGCAAGTGAACTTTCTTACTCATCTGGTAAGGCTTTCTGGAACCTGGTAAGCAAGGTACCAGGCTGTTTTTCCAAAGGGGCTTTAAAATCAACCTTAGTTCCCTAAGGCCGTCTGGTCACGTCTGAGTCTAATATGACATCCCAGTCAAAACCTTGGTAATATAATTAGTGTTTTCAATTGTGTCCTGTGATGAGGAGAACAGATTCTTTAAAAAAAAAAGATTTAATTTTAATTTTTTTACTTTGAAATTTTTAAATTGTACAATTTTAAAGGTTACTTTCCATTTACAATTATTATAAAATATTGGCTCTATTCCCCATGTTGTGCAATATGTCCTTGAGCCTATCTTACAACCAATAGTTTGTACCTTGCACTCCCCCACCCCTGTATTACCCCTTCCCCCCTCTCCCCACTGGTAACCACTGGTGTGTTCTGTGAGTCTATATCTGTGAGTCTGCTGCTTTTTTGTTATATTCACAGGTTTGTTGTATTTTTGAGATTCCACATATAAATGATATCATACAGTATTTGTCTTTCTCTGTCTGACTTATTTCAATTAGCAAAATGCCTGAGGAGAACAGATTCTTATTGAGTTTGTGCAAATAACTCTATTGCCATGAAAAGAACAATACTCACTAAGAGTTTCCAAGTTCTAGAGGGATCAGGTAGGTTGAAAAAGATAAATTTTTATTTTTATTCTCAAAAATATATTTTATTAAATTGTTGATAGCTTACGAGAAATGAAAAAAATAAATTTTCTTTAAATCTGGAGAAAGCAAGATATAAAAGAACAATGTTTCAAATTAAAAGTCATGAAAATCATAATCATCCTTATCAGTTAATTTAGTCCCATGTAATTAATTCTTCTTGATCTTCTTCATCTTTTATTAGCAGTTATATGAAGTCATCAGTTGTTGTGGTTTTTTTTTTCCCATAGAGTTCTGTAATTTCTTACCCAGTTCAGTGGTATGATCTGAAAGGTACTGGAAACCTGTACTTGATAGAATTCTTTCCTTGAATCTCCTTGAAGATGAAGCACTTTTGTAAAAGCATCAGAGTAAAACAATAACTGTCTATAAATGACAAGAGACTTAAAAATGTCATGGTTAAAGATCTGATTAGAGTTTATCACAAGAAAATTTGGTTATTTCTGTGACATACAACATTTCAATATAATAACTAGAAATACAGGTGATAATATTATACCAGGATGTCTGATTTCTAGGAATTTCATATAATTTCTTTACTTATGTACCCATACAAATACAACATTAAAAAGCTTAGTATTACTTTTTATTTGACAATGCTTCCCATGTAATTTAACATATCAAATATGCCAAATTAGTCTAACATATCCCTTTTTATAAGGAGAGAGAACAAATTTTTTAAGTTGTTCCAGGAAAATCCTAAAATTACTTCCAGATCAAAAGATTAGAATTTGATTTTGGGAAGTTTGTCAAAAATATCAACAAGTTTTTAAAATACTTGATTAGATAGGGTCACAGATAATTATGAAACAAACGTAATTATCCAGTTAACCAAAGTGACAAAAAAATTTCAAAGGAAAATATGGAAAGTTACATATTTCTGAGCAAAATTCAACTCATAATATTGAAAAGACTAGGTTTAGTTAAGTTATAAATGGTTTGATCATAAAGATAATAAGAAGTACAGCAAATTATTTTGGTAAGACACAAAATCTTTGCTTTCTAGGCAGATTACTTAAAAGATAAAACAAACAAAGAAACAAAAACTTTCGTAATCTCTTATCAAGAGCAGACTAGTAGTCTAAGAAACTTCCTTTTAGCAGAGAGAAACCAAATTCTAATTTTTCACCAGTGTATTTTTGATATTAAAGTTCATTCATTAGTTTTTAATTTAATTGCAGCCGTTCCAATCTTAGCCAACTTGATCACGTTTCCCAAGATCCCAATTCATTTCCCAAGATTCCTTTTTTCCATAAACTTTATATAACTTTCTTTTCTACATTCAGATTTTGTCTTACGTTTTTCCTCTTTCCCATTCTGAAATAAGCAGCCTCACTTTAGCACAAATTTTTAGAAAAAAATTACTTTCTTTTCCCTCAACAAAAAGTGCATCTTTATTCCTCATAACCTCTCTTACTAAAAACACACATTCTACGTTCCTTGCATACAGAGATGTTTCCCTTATTATTTCTGGTAACTTTAATTACATATATTAACGTTTTTAACCCTTAAAAGCCTTAATTTCTAAGGAAAATAAAGAAAAAAAAAGTTGTGAACTACCTGTTATACCAGCATCCTTTTGATTGGCCAACTTATGAATATATTTAGTAATTTCTAGAAGCATATGCTTCCTCACAGTACACTTTTGAAAAATGTGGCCCAATACATGTTTTCTGACAGATCCAAATATCTTTAGTTACTCTGTAATAAGAAGCCAAAAGTGGATAAACATGTTTAATAATCAGTGTTTCTACGTTTTATATTATTTGTAAATGATCTATATATTCAATGAATTCCCATCATTTAATTTAACTTAGCAAAATTTTAAGGTTTAAGTTATTAAACGATTTTGGGAAACTATTTATAATGTAGACGTATCATAAAACATAATTATCGCTGAGAAGTTCACCTAAAAACTCTTATCCTACTTACATCTATCTAAACTATTTGCTCCCAGCAATTATGTTTGGCTTGCCCATGAACAGTTCATGAGACACTAGACAAAGTCCGCTATCATCTCAAGCTCTTTTTCTTGCTGATAAATTTTGTAACAGAGATAGCATGAACTTACGAGACTTTCAGGAAACCTAGGTAGAATAAAAGTATTATACTTAATGCTGATAAACCTAAAGACATGTCTGTATTAATTAAAACAACAAACTTAATCTAGCTTTTATTTACTGAAAATTGTTCTACATCACGTAAACTTGAAAAAATTGGGGTCAGTTTCTATTATATTTCTGAGATTTAGAATACTTACTTTAAGAAGCATTTCTTTGCTTTTAAGCAAATTAAATAGAGCGCTTTACACACTAATTTTGGCAGTGCTGTGTACAGGTAGAAACATATCATATATATTATATCATTCATCCATAGACATAAGTGCACATAGACGGACGCAGAGATCTTACAGTTTTTTTTTTTCCCCAAAGAACCAGCTTTTAGTTTTATTGATCTTTGCTATTGTTTTCTTTGTTTCTATTTCATTTATTTCTGCTCTGATCTTTATGATTTCTTTACTTCTGCTAACTTTGGGTTTGGTTTGTTCTTCTTTCTGTAGTTCCCTTAGGTGTAAGGTTAGATTGTTTATTTGAGATATTTCTTATTTCTTGAGGTAGGCTTGTATAGCTATAAACTTCCCTCTTAGAACTGCTTTTGCTGCATCCCATAGGTTTTGGACGGTCGTGTTTTCATTGTCATTTGTCTCTAGGTATTATTTGATTTCCTCTTTGATTTCTTCAGTGATCTCTTGGTTGTTTAGTAACGTATTGTTTAGCCACCATGTGTTTGTGTTTTTTACGTTTTTTTCCCTATAATTCATTTCTAATCTCATAGTCTTGTGGTCAGAAAAGATGCTTGATATGATGTCAATTTTCTTAATTTTACTGAGGCTTGATTTGTGACACAGGGTGTGATCTATCCTGGAGAACGTTCCGTGAACACTTGAGAAGAAAGTGTAATCTGTTTTGGGATGGAATGTCCTATAAATATCGGTTAAATCTATCTGATCTATTGTGTCATTTAAAGCTTCTGTTTTCTTATTTATTTTCATTTTGGATGATCTGTCCATTGGTGTAAGTGAGGTGTTAAAGTCCCCCACTATTATTGAGAGATCTTACAGTTTTTGTTCTAAGATTTTAGTCATGAGATGGGTATGGTAATGCAAAACTCACCAGCTTGTAAATGAATAGTTGGAATGAGTTAAGTTTAATAATATTTGTGGAGAAGACACTTAAGATTTGTATTTGTCCTTCACAAGTAATTTTATGGAAGCTGTGGTCTGGATTTCATCAAGGGAGTCTTTATAGCAACCTGTATTTAACAAAAAAACCTCTTTTCTCTTTTTTTCTCCTTCAGTCTCAGGTGAGAGTGGGCATAGTTTTATATACCTCCTGGAGTCTTTACATTTCAAAGACATGGAAATATTTACATCTTCAAGGGACACAGGAAAAAAATGCAAGTTTTCTTCTAAGCGCTGTGGAGTATATTTATCTATTATCACAAGGCTGGAGTAATTAATATTTAGACTCTCCCTTCTTAAGTGCAGGACAATTGTATTTTCAGTGTCCTGATTTTTTAGAATATCTGCAAATGTCTGAAGGCAAAGAAGAAAGGGTTTGAGTGGACTTTGAGTTTTTCAGAGTTATGCTTTTGTTGCAAATCAAAAATCGTTCATTTTAACTCTTTTTCTCTTGCATTCCTGCAAGCTATCTTCAAAGAATTGGGTAGCTGCTTTCATTATAATACTTAGAGTTTTACTAGCCCACTCAACCACACTATTTTGAATTTTGCCTTTTTATATCAGGGAGAAAATTTCCTACTAAGGCAGAAATTAAAGGATTTGTATGTTCCAGAGCTTCAGGGTTTAGTGCAGTGTGCCTTTGAAAGGTCTGTATAATGCATTCAGCAAAGGCCTTCAGATGTTCTTCTCTCTGAGTGCACAATTTCACCTTAGACCAATCCACCTTAGAGGGGAAAGCCCCTGCTAATGTTTCTGTCAGCGCCTGAGACCCAGCCTCCATCTGAGCCATTTCCCGTTCGTTTGCTAGAGGGCCTGGGAGAATTTCTGGCCATCTGTTCTTCTGTGAGGGGGGCTGTGAATGGCTACTAAGCTTTCTACTTCCTCTCTCAATTCAGCAGGATTCTCTAAAAGTGGAAGGAAAGGGGCTTTATAATTTCACAGATCTGCTGCTGTCCAGGGAACATGAATTCTTTGGGTGAGGGTCTAAGATCCATCCACAAAGAACATTGCAGAGGAGGAACTGGAGCTGGCAGAGTCTGACGGTAATGTGAGCCCCACTGTCCATCCGGATGCTTCTGCCGAATTCACTTCCTGGCTTTCAGCATTTACATGAATCACCTGTATATCCTGGATGTAGAGATCAGGCTGGTGTGTTCTTTGCAAAATCTTGTAGGGAAAGGGAAGTTAAAACAGGCTGCTGGGTGTTTAAGGAATTTGGGGTGTGGAGGAGTTGGAGGAGTTTTGGGAGTTAAAGAAATTTTTTTGAGGAGGTGGGGCTGGATTTTAAGAAGGGAAATTTATGTTGAATATGGACTTTATTTTTTGTTCTGAATCTAATGTCTGTTTCTTCTTTTTATTAAGGGAGTCCCCAAGGCTAGCTGTTACACTCCTTTGTCCACCTTTTAATTTGGTCTTTCCAATAAAACAATTGTTTGGGATGAGAGCTCACTAAAAACGTTTTTCTCTTTTCTTTTCTTTTTATTTATTCATATTTACATTTTTTCTTTTTATTTATTTATATTACTTGTATTTGTAATATTCATATAATATTTATATTATATTTTAAATTTATTTTATTTATTTATTTTTGTGCCACCCAGCTTGTGGGATCTTAGTTCCTCGACCAGGAATTGAACCCGGGCCCTCAGCAGTGAAAGTGCAGAGTCCTAACCACTGGACTGCCAGAGAATTCCCTTTTTGTTTCTTTTAAATATAGCCAATTCAAAGGATGCATCATCTGGCCACTGATGAGTAGGATCTTATGTTAATATCAATGGCAAGTCAAACCAATAAGCCTTTTTGTGGCTTAACAAAGGACCTGAGAGGTAGTCCAAAAGAGGGTGAAATGGATGAAGTCCTTATAAGATCCAGAAACTTCATCCCCAGAGTTAGCCTGAGAAAGCAAAGACCTTCCTTTTGTCATGGGGGTAAGAATTTTGTAGTGAAAACGGTGTCTCTGGTCTCTCATGATACGTCTCCAGTTACAGACCTGCTGATCTATGACACTGGGCTGCTGGAATGGGATGATTCCAGCACTAACAAAGGTTGAGATGACAAAGACCCCTATGGACCGGGACCCCTTAGGACAGGCTCCCCTGAGAGCTGGCTCAGCTGGACAAAGAGATTGCTGCTTGTGACTTTGTGACTAGGAATCCCAGTCTGTTTGACTGGCCACCCTGCGCAACTGGTACAGGAGCCTTCTGGGTGGCAGAGACCAGAGAGAATATTCTCATTGGCCACAAAGCCAAGCTCTCAGAACATAGAAGAAGCTGAAAGGAGCACCTTATCTGATTTTAGATGGGGGACCCACAGCAAAGTTTGTCCAAACAAATGCCAGTCCAGTGAGAACCATGAATACACCAGTCTGTGAGGCTGGCTTGAACCACGCGCTTATAGGATGTATGCCTGTGTTCTCCTCTATGGTTTTTCTCTGTATGACAAATGACACAAAAGACAGAGACAAAGGAAAACACTGACCGTCTCTGGGAGGAAAGGGATCAATACAAAACAAGAGTATTCATAACAAATCTTGACCAAAGTCACTAGAACCAAGGAATCAATTCACTCAAATATTTTCTCCTGCAAATTTAAAGTTAGAAAAAGAAAAGGACTTGTACCACTCTTATTTCCACTGGATGTTGCAGGCAGAGATCCAGAATATGGACCTGGTCAGAATTCTTGCTTTCTGCCCATGCTTATCAGGGGGCCCAGGACTCTCAGCTATAGCAGCCTTGGACAGAGCAGGGTCCCGCCAGTGAGGAGCCCTACGTTGGTGCCAATACTGTAGGAGAGGAAAACTTTTCCTTTCTTCCCTTCTAGGATCTTTGACTATCCTAATAATTAATTGACCGAAAAACAGATTCACAGGAGAAAAACAGATTTAATTTCATACCTATGGGAGCTCGTAAATATATGGGCCTCAAAGACATGACCAAAGCAGACAGCCTGTATACCTTTATAGGCAAAGAAACAATACATTTGTGAAGAATTGACAAGACAAAGAAGTTTGGGCTTGGGATAGTAAGTTAGTGAGGAAGTAACAAGGTTTGTTGATACAACTTTCTCGGCCCTTAATTCTGTGTCTCTGGAAATAAGGATGCCTTCTACCCTCCTGGTACAGGGAGGGTACCTTTCACATGGGAGACTTATTTCCTGTTGTCAGGGGGACAAATGAGGGTCAGTGTACTTTCTTTCACTGGCTGCTTCTTAAGTAACTTTAATTCAAGATAATCAGTATGCTAAAGTGGCACCCTTTGGGGTGGCATATCCTGCTATCCTTCATTATGTAATGTACAAAATAATAGATAATGAAAATTTTAAATTGCAACTGTAATAACAAACATTTTTGACTCCTAACTATGTGATGGATCTTTAATATATATATATATATATATATACACACACACATATATACGTATATATTTATTTATTTTGGCTACACCCGGTCTCAGCCGAGGCACTCAGGATCTTCGTTGTGGTATGTGGGATCTTTTAGTTGCAGCACGTGGACTCTTAGTTGTGGCATACATGCGGGATCTAGTTCCCTGAGCAAGAATCGAACCCAGCCCCCTGCACTGGGATCGCAGAGTCTTACCCACTGGACTACCAGCGAAATCCCAATGTGACATCTTTACATACTTTATCTCACTTAATACTAACACCAGCCTCGTGGTATCAGGACTGATATTAATCGCATCTTTTTTTTTTTTTTTTTTTGGATCTTCCCGGACCGGGGCACGAACCCGTGTCCCCTGCATCGGCAGGCGGACTCTCAACCACTGCGCCACCAGGGAAGCCCTAATCCCATCTTTTGAAATACAGGAACTAAAGCACAGATAAGCTGCCTTGTAAACCCGTGTAGCTGTTAAGTGGCAGAGTCAGCATTTGAAACAAGGTAGATTCATTCTTGAGTCTTCTCTCTTATGTATAGATACTTTGATCCACACATGGAAGTGAAATTAAAATGCATCCTCTCATTGCATTTTCCTTCAAATATCATTGTGAATTATTTCATTATCTTAGTATTGCCAAATGTTCACTATGTCACATTCCCTCAAGAGGTTGGTATACTAATGAAGAACCAAGCTATATTCTTTATTTCTTTTTCTTTCTTAATTTTGAATCCTTTACATTGACCATGTGGGAGAAGCAGCTCCATTTAGGGTATATCAGATATAGGAGATACTAGGAAAACCTGCTGGCCCCATAGAAAAAAATAAAAACTCCCTGTGGGAGATACAAGTTCCAGCTCTGGCTCCTCTTTCAGTTGACCTTGGACCAGTGGGCCAGTTAAGTTCTCCGGGCTCTCCGGGCATCTTATCAAACCAGTACATTTCCTGCTCTAGCCCCCTCTAGGGGCTGTTTTAAGGTAAGGATTAAAAAGCATTAATAACAACACAACAGCAACAAAAACCCAAAGGAGGCTATAGACAGGAAAATAATCACAATGGCAGACACACTATTCAAATAGAAGACCAAGTGTCTTTTTAGAAGGGACCTGATTGGCTACGAAGCTGCTGGCTGACACGACAGGTGTAAACTCACCTGTCTGCATCCCGATTTCCTGATCTTCCGTGCAGTTGCTTCACTGGAGTGCACTAAATTTCAATTTTATAATTGCATCCTCAAATCCCTTAATGAAGGTGCCTATCCACATATAAATAATTACCCAGTAATTTTGTATTTGCAAACTCTATCCTAGCTGTTTATGCTTCACTGTGGTTCAAATAGGAAGTTCGGGAGCCCACTCTTTTCTACGTCGGGGGAAGTTCCAGAGCCCAGAGGATGGATGGCATCTTAACACAGCTCCCTACCCAAGGAGTCCGGTTTCACCTTCATTCCCTGTTAACGTTGACCTCTGTCGTTTTCTCGTGCTGTTTATAAATTCAGGGAGGGGGGGGCCTGCCTTTTTGTTTTGGTGTTGGCGATGCAGACATCTATCCTCGTCAAAGTTCTGCCCTGGGACTTCCAAGTACAATGGCAATCCGTGAATGGCACCAGGATCTCTTTGAGCCTAAGCTAGCAGCTCCTGCAACTTGCTTCCTCCTCAATAATCTATTTTGTTCTTTGGACAGTATCCACTTTAGTTCATGGAAGGCACACCCCACAGCCCTGTTATCTTTCTTCATCTTCTCTTTAGTGCCTGTTTTGGCTGAGTCCCTTCATTATTCACACAAGCCCATCCACAGAACAGCTGGGATCATCCAGGGGGCTAAAAACCGAAAGTCAAAAAAGAAAACTCCCTGAAAACCTTACAAGATGTGAAAGCTTTTGTTGAGGTGCCTCTCTGATTATACAGCTGTAGAGAGGATGTATTTAGATGCTGGGTCTTGTTATAAATGCAAAGAGAAGCAGCATAGCTGACAGAAGCAGGTGACATCCTGAATTTCCTGGGATGGTATTTTTCTCCTCGATACTGTTTTGTTTTTGTTTTTAATTTTTGAATTTTATTTTACTTTTTTATACAGCAGGTTCTTATTAGTCATCAGTTTTATACACATCAGTGTGTATACATGTCAATCCCAATTGCCCAATTCATCACGCCACCATCCCGCCCCCCCCCCAATGGCTTTCCCCGCTTGGTGTCCAAACGTTTGTTTTCTACATCTGTGTCTCAACTTCTGCCCTGCAAACCAGTTCATCTGTACCATTTTTCTAGGTTCCACATACATGCGTTAATATACGATATTTGTTTTTCTCTTTCTGACTTACTTCACTCTGTATGACAGTCTCTAGATCCACCCATGTCTCAACAAATGACCCAGTTTTCTTCCATTCTATGGCTGAGTAATATTCCACTGTATATATGTACCACATCTTGTTTATCCATTCATCTGTCGATGGACATTTAGGTTGCTTCTATGGCCTGGCTATTGTAAATAGTGCTGCAATGAACATTGGGATGCATGTGTATTTTTGAATTATGGTTTTCTCTGGGTATATGCCCAGTAGTGGGATTGCTGGATCATATGGTAATTCTATTTTTAGTTTTTTAAGAAACCAGTAGAGAAATCTTGGCTGTAGGTTCTCCCCTTTCATCACTTTAAGTATATCATGCCACTCCCTTCTGGCTTACAGGGCTTCTGCTGAAAATCAGCTATTTACCTTATGGGAGTTCCCTTGTATGTTATTTGTCGTTTTTTCCTTGCTGCTTTCAGTAATTTTTCTTTGTCTTTAATTTTTGCCAGTTTGATTACTATGTGTCTCAGTGTGTTTCTCCTTGGGTTTATTCTGTATAGGACTCTCTGCTCTTCCTGGGCTTGGGTGGCTCTTTCCTTTCCCATGTTAGGGAAGTTTTGAACTATAATCTCTTCAACTATTTTCTTGGGTCCTTTCTCTCTCTCTACTCCTTCTGGGACCCCTATAATGTGAATGTTGTTGCATTTAATATTGTCCCAGACGTCTCTTAGGCTGTCTTCATTTCTTTTCATTCTTTTTTCTTTATTCTGTTCCGTGGCAGTGAATTCCACCATTCTGTCTTCCAGGTCACTTATCCATTCTTCTGCCTCAGTTATTCTGCTATTGATTCCTTCTAGTGTAGTTTTCATTTCAGTTATTGTATTGTTCATTTCTGTTTCTTTGTTCTTTAATTCTTCAGGGTCTTTGTTAAACATTTCTTGCATCTTCTCGACCTTTGCCTCCATTCTTTTTCTGAGGTCCTGGATCATCTTCACTATCATTATTCTGAATTCTTTTTCTAGAAGGTTGCCTATCTCCACTTCATTTAGTTGTTTTTCTGGGGTTTTATCTTGTTCCTTCATCTGGTACATAGCCCTCTGCCTTTTCATCTTGTCTATCTTTCTGTGAATGTGGTTTTTGTTCCACAGGCTGAAGGATTGTAGTTCTTGCTTCTGCTGTCTGCCCTCTGGTGGATGAGGCTATCTAAGAGGCTTGTGTATGCTTCCTGATGGGAGGAACTGGTGGTGGGTAGAGCTGATTGCTGCTCTGCTGGGCAGAGCTCAGTTAAAGTTTAATCCACTTGACTGTTGATGGGTGGGGCTGGGTTCCCTCCCTGTTGCTTGTTTGGCCTGAGGCAACCCAGCACTGGAGCCTTCCTGAGCTCTTTGGTGGGGCCAGTGACAGACTCTGGGAGGGCTCACACCATGGAGTACTTCCCAGAACTTCGGTTGCCAGTGTCCTTGTCCCTATGGTGAGCCACAGCCCCCCCCCCCCCCCGCCTCTGCAGGAGACCCTCCAACACTAGCAGGTTATGTCTGGTTCAGTTTCTATGGAGTCACTGCTCCTTCCCCTGGGTCCCAATGGGCACACTACTTTGTGTGTGCCCTCCAAGTGTGGAGTCTCTGTTTCCCCCAGTCCTGTTGAAGCCCTGCAATCAATTCCCGCTATCCTTCAAAGTCTGATTGTCTAGGAGTTCCTCCTTCTGTTGCCGGACCCCCAGGTTGGGAAGCCTGACATGGGGCTCAGGACCTTCACTCCAGTGGGTGGACTTCTGGGGTATAAGTGTTCTCCAGTTTGTGAGTCGCCCACCCAGCAGTTAAGGGATTTGATTTTATAGTGATTGCGCCCCTCCTACCATCTCATTTTGGCTTCTCCTTTGTCTTTGGATGTGGGGTGTCTTTTTTGGTGAGTTCCAGTGTCTTCCTGTCGATGATTGTCCAGCAGCTAGTTGTGATTCTGGTGTCCTCGCAAGAGGGAGTGAGAGCACGTCCTTCTACTCCGCCATCTTGGTTCCTCTCGATACTGTTTTTATCATTCTTGTTGAGAGTTTGCAGCTGACAGCTCCTCCAGAAGTAGTATTCTTAAAAGCTGCACTGAAATTATTCAGCTCATGTAAAAACAAGCGCGATTTCCATCTAATATGGGTAATTACTTTTACAGTTAATTAAAAGCGCTCTCATTAAACTCCTGCTGTGATGCCAATGCATAGCTCTTATTTGCAAACAGACCCTTAGTTTGAGCTCACCTCTGTGACATATTGCTCCTACCTGAGAGGGGACTGCCTTCCTCAGTATCAAATTTAATTGTGCTGAGCCAGCAGCCCTGGCTGCTGCCAGCTTGCTCGCATCCCCTGATAACCAAGCTGCAAAGAAGGTGAGGTGAAGAGAACAAAATAATTCATGGGGCTGAGGGTGTAATTCTCCAAGAAAGAAGTAAAAAATTCTAAGATGAATGCCCTGCTATCTTTATTTGCATAAAAGCTGGGTTGGAAAATAGTTTTGTCATCTTTCCTGCTACTCCCCACCCCTCAAGGAAAATATCCCCCCCTCCTTAAAATTCCTCCAAACATTTATAAAGTTAAAACCATTGCTTTCTGACCTAGCCAACTAGACTACTCTCTTGGTTGAATGGATTTATGTTTAGATTTTGGTTAGTTTACATACATTTTTTGCCATTTGTATCATTTCAGGAGAAATAGCTCTTAAATTCTCAGCCTTCCTTAGGTTTAGATTGAAACCTTAGTGTTTAGATTGAAACCTTAGTGTTTGCAGAATATCCTGTACCTGGAAACAGGGAACTCCATCCTGCTGAACCTTAGATACAAACTAATAAAATGCCTCCTCAAATGATCACATTCCTGGTAAGTAATTAAGGCTTATTAATTAAAACATAGTCATTTGAGACAAATTTTGAGGGAGCAGAAAGACTGTGATATTTCAAGTTTACAGACCCGATGAATTGGATGTTCTAAGATACTGCTTCGAGCTTTTGATATTTTTCGTTGTTATTTGCTACCATCTGCTGGCCATGTATGGTATTGCAGGGGCTGAGCAAATTTGTGAATGAAGACGTTATCAAGTGGGTGAAATATGTCAGTGCAGACCTTGTATACTATTCTTCATGTATCAAGTGACCTTATTTGATTCTTAGTCCTTGGAGTTGAGTGGACACAGACTGAAGAATTCAGCTTAAAGGCACACACGATGTCACATTTGCACCAACTCTCGTTGCAAGACTACACAGTTACTGAACTTTTAAAAAAGTTGGGCAGAATAATTACCCTTAAATAAGGCAATTAAATTTAGAACATTGATCTAAATACTCAGATTCCAGGACAATATAGGGTATTTGGGAAAGCCTAAAATACGTAGTAGGTAGACCAGATGGATTTCAATCCCTCTTATAACATTAACTATCAAAGCCAATTCCCTACTTTCTCTCTCTCTTAGATACTGTTTTTCTTTTTTTTTTTTTCACCTTCAAAATGGAAACATTGGGCCAGTGGTCCTTATGGCTTGTAGTTATTTTCAGAGTCTGAGCCATTGTGAAGTTCAAAAAAATTAAAGACTCAGGATGCAATAAATCACAGATAATGTTCTAAATTCTAGAATCTCAACTCACATTGGTTGGTTTCTTTTAAATTAGAAGTAATTGTAATGCTCAGAACAATAAGAAATATAAGTGTCCAAACTATCAGAAAAAATGCTATTGAAAAGGGAACCAGAGGTCCCTTAAAAAACTACAAATAGAAGTACCATACAACCCAGAAATCCCACTACAGGGCATATACCCTGAGAAAACCGTAGTTCAAAGAGTCATGTACCCCAATGTGCATTGCAGCTCTATTTACAATAGCCAAGAGATGGAAGCAACCCAAGTGTCCATGGACAGATGAATGGATAAAGAAGAGGTGGCCCATATATACAATGGAATATTACTCAGCCATAGAAAGAAACGAAATTGAGTTATTTGTAGTGAGGTGGATGGACCTAGAGTCTGTCTTACAGAGTGAAGTGAGTCAGAAAGAGAAAAACAAATACCATATGCTAACACATATATATGGAATCTTAAAAAAATAAAGGTCATGAAGAACCTAGGGGCAGGATGGGAATAAAGACACAGACCTACTAAAGAATGGACTTGAGGACATGGGGAGGGGGAAGGGTAAGCTGGGACAAAGTGAGAGAGTGACACAGACCTATATACACTACCAAATGTAAAACCGATACTTAGTGGGAAGCAGCCACATAGCACAGGGAGATCAGCTTGGTGGTTTGTGACCACCTAGAGGGGTGGGATAGGGAGGGTGGCAAGGAGGGAGTGTAAGAGGGAAGAGATATGGGGATATATGTATATGTATAGCTGATTCACTTTGTTATAAAGCAGAAACTAACACACATACACAAAATAATAAAATTTAAAAAATAATAAAAAAGTGAAGTATTAAAAGAGAGAAACCATTTATCATTGAAGGGGAGCAGAATATGACACCCCAAGATATGCTTCTTTGGCAGAAGGATTGTTAGGGGATGGTTATTTTTGAGAGACTAATGATACCGGAGAATCTCTGGAAACAGAGTAGAAGTTGCCCTTTTGTGAGGGAAATTTACATTGAGAAGGAAAATCTCCATTTGTGAAGGTGTCTCCCTCTCTGTAGCGAAGGAGGGCTCCAAGTCTCTAGAAACTCTTATCCATGGAGAAGGCAAGGACTTAGATCTACATCCCAACCATACCCTTGTTTACTGTGCTTTTCCTGGTCACCACCCATGACCGGCCTCCCCCGCCCAGCATCTTTTATCTTTAGCTGGAGACGCTACTAGACATGGTGGATGGGCCATTTCTGGCCCATATGTGTGCACATGCCCCCGTGTACAGGGGGCAAACATGTTATTAAACTTCTATTTCTTTTCCTCTCCTTATCTGTCTTTATTACAGGGGGGTTTCAGCCAAGAACCTAGGATGGTAGAGGGGAAATTATTCTTCCTCCCCCCACCCCATATAACATTGATTAAGAATTTAAAATGCACTTTTGAGTTCTTTTTTGGAGTGTGATGACGAAATGTACTGTTTCTTAATGTTATGAACTGTCTCGCCAGAGTGTTTATCTTCGGTTTGAAAAGGAAGCTCAAAACACTTGGATTTCTTCCCTCAGTAAGAGTAGTTGATCATAAGCCCTAGTTGGACTTGTTAGGTGAAACTTTGGCTGCGTTTCCCCCAGCTCCCAAGAGATGACCTAAGCTGCAGGTATTCCCGTTGAAACACTCTGGGACTTTGTATCTGAGTCCAAGAGAACAATGGCGTGTCAGAAATATATTAGCCTTACTTAACTCTTACATCAAACATCAGGACGCTGATCTTTTCTTTCCTTTGCCCTTCCAGTATTGGTAACTAAAATCGTTAATTTTAGGACAGTTCCAGGGACTGTCCTCTGAAAACACAAGGGACCATGGGCGTAACAGCAGGACTGTTGTCAGCAGGGCCGTGCTCCTTCAGAAGGCTCTAGGGGAGAATCCCTCCTACCTCTTCCAGCTTCTGGGGGCTCCAGGCTTGTGGCTGCGTCACTCCCGTCTCTGCCTCTGTCTTTACATGGGCTTCTCGTCTCTCTGTCTTTTTTCTTTTAAGATTTTTTTGATGTGAACCTTTTTTTTTTTAAGTCTTTATTGAATTTGTTATAATATTGCTTCGTTTTATGTTTTGGTCTTTTGGCCGCGAGGCATGTGGGATCCTAGCTCCCTGACCAGGGATCAAACCAGTACCCCCTGCATTGGAAGGTGAAGTTTCAACCACAGGACCGCCAGGGTAGTCCCATCTCTGTCTCTTAAAAGGGTGCTTGTCATTGGATTTAGGACCCATACAGATAATCCAGGACAATCTCATCTCAAGATCGTTAATTACCTCCTCAAAGACGCTATTTCCAAATAAGGTCCCATTCACAGGTTCCAGTGGTTAGGACATGGGCATATCTTTGGGGGAAACTATTCAACCCGTTACAGGCTCCTAGCTTCTAAATCTTCGGAGGCCTCTGGAATCTCATTGGTGGACATTTCCCTCCACCTGTTCATGGGGACCTTTACCTTCTGGGCTCTTCAGAGCTGTGAATGATACAGATCCACAATCCAGGATGATGGTGCCCCCACATTGTGGGCAGAAATAACCCTGACCTATAAAAATCATCAGAAAGAACCGACACACAAAGCGCAGAAGAAAAGAAATGTCTCTTGGGAGATGAAACAGCTTCTGAAAAGAACAGACACGCACGTGCTTTGATGTCTAAAAGCCAGAGAGAGATGTCAGAAGCCTTGGGGGAGAAAACTTTAAAAATAGAACTCTTTTTAAAGTTCTCAGTACTCCACTCAGAACTGGGTCTCCCAGAGACTTTTGGGGGTTGCCATCAACGATAGCTAACGTTTCTCGATGGCTTGGTGTAAGCTAAGACCCTTGTCGATATGCCTCACAACAAACGAGGCAGCTGTTATTATTATTACCTTTATTTTACAGATGGAGAAGCTGAGGCACTGCTGGTAGAGCCCAGTGATATGGACCCAAGTAGCATGACTCCATAGCGTGTGCGGGTTTCCATATACTTTGGCAGTTAATCACTGTTCAGGGTTCTCCAGCTACAGAAAGGAGCATGGCTGACTCCTCTAAGGAAATTGACTGCTTGGTGATGAGTCCAGGACTCCAAATTCGTACTTAACACTTAAGTAGTTGAGCTGTTCTCCAAGCGAAGTCATCAAGCGAAGTACTTACTCGACTCCTCTGGTTTGGAAAAGGTCAGGTCGGAGCCCAGCTGCAGATACCCGCTTTCCGTGGAGTGATCCGAACAATAATTTGTTCCTGCCAGAGTGACATTTTTCCAATTTGAGTCCAACGTTGTTCAGAAGCAAGTGCATGTCCCCTGGGGTGCCTCCCGAGTCATTCTGCAGCAGATGACAAACCAACAGTATCACCTAAATAAAAAATCCAGCGTGGGTTTAGGAAATTAATCCTGACAAGAATTAATTGAATGATCTTCGGGAAATGGCAAGAGATTGGATCCTGCCAGATGGGTGTTTCCTGCTCCTTGCGTGGGTCCTTGGTGGCAGATTAAAAAACAAAAACCTGCCTTGGGTTTATTGATTCGTTCGTTAGTTGATTAACACCTGCCATTTCTGCGTGGGTAAGTCAAAGTCGGATCTGGACTCATCCTTGCAAACTCAGCATACTTTCACTCAAGGAAGGAAAGAAAATGCGTGCTTCCCCTGGTCAGAACGGCATCAAACAGACAGGGAACTGCTTTTTCCTACCTTGTTTCTAGATGGCATCTCCTAGCTTTTAAACAATCCACGCTTTCATCACTCCCATACCAAATTAACCTCTACTTTCTCTTCATGTTCTTTAGAGGACGAATTCAAAGAGTTCTGAGTAAGTGGTAGGGACACTTCACTGTCTCCATGTGCAAAGGTCAGTCAGAGATCACAGCCATTAATTAGGAGTTTGAGTGAGAAAATCATGACCCCCGAGTCCTATGACTGTACCTTACAGTCATCCGGGAACTGGTCTTAGTCTTCTGGGGCTGCCATAGCAGAATACTGCAGACTGGGGCTTAAACAACTGAAATTTATTTTCTCCCAGTTCTGGAGGCTGGAAATCTAAGATCAGGGTGGTAGCACGGTTGAGTTCTGGTGAGCACTGTCTTCCTGACTAACAGCACCTTCTCTCTGTGTCCACATGTGGCCTTTTCTCGGGGCATGGGTGTAGAGAGATCAGACAAACTCTCTGGTGTCCCTTCTTATAAGGGTACTAATTCTATCAGATCAGGGTCCCCTCCTTATGACCTCATTTAACCTTAATTACATTTTTAGAGGCCCATCTCCAGATATAGCCACCTTGGGTTTAAGAGCTTCATCCTATGTGTTTGGGGGACATGAACATTCTATCCGTAACACTTATTAAAATGTGGGTTCTGATTCAGGATCTCTGGGATGGGGCCTGAGATGCTGCATTTAACAAGCTCCCGGATGATACCCTGGTTGCTGGTGGGGGAGACCCCTCTTTGAAGGGCCAGTTTCTCATATTGCCTCGATGTTACAGATGAGGGAACTGAGGCTTTGAAAGGTGAAGTCACTTGCCTAAGGCTCCCCAGCTATTGGATGGGAGAGCCGCACTTTCAGGGAGGGAGTCTGATGCAAGGACTGAACTGTCCCCGCCCCAGAGATTCAGATTCACTAGGTCTGGGATGGGGCCCAAGAATACACAGGTGATGCTGCTGCTGCTGGTGTGGAGACCACACTTGGAGAATCCCAGCTGTACTTCTTCTCTGGGTATTCTTGCATTAGATGATTCTCCATTTCCACAGCAAGGAAAAGGCTGAGACATGTGGCCTGCAGTATACAGACTGACCAACCCTCTTGACTTAAATAAAATAAAATCACCCGAAAAGGATAGAAAGTGCCTGGTGTCAGGTGTCCCTTCCAGGTGTAGATTTAAGCTCTGTGTGACCCACAGTGAGTTATCA
The DNA here is from genome assembly GCF_003031525.2 of Neophocaena asiaeorientalis asiaeorientalis. NCBI lineage: Eukaryota > Metazoa > Chordata > Mammalia > Artiodactyla > Phocoenidae > Neophocaena > Neophocaena asiaeorientalis. Next base: position 5,680,757 of record NW_020174705.1, read on the forward strand.
GCTCACATCTGTCAGAATGGCCATCATCAAAAAATGTACAAATAACAAATGTTGGCGAGGATGTGGAGAAGAAGGAAACCTCTACACTGTTGGTGGGAATGTAAGTTGGTGCAACCACTATGGAGAACAGCATGGAGGGTCCGCAAAAAACTGAAAATAGAACTATCATATGATCTAGTAATTCCACTCCTGGGTATATACCCAGAAAAAGCCAGAAACACTAATTCAAAAAGATACATGCACCCCAATGTTCATAGCAGCACTATTCACAATAGCCAAGACATGGGAGCAACCTAAGTGTCCATCAGCAGATGAATGGATAAAGAAGATGTGGTACATATATACGATGGAATATTGCTCAGCCATAAAAAAGAAGAAAAAATTTCTATTTGCAACAACATGGATGGACCTAGAGAAAATCATGTTTAGTGAAATAAATCAGACAGAGAAAGACAAATACTGTATCATATCACACATATGTGGAATCTAAAAAATAATACAAATGAATGTACATGCAAAACAGAAACAGACTCACAGATATAGAAAACAAACCAATGATAACTGAAGGGGAGAGGGAAGGTGGAGGGAAAAATTAGGGATATGAGATTAAGAGATACAAACTACCATGTATAAAATACATAGGCAACAAGGATGTATTGGACAGCCCAGGGAATTATAGTCATTATCTTGTAATAACTTTTAATGGTGTATAAGCTGTAAAAAATCCTGAATCACTATGCTGTACACCTGGAACTGATATAATATTGTAAATCAATTACACTTAAAAAAAAAAAACAGAAGAAAAAACACGAGATAATCCTAACCTTGTTTGGTTTGGAGTAATTTAGGGACAGATGTGAAAAATGCCCCACAGAGTTCCTGGCACCAAAGGGACAAGCAGTCACTGCTCACGGGTTCAATCCCACTTTGCTGGTAGCAAAACAGTCTGTTACATAAAAAACAAAAACTTCATCTTACGACATTGTCTCGTTTTGTTCCACTCTTGATTCACGTGGACCTAGAATTTGCTGTGCTTGATAATCACTGTGGGGATGGCCTTGCACTTATATCCACACTGTCCTCACGATGCATCAGCAGAGTAAACCCAACCCGATAGTGAGAGAATAAACATTTCTATAGACTCAACTTATGCAAAATGGAGCCACTATTGTTTGAAACCCCCATACCATCCTGCCACACCCATAATCCCCCCCTCCTTTGCTAGCATCCTCAGGTCAGACACCTTGGAATGGTCCTTGACCCCAATCTTTCCCTCACGTCCAACATCCAGTCTTTCAGAACATCTGTTGCACTGTCCACACTCTGACCACGTCTCACCACCTCCCCTGCTGGCCACCATCATCTTTGACCTGAACTCCTGCAGGAGACCCCAGACTGGTCTCCCCACTTGCACTTTTGGCCCTCAACTGTCTGTTAAAAACAGAAGTCAGCTAATACCTGTTCTCTCTTCGCAACCCTCGAGTTAAAACAACAAAGTGCGGGCGAGGATGTGGAGAAACTGGATCCCTTGTGCGTTGCCTGTGGGAGTGTGAAATGGTGCAGCCACTGTGGAAAACAGTATGGCGGTTCCCCAAAGACTTAAGCCTAGAATGCCATATGATTCAGCAGTTCAGCTTCGGGGCGTATATACCAAAGAATTGAAAGCAGGGACTTGAACAGGTATGTGTCCACCCATGTTCATAGCAGCACTATTCACAATAGCCAAAATGTGGAAACAACCAAATGACTACCCACAGATGAGTGGATGGACAAAATGTGGTCTCTCCATACAGTGAAATATTATCCAGCCTCAAAAAGGAAAGAAGTCCTGACACATGCTACTACATGGATGAACCTTGGGTAGAGACATTATGCTAAATGAAATAAAACACAAAAGAGTGAATACTGTATGGTTCCTCTTATATCAGTATTAAAGACTGAATTGTGCCTCACCCCCAAATTCATATGTTGAAGCCCTGCCCTCCAATGTGACTGCATTTGGATATAGGGCCTTGAAAGAGGTAATTAAGGTTAAATAAGGTCATAAGGGTGAGGCCCTAATCCAATAGGACTGGTGCCATTATAAGAAGAGAGCTCTCCCTGTACACACAGGGCACAGTGAGAAGGTGGCCATCTACAAACCTGCAAGAGATCTCACCAGAAACCAACCCTGAGAGCACCTTGATTTTGGACTTCTAGCCTCCAGAATTGTGAAAAAATAAATTTCCATTGTTTAAACTACCCTGTCCGTGATACCTGGTTTTGGTAGCCCTGGTAGACTGATGTAATGAGGTACTGAGAGCCGTCAGATTCATAGAGACAGAAAGTAGAAAGGTGGTTACCAGGAGCTGGGGGCTGGGGACATGGGATTTATTGTCTAACGGTTATGGAGTTTCTGTTTGGGAAGATGGAAGAGTTCTCGAGATGGATGATGGATGTTGTGGATGTTGGTACATCCACAACAGTGTGGATGTACTTAATGCCTCTGAACTGTACACTTTGAAATGGTTAGAATACTAAATGTTATGTTATGTGTGCTTTTGCACAATAAGAAAAGTGACTCTGAGAGGTTCCTCAGTGCTCTCAGAATGAAAACCAATGTCCTCCTTTGATCTCACTTCCCACTGTTTCCCTCCCTCTAGCCACAGAGGCCTGCTTCCTCTAGTCTGACCCTGTCTGACACATCTCCCCTCAGGGCCTTTGCACTGAAAGCCTCTTTCCCCAGATGGCTTCACCGCTCATCCCCTAACTTCCTTCAAGCCTTTACTCAGTTGCCACTCCTCTTTAAATTTAAAATCTTACTTCTCTACCCTCAGCATTTCCCTTCTCCTTCCCTACTCCTGCCTTACTTTTCTTCATGGTAAGCTTCCTCTTCTAAAACACCAACCATTTATTGATATTTCTTTTCTACTGTTTGCCTTTTCTACCGCAATGTAAGCATCACCAGGGCAGGACCTTCCTGTGTTTTGTATGTTGGGTCTTCCATGCCTAGAGCAAGACTTGGCAAGCAGTAGGTGCTGAATGCCTGTCTTATGAATGAGTAAATAAATATCACAATTGCTTGTGTGTGTATCTGCCATGTTGTCTGACTGGGGAGTTTCTTGAGGGTTGAGACCATCTTTTTCTTTGGTTTTTCTTTCACCTTTACATTCCAAAGCAACAAGAAAAAACTGAATAAAAAGTAGGTACGTGATAAATGTGGACGGATGATGGTTAGATGGATGATGGATGGATGATGGATGGATAGATGGACGGATGGATGGATGGATGGAGGGAAGGATAAAAAGTAGACAGTGATGTCTTTGAGTTGAAGGGAGATAGATTTGACTATCCCAGATCTGGAATGGGAGAGAGAAATTAAGTCCAGTTAAGGGCAGCCTCTGCTGATGTGACCGAAGGTGTCTGGGGGCATATTATTTTATGAGCCATCAGCTTCTCTTTGTTGTGGCCTCTGATCCACAGCTTTTGCCTTCACCCCACATCTGCATGTAATAAAGCTTAGTTATGACCTCCATATGTCTCTAACGCAAACACCAGGGCATATACTTCTAAAAAGCGCTATAAAGAGCAGTGGCTCGAGAAGCAGCCGTTAAGAGCGTGAGCTCTTTATTATTTTAAAGGGCATTTCAACGACACCACCGAACATTCTCTGGCCATAAGTCTGACTCCTGTCCTTTCTCTTTCTTTTCTCCTCCTCTCAGGATATCAAAGTAGACTGCAATACCTGTGTGGAAATAGAGGACAAAAAGGTAAGTCAATATTTTTCATCTTTTTGGTTTCAAGCAAAACGAGAACTCGGTGATTTAAACACAGCTGTTTAAGGCATGCCTTACTGGACGACGGCTTGCAAAGGTGATTCATGTGCTGGTATCACTTGAAGACAATCATATTTTTAAACGGCTGTTTTTTTGATCTTTGCAATCTGTGTTAGACCTGATAACTTCAATGAAGATGGCAATAATGTAATTGTGTTAAAAAGTTAGTGTTGATTTTTGTCTTAGTCATTTGCTTCTTTTCAGGAAAATAGCTCGTTTATCCTTAACTCATTTCACATTTTAGTTGAATATTATGGATGATTATTATATATAATATGCCACATACTACATAGAATTATAGAACACTGCATATATTACAGAATACATACTCTTGGGCTTTTCAGGGTGCATCCTGAAAAATATATCTGATCTGTACACTTTGGCTTGATAAAGAGCCTGTCCTGATTTCCATCATGACACAGTCACGTGAGCAGTGACTTTCTATGATAGAAATTTGTTCACATGATGTTTTGCCGGGCGGGGGGGGGCAGGAAAGGGAGGTCGTTTCCTGCATATTTTAAAGTTTTCCCCCATTTATCCTCTTGTTACACTTGGTGTGGACTCCCTCAGGAAATGCAACTGCTAGACAATTGCTCTTCACTTTAATATTTTCGTTCTCCCTTTATTGACTGGAGTTCACAGAAGTTTCCGTGGTAGCGCACATCCGAGCAGATCAAATTTTACCTTTAAAGCCTTGGATAAGAAAAGGTCAAATAATTGAATTGAGGGTACATATCTCCTGGCTACTTTTGACACCGTTCCACAATTCTGAAAGATGTTCCTCTGTGCAGCTGTACCTTTATTGTTGAAGGCGGTTATTATTTCAAGCAGAGGTTTTTCAGCCTTGATTCTGTGATAGCTTGGTCATCCGCTGATTAATAAGGTGGTGAGGACTTCTCAGAACAAAATTTGCTTTTAAACAGAAGACGGTTGCCGCACATTATTTTAAGGAGCCGTAATCTCCTCACTTTGAAGGGGATTATGATACAGTATCTTAAATTCGGGCCACATGATCTTAACTTAGTTCCAGTCGTGTGTCTAGTTTGCAGAAGAGGTGTTTCGATTCGCATTTGCATTCGCTGCGTCATGATGTGCTGGTATCCCTGCACGCATGCATTTTGTGAGTTGGAGAAATGGAATTTGGGCTGAAGAGGTGTCTCCAGTCTTTTTTAATCTCTTCCCAGTGACTCTGCTCACCACGTCCCAGTGAAAGCATGTTCCCTGCCCTGCTTCCAAAGTTCAGGATGTCTTCACTTCTCTTGGATTTTAATGGAATTCACAAGCATGTTTCTGTCTAGTTTTTTGGTTTGTTTGTTTTGTTTTACTTTCTTTGCCAGTAGTGTTTGAAAGATACCAGGAGGACTGTTAAAGCAACATCAGTTCTGTCACCAACAAGCGAGTGAACAACCAGGATAACCTCTGGGCAATGCCAGGCAGCCGCACAGCTCCATTCCATAATAACTATCCAAACTGCCTTTGGTTCATGTATCATGACGATAAAGACCCCTCCCCCACCGCAAGACTATGGATGTTCTCTGATGATGACGCCTGGAAAGAAATCATAGCTTATCGTTCTGTACATAACTTCAGCTGTTCTCAAAAACGACTAACACAGACAGAGACTCATACACACACATATGCATTTCTGTGCTGTGTCACAGACTGTTGGGTTGAGTCAGACACTTCAAATGAAGCCTCGTATCTGGAGGGCTGTCCTGTTGTTTTCCAGCCTTGACCACACATGACTGATTGTTACCAAAAGAGGGGCCCGGCTGCTTGCCATTCTAAAGCCAATAAAGAGGAAAAAGGTTGGTGGAAAGGAAAGTTTGCTTTGTTTCGGAGGCTGGCAACCAGAGGGGTGAGTGGTGGGGGTGGACTCAGGTCCAAAGGCCAGTTCTGCCCCTCCGCCCCTAGCCAACAATCAGTGGGCAAGAGCTTTTCAAGGCGAGCTTCTGGGGTGCACAGGCGGAGGGAGGGGCTACAGGCAGAAAGAGCACAGTCAGCTCTGACAGTCGTCCTGAAATTGCTCCTGCGGTGGGTCTGGTCGGCGTCATCTGGATTGTGCTAAGCACAGTTAGTCTTCAGTTGCAGGGTCGGTTTCTTCCCATTTCTTTGAGGCCAGTTCTCAGAACTGTGGCAGCTTATGTCATGGCTGCAGCCTGGCCATCATGTAGTTAACTTCTGCGCCTGGTGGGGTTTTGGTATCTATAAGACAGCGCACAGGACACGGCTCAGAGTGTTATCTACAGCCCTTGAGGAGGAACTAAGGGTCCTTGACTTTGCTTCATGACTAAACTACTATGATTTGGTCTTGTTTGACTGTTTTCCTTTGCTTCTGCGTTTTCTCACTTCTGTGATGGAACTTATTCTTTGACTAAAGTTGTTCTATAGACAAAAGGCAGGCGGAGGACGTGGGGTGGGGGAAGGACCACAGGGCCCTGCTCTGTTTCACTAACCCTTTCACTGTCTTTAACTGGGGGTGGCTCCTAGCAACACAAACCACCACAATGCCTACTTCTATTTTTGCTGTCTTACACTCTAACGGTTTTTATTCCCTCTGTTCAAGAGAAAGGCTTTGCTTCCTCTGAGTTCTGTTCTGATGTTTCGTTTTGTTTTTTAATTTTATTTTTGTGAGTCTCACATCAGGGCTCTCCCTTCTCTGGATCTCCTAATGTGGTGGGAGGTGGGGTGAGGTGTTGGAGATGGCTGTGAATATCAGGGTCCTGTCTCTGGGGAAATCAGGATGCAACCTGATCATCCAGGAGGGCCAGTGTCCTCCACCCTCAGCAGAGGAGTGCCAGTATCACCCCTCCGGACAGTGATGTGGCATGAGGTCAAGTAGGCAGACAGCCGGAGTCGTCTTCATCCAGGGTCTGGGATGCAGTTCTGGTACTTCTGTCACCCTGACGTATAATTATGAAATTGCACCATCGAAGTGATGACACTCGCTCCTGCGTGTATGTGTGCGTGCCCCTCTCCATTCATTCCGAATGCTTCTGGCAAAATCAGTAATTTGATAAAGTGGAATTGAAGTGACAGGAAATGACAGAGGTGCCAAAATAATAAGTCAACCTGCCTCTGAAGAGGCAGCCCCTTGGCCCGTGTGGATTTTTACGGAATGCTGAGTGCTCTGAAGGAGAACCAGCAGTGTTTTCTTTAAAGCTCAATTTCCTTTAGTTAAGAAAGCTTAACGTGATACCTGTGAGACTAGATGGCTTCCCAAGAATTACTTTCTTTTTCCTTTTCTCCTTTTCCTTTCACCTCCCTTCCTCCTTGGCTACCTCTCTTCCCTGTATTCTGTATATAGGGATATATTTGTGTGCCTACATCCGTACCTTTTTCTGAAATATTTTGGAGTGTCTTCTCGATAGAAGAATTTTAGAAAACACAAGAGCTCAAGTTTTCTATAGGGTTTAATAGGGTCCCTCCCCGCCAGACCCGTCCAATTTCAAGCCTCATCCCATTCTCTTCCACTCGGTAGGGCCATTTACCTTGAGATGAGTCATTTTCCCATTGAATCCTAGACCGGATATAATGATGGGAGATAAACGGTGAATTTCAAGTGGTGGAGAGAGCCCTCATCTTAATGAAGAGCCATAAAACCACTCTTCCTGGTCTGTGCACCGTCTGTACTCCATCTGAGACTGTTGACAGAAGGAGAGAATCTTTTTTTTTTTTTTGCTCTCCATTTCTCTGTTTTTCTGTATCCTAGACGCCTCTTTTCCATAGGCAGACAGTAAGCTCATTGTCTTTTGGAGAACGTTGCCCGGTTGTTCAGAGAGGGATTCATGGTGTGTACCAGAGAGTGGTTTCATTTTACACTTCTCTTTTGCTTCCAAGCCCGGCAATGAGCAGCGCCCCTGTGACTGGACCTGCACTTGGATGGCTTCCTGCCTGTTTCCTAAAATCACCCAGAGGATGTCACAGGGAGATCTGAAAGGCCGGTAGCGTTTTTTTCCCCTTAAGTGGGAAGCAGAGCTCAGGTGGTTTCCTCCCACAGGCCAAGGCCACAGAGCTAATGCAGATTTAGCAAAGGTGATGTGAGGTAACCCGTCCCTGGGGGCAGCTGCACGGCCCTGAAAAACCTCCTGCATGTGACATTTACATGACCCGTGTTGCTGGCGGAAAACAGAGGCATTTAAGTTCATTTTTATTTGTGGTGTAAAATCCATTTGAATTTCAACACTATTATGAAGACCGCGATTCAGGTGATGAGAACAGAGGCTGATGGATCAGTCAGGGGGAGAATCTGTCAGAGGAAATGAGAGCCCATTTGTCAAAGGCTATAAACACAGACAGGGCTTCCTTTCCTCACTTACCGCCTGGCCTGGTGCGGTTAAACAGTTTCCCATCCACTCTAAAATTGCATGGAAGGCGTTTGAGCGGTTTTCAAAGTTAAGGAGCCTTTCAGATTGGGTCTGAGTGAAGCTGTGCTCGTGACTGGTGATGCTATGGTGCTGTGGTAAATACTAGGAGTTTGGAACTTTTCCTGTTGCAATCCTTACTCTGGACCAGGCATTCTTAAGTACCTCTGGATACTTACAGCAGCTGATGTGCGAGGCACCATCATTATCCCCGTTATACAGGTAAAAAAGGGAAGCTCAGAGGTGTTAAGTGATTTGCCCAAGATCACTCAAGGTGCATCGTAGGCTAGGGTTTAAACTCAGAGATTCTTATCTTGGAAGCTGTGTTCTAAGCCCTGATGCTCTACTGCCTTATACACACACACACACACACACACACACAAAGAGAATCAAGTGTGTAGAATATGAGAATCGCCCTTTCCAACTGATGAATTTGTACCTGAACTGGTAGCTTCACCCATTGCCAAGTAAATAGTCTAGTTTTGAGTCTGGGGCATCCTTTCAGCCCCCATGTTTTAGCTCTGGCTGGCTCACAGTGGAGATTTATCAGAGCCTTGTCAAGCCTGACCTTGCGGAGAGCCGCTGGCACCTGGCAGTGGGGCTGCCAGGACTTCTTCTGGTCTTGAGGACAAGCGACAGTGGCACCAGGACGCAGTTCTGGCTTCAGTTTTCAACAGACCCAGTTAGGTTCCTAACTTTTGCATTTCTAGCAGCTTCTATGCGTGGATTAGAAATTACGTGCTCAAAACACAGGAGTTTACAGAGTACAGCTGTTAAAACCATGGGCTCTGGAGCCGGGAAGTCCTGGGCTTTAATCCGAGTTCTCTCGCGTAGCAGCTCTGTGACTTCGAGAGCCTTTCTTACCTCAAGTCCCTGTCTATTTTCACATCTGTAAATTGGACATAATAAAATCCACTTGAAATGTTGATTTGAGGAATTGACAAGATAATACTACAAGGCAGTGTATATAGTGCCTGGCCCAAAACAAGAACTCAGTCAACCGCAGCTACCTTTATTTTTGTTTTTGCTAGGGCCCACACCCACAGGCATTCCATGTCATTTATAATCAAATTCCTTTTAAAAAATGAGTCCCCCAGAAAGTGTTATGGGGGCTCAGAGAAATGGGCAACCAATGGGACCTAGCAGGCTTTGAGAATATTTTACAGAAGAAGAGATGCTTGGTCTACATCAGGAAATAACAAAGCCACCTAGCTGCCGGGTCCAGGCAGGACTCACAAGTTAGTGAAGGGAGACAGAGGATGATTGTAGAGTAATACGAAATGTCGCGGCAGCCTTGAACTCAAGAGCAGTGGCCCCACGTGCAGGGGCTTCTGTACAGCGCCTGTTGCCACGTGGAGTGTAGGGTCAGTGCTGCCATTTTCTAAGCCAATCTGGAAATCTGGATTTAATATAAAACTACTTATCTTAAAAACACTGTGCAAACCAAGTAAAACACGTATGCAGAAAAGAGTCAAGAGACTTGCCGGCTTGAAATTTACAAGCCAAGTCTCAGTGGATTAGGAAGAGGTCTTGTGTGCGTAATCTCAGGGGCGGGGTCTGTTGAAGGCTTTCTTGGCAGAGGGAACAGCATAGGCGAAGACACAGAGGTGGGAAAGAACGTGGTATGTTTAGGAGAGATCAAGGTCCAGCATGCGTGTCCAAGAGTGGCCAAGGGGGGACTGGCGCAGTGAAGATTATGGAGGGTGTTGTTTGCCACACTGATGGACTGGGGTTTTGTGTCAGTCTCCCTCCAAGTGGAAGAGAGAGTAAGGGAGGGCAGGTCCTTGCTGGATGAGGCCAGAATGATATGGAACCAAGGAGGCATTTGAAACTTTGGGTGACTAAGTCAGCCACAGAGGGAGTCACTGAGGGAGGAGGGAGAGAATGGGGACAGAGCACAGAGATGGAGCCAGAGGCTGGCCCTGGTGGAGTGCAGGGATGCAGGGGAGATGAAGGCTTTGGTTAGAACAAGGTGATATCAGCCAGGACTCTGAAAAATAGTGGGGCTGGGTGGCCAGCCAGGTGCCCTCCTTTTAAAGATGTTTGATGAAGGAGGACCGTGTTTCCTATGGTCCAGCATTGCCCAAGGATGAGACTAAGATTTCAGCTGCTGGATGAGGTATCTGCAGATCAGATCACCTAGTGAAGAAGTGATGCAGTTATTCTCTTGTCAATTATTTTTCAGACCTTGGGATTACATCAAGGAGACATAATTTGGTTGTTTTTTGTTTTGTTTACTTTTGTTTTGTTTCTGTAACAAACCCAGAGGTCTGGCACATTTGCTCATCTACCTTTTTAACCAAAAGACCCAGGACCCTTGACAAACAATTCTAATATCTAGCTATAATTTGGTAACATTGTTTTACTTTTGAATGAGGGTTACATTCTTTATATGATAAAGGATATTGCTCTGTCCTTTCACGTCAATAAACTATTTTCTTTTTAAAAATTCTACTCATGATTTTTAAAAGTAAGCTTAAGTCTATTAAGGACAAAACAATTGAGTTAATTTAATGAAAATCAGATGGATGTAGAAAAAGTGTGCATACAGATTGCAAATAACTAGCATTTAGGGAACACTGTTTTCTAATGATGGGTTTGCAATCAGGGAAGAAGTTTGGGTTTGGCTTTGAGACGTTTCAAACTCTACTCACCTGCAAGGGTTACCAGAAGGGGGCAAGGATGAAATTGGGGGTCCAGGCCGGAGTGCAGACAAGAGGGCACAGGAACAAGAGCCGCACAGGAGGTGAAGAGGAAGGTCTGGGTTTGCTAGAGAGTGAATCAGCCCTACCCACGTGGTTTGGTGATTCTGACCACGGGTCATGGATAACTTCATCCAGGAATGTGTTGGAGACGCTCAGCTTAAGTCTCTATGTTCAGCTGGCTGCCATGAGGAGTAAGGGAGTTGATCAACATGGACAATAAGTTAATCTCCTGGATTTCAGAGGCTTAGATGCCAGTGAGGTTGAAAATGAGCACAAAACAGTCACCAGGGTTGGTTTTCTATTAGCGCCGCTCTCTTGCTGTGGGGATGGGAGTGGATCAGTCCTCTGGGCTCTGACAGGCAGAACAAAGACAGAGGAGAAGTCACGCTCCTTATCCAGAGAGACTCTCCCAGAATGGGAAGCATTCATGGAAGAGTTTCTCATTAAAGGCCAAAATGAGAACCTCAGGGCAGACCGGGGCAAAGCCTGCTGCCGTGAGCACAATTTGGCGAGACTCACAGAATGCGTCTGGAGATTGGATTTCTTTTCTGCTCCAGATGTCCTTTTTGAAGGCTGCCTGTGTGTATGCATTACATGAGAAGATGCTCCAAGATTCCCCAAAGCTGTGGAAATGAAACTTAAAGCATCCCCGAAGAATGCTATTTGAGTTGCAATTGAAGGGGGACCTGGGGTAGAGACTCCTGGGTGGGGTACAGAGATGGAAGTTTGGAGGAGGAAGCATGGCAGGACTCGGGAACTGAATAGAGGTCTGTGGCTTGAGATGAGGCTAGAAAGCAGGCAAGGGCCAGGCCATCTGAAGCCTTGTAAGCATGGGGAAATTTTGTCCTTTATCCTAGAATGATATTATTTTATCTGGAATGGGATCTGATGATGTGAAATGATCAGATGCAGAGAGATAGTGCCATTATGTCGTGGCGTCTACTTGCTCATAGCTTATTCTTGACCACTAAGACCTCCGGTGGGTCACCCTGGCCCCACCGTCTCCGACAGTGGAGTAGGGCAGAGTCTTCTAACACCAGCAAAGACTTGACCTGTGCTGCTTGGCTTTTCTCTTGTGCCACATTCTGCATCTCATGCAAATTCCTCAGGACTGTGACCCCTCTGCAGATTATGAACTCTCATTCCTATAGGGTGAGGCTCTCATTCCAAATGAGTTCACAGCCACTCGCCAGCCGGTGATTTGGCTGTGTTGGGTGCTCGCTGTTGCTCCTACCATCTCCAGCCAAAGAATGGTGCCATTTAGCATGGGCAGAGCCACTTATGTCTATGAACTTGACTCAGTTTCTGTGCTCAGCATGGATTTGTGGCCAAGATCTGGGTGAGACTTGGTGTGTCCACTACAAGTAGACGCTGCTTTATCCTTGTTGTCTGCTGGGAAACAGAAGGGAGAGCTACATGTGCAGCCCACCAACATCAGTTTTACTTAAACCTGGGGACTAACCAGGAGTAGGGATGATATATTCCAGTGTCTGGAATTGTGTGTTCGGAGCCTCAGAGAGAAGGGGATGGAAATCAACTCTGGAAAAGAGCCTCCCCCCCCGCAGAATGTCAGAGTTAGGTGGCTGCCAAGAAATCCTCCAGAGCCTGAAAGCTGACTCCACTATTTATTTGGGGAGGACTTTCAGACCATCACTTAGAGCCCTAAATCTGAGGGAAGAGGAGTTTCATGTCGACCAACGCAGCCTCCATCCTCAGTTACCCCAGTTAAGCTGACTGGTAAAAACGAGGAGATACACCTAACGTGAATGTCGTTTGTGCACAAAATATGTATTTTAAATTTCAAGAAATAAAATTCCAAACAGATGTTTTTCATTAAAATTTTCTGCTTAGTTAAGGCATTTAAAATGATATCGGCCAAAGCACAAATCCAAATATTTGGGATTCAGGCAAAACTACACTGAGAGGCAAAACCAATACCTGAACTGTGTTCACCTGGAAGAAATGATGTTTTAAAAACTCTCTCTGCCATCCAGAGAAACATGCCACCCTCCAAGGTCAGCATTTTTGTTCACTTCTACATCATTTACTCAAGAAAACAATGTTGTGTCGTGGAAAAGCGTTTTGGAAGCACACAGATCCCGGTTCTGCTCTTTATTAGCTGTGAGATCTTAGAAAAGTCACAGCAGCTTTCTGATCCACAGCCACACCCTCTGTAAGGTGGGGATAGATCCTGCATACCATGGATTATTCTTGTGAGCTCTATTGGTCAGGACATCTTCCACTGCATAATAGAAAACCAAGTTGTACCAGCTTAAAGAGACCGTTGTTGGGTCCAATGACAGTAAAATTGGGCTGTCTTCTGGTATAACTGGTCCTCGGGTTTAAAATTCAAATGAGATTACCATGGAAAGAAAGAGCTTCTTTTCCAATAATTTTGAGCACGATTCCTGAGGGATGCTTATTGGCTTCACACCAGTCCCTTAGCTGTGGAAAGCAGTCCTCTGACTGTCCATTTGCCTTGACCACAATCAGAAGTAGGATGGGCCCCAGCTGAATGACTTACGTGGACCAAAAGTAGAATGAAGTTCCTAAAGGAAACCCTGACTTATTTTTTTCCAGAAGAGAAGATGGATAATAATAATTGCAACTAGCATGAATGGAACACTTAAGTATATGCCAGACAGTTTTTTGTGCATTCTGTGACTGAATCCTTATAAAGATCCTTTACGATACTACAATATTGATCCGTGTTTTACAGACAATAAAACTGAGGGAAGGAGGAGTTAACTAACATGCCTGTGTAGGATGGGGTTCAAATCCAGGCAGTCTGCCTTTGATTCTTAACCCCGAGGCTATGCCACTCCTTCTGAGGCTGCTGCACAGGAAAAAACAAAACAAAAAAACAGACCTCGAAGGCACCACAGGCTCAGTGCCTGGCTCACAAGTACATGAAAGCTCTGTTTATGAGAATTATCGTTACAGAGCGCTCAACGGAACAGAAATAGCCCGGGCTAATGCCAAGTGGCGTTCTGTGATGTATCCCTGCATCTAATTTCCCCTAATGACTTATCCTATGGTATTATCTCGAGGTCCTCAATGGGTCTGCTCTTCAGAACGATCAGAATACTCATGGAACCAGTCAGTTCTTCACTTCCCTGCATGACTGAGAGTTATTTTTGTAGACAAGAGCTTCTTAACTCCAGGAGGGGCCTCTGTGCCTGCCTTTTAGATTTTATCTGCAGGTTAACTGATGCGTTCCCTTTTACTAAACTTTGAAAATGAGCTGTTAGTCATACTTTCCTCTTTCATTTATTTTAGGAAAATTCCGAAGGTGGTGGTGGAGGGGGAAGGCATGCAAAAACGGGAAGAGCTTCTAAAATGGATGTGGTGTGGAGTTAAATTAGCCTCTGATGGGCCGGAAACCCGGATGACAGAGGATGAGGGCTGCTGGGCGCACTCAGCAGTATCCTGGGCAAAGATGTAACACAGTGCCGTGAAAAGCTGTCGAGGTGGATCAGGCCGTTTGTCTGATATACCCTCCGCCAGCCTTGAAGTTGGCTCTGGGAAGCTAGTCTAAAGAATCACGGGTAGAACAGAGTGGCTAAGAGCTTTAGCTCGGGATTCTCAAAGGCCTGGGTTTGAACCCCAGCTTGGCCACTTCCTGGTTATTTAACCTCTCAGATGCTCAAGTTCTATCTAAAATGGAGCAGATAAGAGAAGCTCCTTTCTGGGATGGCGGTGGAACTCAGTGAGCTAATATACTTAGGGGACTTAGCGTCCTGGCTGGGTGCAGGATATGCCTTCAATAAAAACAAGCAGACTTATTGTTGCTTTCTTATATTTGTTTTCCTCCTACTCTTCCTTAATCTTATCTCAGTTTCCTAGATCTCTGGTGGAATCAGAGAAGTCACATCTAGGACCAGGTAAATAAATAGCAAAGTTAATGGAAAAGCTTCAACTAAATACCGGGTCTCCAGTTTAAAGTGTTGGGTTTTCTATATCCTGCAGGTACTTATCAATCTGGGTGAAGGTGCTTAGAGAGGGTTGGAAAGCATAGTGAAAGGTATAGGCCAGTGATTGCAAACAGATTTAATCTCTGGTGTCAACTCAGATTGATTGATAGTGGCTGCATAGAATGCTGTGTTGATGAGGAGTCTGAGTTGTGGGTTCTGCCAGAAAGAGTACATGATTGATTAGTGATGCCTGCCAAAGGCGAAGGAGTGGGAGTTATAGCACGTGTGCTAGGAGGAGATTGTGCTCGGCCCGGAATTTGGCAACTGATGAGGACACGGGGAGTGGGAAGGGTAAGCTGGGACGAAGTGAGAGAGTGGCATGGACATATATACACTACCAATCGTAAAATAGATAGCTAATGAGAAGCAGCCGCATAGCACAGGGAGATCAGCTCGGTGCTTTGTGACCACCTAGAGGGATGGGATAGGGAGAGTGGGAGGGAGACGCAAGGGGGAGGAGATATGGGGATATATGTATATGTTTAGCTGATTCACTTTGTTATACAGCAGAAACTAACACACCATTGTAAACCAATTATACTCCAATAAAGATGTTAAAAAAACAAACAAACACTGCTCTGTGTTTAAGCCCAAAGATGAAGAGAAGGCAGACACTTCATGCTTCTGTGACATTCACTACTTGGTCTTATTTTTGAGCATGCCTGTTTCTCTTGTTATATTATGGATTTGCAGTCCATCAAGGCAGAGACATTTTTATAGATAGTACATGGCTATAAAACAATTAAAACATGGCTTTTAAGCCAAACATGGCTTAAAAACAATTCAACGTATAAGAGCTTTCTATCAGGCACGTGTGACCACACTTTCCTCGGCCCTTGATGAGCCTACTCTGTTGATTACATTTTGGTGGTAATTTACCTGACTTCTGCCTCAGATGGGTAGGGTTAAGATTTTGATACCTTAATTTTAAAAGTGTGATTTATCACTAATGATATTTGTCATCTCTTTGCAATTATGTATTAATTGGGACTGAGCTGCTTACATTTTAATACGATTAATTAAAGCTATTATTTTCATTTGTCCTTTATTTAAAAGAAGCAAGTCTATCCTTTTGTGTAATTTTTAGCAATACATTTTCTTTAAACTCTGAATTAAAATGCATTTAGGAAACAATTAAGTGCAGAGCTAGTTTTCTAGGGTAGTTCTGTCATCTCTTCTTCTCCAAAAATATGACCATCATCTTTTTTTGTGATGAGTGGTGTGAACGTTAGTTAATTTCTTCCTCTTGAGTTGATGTGTTTTGTTATCTCACTTTGTGATATGTGGTTGGGCAACTTTACGCTTTAGATAGAAAGCACGCCCTGTCCAAATGTGATTTATGTTATCCCAGCACTTTTGCACAGTTCAGCTGAAATTTTCTTCATGTTCATCAAGGTCAGAAAACCCACGGATTATGCCATCCATCTCAGCATCGAGAGGGCTGCAATAAATTTTGATGGGACTTGATGTAATAGCAACAGAATTCAAAGATGGGGTGGGGAAAACATGCACACATGTGTAGACACACATATGCACATGTACACACACAAGTCAATGCACATTTTATATGGAGTTCTTATCATATAACTAAGGCTTTTTTGGGGGGGAGGGGAGGAGGCTCATTATAGGTTAGAATTTGTTAAAATCATCACAAAGGCAGTATCTTTTACTGCGGCCATTGCAACCCAAAAGCTATCAGAGTCTGCAGATCAGCCAGAGGTTTTTCCTATTT
This sequence comes from Neophocaena asiaeorientalis asiaeorientalis, assembly GCF_003031525.2. Lineage (NCBI taxonomy): Eukaryota > Metazoa > Chordata > Mammalia > Artiodactyla > Phocoenidae > Neophocaena > Neophocaena asiaeorientalis. The sequence continues at coordinate 5,697,347 of NW_020174705.1, forward strand.
TCTTTTTAACCAAAAGGTTTTCTGGATGGATTGGCAGACAGATCCTTGAGAGCAGGAGAGGTCTCAAACTCAAGATGTTCTGGCTTTGGATTAAGGGAGAAAATGTCAGGAAGCAAAGCCTCATCCTGGGCCGGGCTCCCAGGCTTTGACTCAGCCGAGGAGGTTGACAGCTCTTCTTAGTCCTCTGATCCGATTAAGCGCCTAGTTCCCACGGTCCACAGAAAATCAAGTCCCAGGAGTAATTGAAAACTTTTAGGTGCATCTCTGTATCCCCCTCAAAATAGCACGGTAACTTGCAATAAGGAAAAAAGATAGTTTTTAGGTTGATCTATTCAGATTGAGCTTTCCTGTTGATCCAATTCATCAGTCCATAAATGGACAAAAATCAGTTTTGCCCCTATGATAGGAGTGTTTTCGTGGGGAAATTGTGAAAGCTGGGAGTGACCATTAAGGAACGAACAGACAGTTCACACAAAGGAAATCATAAGTAGAGTCAAACACATGGTAAACACCTGTCCTTGATAGCTGTGTGAAAATGCACATTAAAGCCACTGTGAGACACTAATTTCTGCGTACTAAATTAGCCACATAACATAAAATAAGAATACTGTCTTTTCCCATACTTGGGTTGCAGTGAAACTGGCCCCCATATTCTTTACTGGGTGTGCTGCGATTTGGTGAAAATCATTTAAAAACCATGAACAACCACGCACGATTAGTCCTTGGACCCAATCTGACTCCTATGAATTATTCCAACTCAACAGAAACAAAAGCCATCACTCTTCTTTTATTTGCAATGTCAAAAGATTGGCAACACCCTAAGTGTCCGGTCTTAAGGTGATGGCTTATTACATTGAGTATAGAACGTAGTGGAATATTCTGTGGCCATTAAAAATGATGAATGTGCTTGTGTCGGAGGCCCATGGAATAATCATAGGTGCAATGTTGAGTAAGACGTATCCCATAAGGTAGCACGTGCTCCTGATTATATATAAAATTTGTATGAGAAAAAAATTATTTTCATATTTGCATGTAATTTCATTAGCTTATGATCTGAGAATTAGGAAGTAAGTCATTGTGATGGTTAACTTTATATATCAATTTGACTAGCCGTGGAATGCCCAGATTAAACATTATTTCTGAGTGTTCTATGAGGGTGTTTCCAGATGAGATTAGCATTTGAATTTAGACTCGGTAAAGTAGATTGCTTCCTCCAGTGTGGGTGAACGTCACCCAACCTAGTGAGGGTCTGAATAGGACAAGAGGCAGAGGAAGGAGAAATTTGTCTTTGTGCCTTACTGTTTGAGCTGTGATATCTCATCTTCTGCCATTAGACTGGAATTTACACCAGCAGCTTCTCTGTTTTTCAGATAGACAGATAGATAGATAGATAAATAAATTTTAAAATTCCGTAGTCTTTATATATCCATATATTTAGTACCCATCTATCTACATCATATGTCTGTCTATCCATCTGTCATCTATCTATCTATCTATCTACCCATCTACCTGCCTAGCTACCTATCCTATCCTATTGGTTCTGATTCTCTGGAGAGCCCTGACCAATGCAGTCATAATGGAAGGATTGGAAGAGGTCCACTGGAAGCCATGCAGGATGGAGCGTAGGACTGAGTTCGGGTGTGACCCTTAACCTTTCTGCATCTCTGATTTCTCTTCTGTAAAGAAATGAAAGTAGAAGCACCTACTTCTTAAGGTCGTTGTGAACCTTCTCTATAATGTGTCTCAATGGCCAAAATCTCCAGTTCCTGGTCCATAATAATCATTCAATGCATGGTTACTAATAGCAGTCACGTGACTGGAAGTTGTAACAGTGGAGATCATGATAAACAACTGATATTCCTGTTGAGAATTAGAATATCACAGATGAAAAGAATCTCCAAACAAGACACCATAGTCTATGATGAGTGTCTCAACTGAAATGGTACCAAGGATCCAAACACTTGAGATAGACAACTCGCCCGCTGCCAAGACAGCCCTAGGGAGGTGTCTTCATTTTTTTGCAAAGCAGGGCTAAAGTTTACAACAGGGGTCCCCAACCACTGGGCCACGGTCCGAGGCCTGTTAGGAACCGGGTGGCACAGCAGGAGGTGAGTGGCAGGTGAGTGAGTGAAGCTTCATCCGCCACTCCCCACCACTCCCCATGGCTCACGTTACTGCCTGAACCATCCCCCTGTCCGAGGAGAAATTGTCTTTCACAAAACCCGTCCCTGAGGCCAAAATGGTTGGGGACGAATGGTTTACAACACCGCATCTGATGCCGGACTGAATCTGCTGTGCCAACATGGATCTGGTTGCAGATTCAAGCCAGGTAGAGTTATCCAGATGAACATGCTTCAAGTTTGCTGAAATAGGACCTGTTGGGGTTTGTAGCAACTTGAAAAATGATTGATAGGAAAAAACGAAGAGAGAGCCTGCAGCAGCCTGAGAAACAGTGAACCGAGAGGTGAGAATTACAGTTACTGGGAGTTCTGAGGAAGGCTTGCAGGATCAGGAAGGTTTGGGGACAAGGTGGCTTGGAGACAGAGAAAAGGGCTTGAACTGGACTGATGCCCTTGGGGATAAAAGGGCCTGGACACTTTCCAGATGTGACTCCTTTTTTTGTTTTTCCTGCATGGAATCTAAAGAGTAACAACGACTTTTTGACTACTCAGTATTTTCTGGGCACAAGACCACTTGCTAACTGCTTTACAAGCAGGATTCATTTAATCTGCGCGCCCAGCCAAGAAAGCAGACAATTTATGTTTCAGATGATGAAGTGGAATTCCAGAAATATTAAATGAATGTTCCAAGCTTGCACAGTGAGTAGATGGCAGGGCTACAATTAGATCCTAGGTCCCTCTAAGCCCAGAGACCATTCATTTTCAGGTACTCCCAGCTGCCATAAAATTAAGGGCGGCCAACCACTTGACAGTAGTTAAAGCCCTATTGTAACACTTGGCTGGTTACCTCTATTAATACAAATATATATATATATAAAGATATAGATTTATGTGGCATGTTTCTATGTAGACTAGAAGTCTTTATTTTGTTACTGTGAGTTCAAAATGGGCTTCTTGCCCCAAAAGCCTACCTACATCAAAAGATCCAAAAAAAAAAAAAAAAGAACTTTTAAATATCCAGCAAAAATTAAGAGCTCTGTATCAAAAACATCAGGGAGCTAGAATTAAGTAAAAATTAAGCCTGGAAGCAGAGGAATGACTCAGCGGTTCATTACAGACTTACATTTTCCATCAAAGATAAAATCTCATTAAAAGTATATCTTTGATTAGGGAACACGTTTGGACCGCTCCAAAGTTGGATTGCTTTATCCATAGACATGAGCCATGAAATCTTTTTTCCCTCTTTTCTAACTTTAAAGACAGCGTGCTATTTATCTTCTGACATCGTTATAAAGGTTGTTAATATAGAGGAAGACTGAACAGAGATGGTAAAGCTTTTAAAATATCAACCAGGGACTTTTACCTGGTAAAATTAAAAGGCCTATTTTTATCGTCTGTTGCGATTTTAGGGAAGACTTTTTATGTATTACTTGACTGATTCATCAGTAAGGAACAATACTGAGCCTCTAATCCTGCACTAACCCAGTAGAAATAGAATGCAAGGCACACATGAAATATTACATTTTCCAATAGTCCCAATAAAAAGGCAAAATGGAGCAGATGAAATTAATTTGAATAATGTATTTTATTTAGCCTGTGTGGTATTATCATTGTAACATGTAATCAATATCAAAATATTTATGAGATAGTTTATATTCCTGTTTTTTTTGTACTAAGTCTTCAAAATCTGGTCTGTTTCACACTCACAGAGCATCTCAATTCGGGATAGCTCCATTTCCAGCCCTCAGTAATCACATGTAGCTTCTGTATTGGGCAGCCTAGGTATAACCCAATCCTGTCATTTAAAAGAGAGAAACCAAGGATCTGAGAGATCTCTTAGAGATTCTCCGATAACAAAAGAGTTTACATTTGGAGAAACGGTTGTATACCAGATTTTCCCTCTATCATGTGCCTTTGGGAAACAACACTTTTAAGACACATGGTATGTTGATCTGATGTCGGACATCCTTTAAGTCCTGTGTATCTTGGAATAGAGGCTCCGACCAATTGTGCTGAAGTGTCCCCCACTTTAAGCTCACAAAGTTAATCACTGACCAGGAACAGCTGATAAAGCTTGTTATGTAGTTTAGCCAGGAAAGTTGATAGATCAACGGTTTATAGAGTGTTTCCAAGTGTGGCAACCGTTTCATCCTTCCCAGATGAAGTCATTTTGGGTGGTGCATGGATTTGTCATTGAATATAATTGAAGCACAGAGTGAGAAGATAATTTCCCTTGCAGGTCCATTTCAGTCGTTCTAACGTCAAAGAGGACATCTCTGCGTGTTGCTATTATGTCTCCAGCACCTCTCTAACCCTTGCTAATTTTTTTGAAAAGAGGGAGAGCTTTCAGCAGACAAAAATACCAGCCAGAACTTAACAACTGAGGAGCACTGCTGTCTTTTCAACCCATTTAGTCTGATTGTCTCCATCTATTCCATTTTGGTAGTGATACAAAACAGCATCTTAAATTTTATTGAAGCACAGAAGTCAATTTAAAGGAAAATAATAACCTCATCGTTGTAAAGGTGACCCATGGATAAGGCAAAAATAGTGAAGTTGATGTGTGAATGAACCGATATTCAGGAAGTACGTACTCATCTTGTCCTGGTGATGCAAAGGGAAGATTTGTCTATGCCTGTTTCAGACATCACTGTGTTGCTTAATTTCTTGGTCTCGGTTTCCCTGGCCAGTTTCCACTGGCGTAGTGGTTAGGAATCCGCCTGCTAATGCAGGGGAAACAGGTTCAAGCCCTGGTCCAGGAAGATCCCACATGCCTTGGAGCAACTAAGCCCCTGTGCCTCAACTACTGAGCCTGCGCTCTAGAGCCTGTGAGCCACAACTACTGAGCATCTGAGTGATGCTTCTTGGTCATGGAGGGACCTGTAGATATAGCACTTGAAATGAGTAAACATTTACAATGGTACCCTCCCTTTCAGGAGGTGGTCTCTTTATCATTTTTAGCTAAGTACAAATGGATTGAAAAGGGAGTCACGTATTTTGAGAATCTCCTTTGCACAAAAATCTTAAATGCTTCTACAAAGCGTGGACTCATCCAAGTCCAAACTCACCACCCACACCAGCCAAGAGGACCCCAGTGTGTTCTTTGAGCAAAAAAAAGATGAAGTATTTTTATATGCAATGTTTTCCTTTCCTTTCTGGTTTCAAGTTCTGTTTGTTAACTGTTAACTCATGCTAGAGAGGCTAAACAAATACTAGAACTTTCTTCATCATAAAAACCACAATGTCTAGCTGTTTATTTTCTTTCATATGTCTTTGAGTTTTACTTTGTGATCTCATGTAGTTTATGAAAGCAGTATTTTATTTTTTTTCTGCCTGACAGGCAAGGCACGGTGATTAAAGGTTTAGATTCTTGACTATGATGGCGTTAAACCCAGTTTTGCTGCTTCCTGATAAAGTGGTCTAAAGGAAATTAATTTACCTCTCCGAACTGCAGTTTCCTCATTGGTAAAATGGGTTCACAGGAGACCTATCATGTAGGGTTCTGGTTGCTAAGGAAGAGACATAGGATAGTACTTTTTATGGGACTGTGCATGTGTGTTCACTAAATGGTAGAATTATAATTATTACTACTACTGTCATTCATTTCTCTGCTTTTTCTTGACCTCCTAGTGGATATTGTGACTTGCGTTCTATTCTAAAATAACAACATTTGGATTTTTCCCTCTTATTCTACTTTTCCAGTGTCAAACTTAAACTGATCATTAGCAGGTAGTAGAAGTAATGCTTGACAAGGGTCACTGCTGTGGTTATGATTTAAATCTTTGTGTTTCATCTTTGTAACATAGCCACCTAACTTTGCAAGCTATTCATTCAACAAATGTTGCAAATTTACAAGCTTCCTGGTCAAAACGTTAATGAAGTGCCTTCCATCGTTTCAGCTACCATTGTGAGCATAGAACTGCATTAATACTTATATAAAGATCACAATATAAATGCAAATGGGGCCACATCATAATTGGGCCTGAGGAACTTTTAACATAGTTTATAGAAAACTTCAGGTTTCTGTCCTGGTCTTAGAGTAAGTTGAAGTATATTTTTAATCCTATCTTGTTTAAAAATCTTTGATCTCCATCTTGGTAGCAAACTTAGATAAATCAGTAATTTTTGCCTGGCAAACTGTGTTGAGAAGGATTCTGAGGTATAACCAGATTTAGCAGAAGTAGTTGGGTGATCAATTTGTGAGGTTTTCCTTGTCTCCAGAAGAGGGACATATACAGGTATTTTCCATTCCTAAAATATAGTCAGTTGAGAAAAAATTAAGATAACAAATTGTGGCTAATTTAACCCATTAATTCAAGTTGTAAAAACAAACAAACAATACACATAATCACAGTGTTTCCCCCCCGCCAAAAAAAACAGTCAAGTCATTTTGCCAACAAATAGAATCTTAGCCCAATGGAGTAAATGTTCAGTTTTCATCTGATAGTGTTGGTGTCATAAGCATAACCTCTTTGTCATTCAGTTCTCACATGAGTAAGGTGGAAATACAGCTGCCCTTTCTACTCAACCAGGTTGTTCTGAAGATACAGTGAGCAATTTAGCAGATCAAGCCAGTAAACATTTACTGAGCCCCTTGTGTAATTCACCAGGATTATGCTTGGAGAAAGTAAAATATGCTCCTTAAAAACAAGTTTTGATGTTAATTTCTTTCTTTTTTCTTTTTTTTTAACCTTTTTTTCTTCTTTCAAATTTTGAACTTATCTCAAAAAGATGGCCCGTTCTCCCTGACTCAGAACTCTTTGCTATTACGTATGTATTTTCTAGATCCAGTTTGTCCTACCCGCCCCCACCCCCCGCCAAAAAAAAAAAAAGGATGTTAAGATCCTTTCATAGTTCTTCCTGGGAAATAGCGAAACCCCTGTACCTTAAGTATGGATTTTTTGTGTGCGAGAAATGCATCATTTGTGCACTAGGACTAGGGTGATTAAAAAGACAAAAACAGCAAAACGACAGAACAGAATCAGTGCTTTCTGCTTGCGTTCTCAGACACTGAAGCACTCAGCCCTGTCTGCACAGGAAGAATCGAACTCTCGCCTGCAGGTCCCCAAGCTGGCCACTAGAGGCATCCCTCCTGTTTATGTCACCATTGCTTGGCTACCAGGCTTTGCGTCCGATTTTCCCTTTTTGTGGAACGACGAAGACTGGAAAAACGTGACAGATGCTTGCATCTAGGTGACCTAAATTTTGTGGACAAGGAAAGTTAGACGTGCATTTGATAATAATTGCATTTTAATGATTTATCATTCATGTATTTGAAAATGATGTTGTGGTTATTTAGAACAGGGTTCCTCCGTATTCTTGTTTTGGACCAGATGACTCTGGTGTCGGGGGGCCGGTGTTGGGCTGCAACGTAGGGTGTTTAGCAGCGTCCCTGGTCTCCGCCCACTAGATGTGAGGAGTATCTCCCTCTCCTCAAGTCATGGCAACTAAAAATGTCACCAGGAACTGTCAAATGTTCCCTACAGACGAGGTTGTCCCTGGTGGAGAATCACTGATGTGGGGGAATGTTTCCATGAGTAACAGATTCATGCTCAAGTATTTCAGGGTGAAGTTTCTACAACTTTCACATGGTTTCACAAACAAGCAAAACAGTAAAATAAAGGCAAAAAGATCAAAGAAAGGAAAGGGGGAAGTATCACAGTTCAAAAAAAAGGAATGGAAAGGAAAGGAACCAAAGGGAAAAGAAATGTGAGAGCCAAATGTCACGGGCCAACAAATCACCTCAACAAGTCACTGTGGGGTGATGACAGTTTCTGATCAATAGGGAGCAGTTTTTAGGAGAGGAACAGGAGAAAGTGATTCAGAAGACTTTACTTCAACTTCATATTTATTTATCGAATGGCAAAGTATTAACTACAAAATTACTTTTTCTTCTACATTACCCAGAAGACTTACGTTAACTTTTTCTTCTACATTACCCAGAAGACTTACGTTTCATGTTATGAAAACAAACAAACAAACAAGAAAGGCAGGAGAGAGGAGCCTATTCTCGATGAAGAGAAACAAAAAGGGCATAAAAAATCGACTGCAATGCTGAGGTTGTTTTTCGGAAAGGCTCTAAACGGCCATTGAGACATTCAAATACGACACTAGATATTAGATAATAATTTTGAATTCAAGTGTTTATTTTTACCATTGTGAAAATAGAATTGTGGTTTGTAGGAGACTATTCTTATTAGGACATGTATGCTGATATATGGTTTAGCAAAACAAAAGATAGATGTAGTTTAGACAGACCTATACACACATATACATATATATGTTGTATATATATGTATGTACATACAGATGTGTGTGTGTGTGTGTGCATGTAGGCAAACTGCACAGACCAAGTGGATCACATCAAGTCTAAGGGGACCACAAGCCCTTAGGTCTGCGTGCCCGTGGGTCTAGGTACAGACGGGAGTGTGGGATGCTGAGGCCCAGGCTGGGTGATGTCCAGCAGTTTGAGCTTCCTGGACAGACACACCTGAATTCAAAGCTTCCTTCTGCCAACTGATAGCAAGTTGCTTCTCGATGGGTTTTATGACTTTGACGCCTCAGTAAAATGGGAATCACAATTTCCCTTACATGAAATGGCTGTAAGGATGAAATGAGGTCACCTAGGCGCAAGCATCTGTCACGTGATAGGTACCTGCTCATGCCTGTCCCCTTCCTTCCTCCAGGTTATACACAGCCTTGTTACTATTGTGGGGGAGATATTACCAGCTCATTGTGGGCACTTAAAACTTGTTTGCATTTCACTTGATTGTTTAAGCACAGAGAAAATAATTGAATATCCTTATGGTTTTCTGGGCTATTAGCATGTTTTTATAGTTCAACTTTAAGGTCTGCTTCTAAAACACACCTGCCTAGGCACATGTTTCCTGACTAGTCTCACGCTTGTTAACCTGTGGGCTGCTGGTGCAGAGGCTAACATGGCCAGTAGATGGCAGCGCAGGACCAAGGAAAAGCTCCTGGGAGCCGGGCCACAGCTTTAATTAGCTAAAAAGCAAGACAGGTACGCGTCTATATAGTTTTTGATTTTGTAATTTTCCTGACCAGCCGTTGAGGGCAGATGTTTTCATCCTTCCCCCAGTTGAAATATCAGAGGAGAGGGAATATCAAGATGCAATCAATCACTGGCCACGGCACACCCCCCGAACTTAAGACTTGCAAACATCATCAGCTTGTGCCATCTTAGAAACTGCTGCCTCGGAAGGAGGCATGGAGCTATCAATTACTTCTAGGGCTGCAATCCCCTCTGTCCTTGAAAAGCAAGCCAGCTGACTCTATGGGTGCGATTAGGAGACGGCCATCCTGATGGGAGGCTGGCTGCTTTGTCAGTGTCCTAGAAGTTGATATGGAGCCCTAGAGGAAGAAATTAAAGATCGGCTTAAATTTGTACCTGATGGCTAGCCCCCTGGAATGAATTACCATTAGCTGGTCAGCAAAGTAATTGAAACATGGGAAGGCTGGAGGAAAAGAGAAAAAAAATTCTTAACGATGATTTCTCCTCTAGTTGCTTCCTTTGTCCTTTGAGTGAGAAAAGCTTGATGTGAAAGAAGCTAGTATATTTTCAGTACATTGTATACGTTTTCTGTTTTTACTTAGAGTGATCTTCAAATTAATCTGTGTGTCAGGTAGTATGAGTACCATTTTACAGATGAGGAAAACTGAGTCTCAGAGACATTGGGTAACTTGCTTAAGGTTTCATCATGATGAAAAAGTTTCAGGGGAGATTCAGACCTCGATCCCTTGTCATTTCCTTTTCTTCCCCAGCCTCCTTCATGGACAGAAAGGGCTTCTAAATAAATATGTGCTGTCTCCTTTTGTATTCTGTTCAATTTCTTTATTCCTAGTCTTCTTATTAACTAACAAAATAAAAACAAGAGGTGCTGTTGGCCATTATATTGGCAATGGATTGGTCTTAGTTAAGTTTACTGGAAGGAGAGTTCCAGATTTTAAAATCACACTTTTAATATAAACTAAGCCCAAACATCACTTGCTAATTACACAGAAATAATACATTAATTGCGGAATATTTTAAAAACATAGAAAAATACGGGAAAGTAAATTGATCTTACCACTCAGGAATAACAACTATATTATTTGATGCTTTCCCTTATGTTTTTCCCCAAACCACCTGTAATGTTGACAAACAGCATTCATACAGTGTTGTGTTTATATTCCATCATGTAAGCACCTCCTATCTCAATATTTTTTTCCTTAGAAACACCATTTTAGTGGTTTTGTGTCCTCTCCCATTATGTGAATATTTCCTAATTTTTTTCAGTGATTCCTCTGATTTGTATACTAGGTTGACTCCAACTTGGGAGAAGTAGGTTCTCTCTGGCCTCTGATAGAAGATGCCAGATCTTAACCAAAAAGATTCTTTGAAGAGGTTTCACATACCGATCACTGGGCTATGTACGCGGTCTGCATTGTTTTATTTAAACCCTGCAGCAACAGCAGTGGGGCTACCACTTCCTATCAGACTAAACGGAGAGAATATGAAGGAACAATTCCCTTCAACACAATCAGGCGGGTTTCCACCCATCCCAGACCT